>NC_048229.1:69408996-69709410 GCF_002007445.2 Ailuropoda melanoleuca
TTGGAAAAGTGTCTGTTCATATCTTCTGCCCATTTTATGATTTGTTTATTTGTTTCTCGTGTATTGAGTTTGAGAAGTTCTTTGTAGATCTTGGATACCAGTCCTTTATCTGTGGTGTCCTTTGCAAATATATTCTCCCATTCCGTGGGCTGTCTCTTAGTTTTTTTGACTGTTTCCTTGGCTGTGCAGAAGCTCTTTATCCTGATAAAGTCCCATAAGTTCATTTTATCTTTTATTTCTCTTGCCTTTGGCGATGTGTCGTGAAAAAGGTTGCTCTGGCCGATGTCATAGAAGTTGTTGCCTATGTTCTCCTCTAGAATTTTGATGGATTCCTGTCTCACATTGAGGTCTTTCATCCATTTGGAGTTTATTTTTGTGTATGGTGTGAGAGAGTGGTCAAGTTTCATTCTTTTGCATGTAGCTGTCCAATTTTCCCAGCACCATTTATTGAAGAGACTGTCTTTTTTCCACCGGATGTTTTTTCCTGCTTTATCAAAGATTAGTTGCCCAAAGAGCCGAGGGTCCTACACTGTGTTTTTCTAACTGCTTGAGTTATCATCATGTTTCATCTGAGTTAAATTTCTGTCTTCCAAAAGTAGGCTTTAAAATTTTTTTCAGTAAGTCTCTTAATGGTAAATTCTTTTTGCTTGTCTAAAAGTGTTTTTATTTGTCATAACCATCGAATGATAATATGGCTTGATATAAAAATCTGGGTTGGCAGTTATTTTTTCTTAGCAATTGAATGATATTATTTCTGTTTCATTATCTTCCAGCTTCTAATATTGTAATTGAGAAATCTGCTTCTCCACTCTTATCCGTTTTTTTTCTCTTAGCTGCTTTTTTATCTTCTCTTTGTTCATAGTGTTCTGCAAATTTACTGTCCTGTTGGTTTATTTATCCCGCTTGATATTTGTCTTTGAATCTGAGATTTCGTGTCTTTCAAAGTACATGAGAAATTTTCAGCCGTTTATCCCTTCAAATTTTGGTTTTCTTTTATTTTCTTACATCTTTCCTTTCAGAAATCCTAGATTTTACATATTGGACTTTCTTATTCTGTCCTTCATGTTTCTGAAACTGTTTCATATTTCCCACCTCTTTAGCTCTATATGCTGTACCCTGGGTAATTTCTTACCTACACCTGTCAGTACGTTCTTTCTTCACCTGCTTTTTAACCATCCACTGATTTTTATATTTCACTGAACTGCATTTTAAATTCCTTGGAATAAGTTGGTGGAGTATTTACATATTGCCTTCAACTGCATAAAAACAAACAAAAAATGAATAAATCACTTTATTTCCATAGTTCTTGTTTTCCTCATTTGGAAAGTAAATGGGGCTGGCTGGTTGCTTTTTGTTCTTGTCCTCAAAAATTCCGTGAAGCCATATCACTGGCTTTATACCCTTGAGCAGACAAGCACTAGGAGCAGGGAGGCAGGAAGCTGGAAGACCATCTTCATTTTGATTCCTACTGCCAAAAGAAAGCAGCTCCTGAGTCATATAGAGAAACCTTTTAGCACTGTACCTCTTTGGGGTGGAGGGGGCTCGCTCACAGCTGTGACAAGGATCCATGTCTATGGCACTAGGAAGCTTAACTCTTCCTCTATGCTCACGATAAACTTTTAAAGCTTTCCATTCTCTCAGGAGGCTGAATTTATTCTCTTTCTTCTTCTAGACAGCACTATCCAGTACTGTAGCCACTAGCCACATGTGGCTATTTAAATTATAATTAATTAAAATTTAAAACTTAGTTTCTGACTCACACTAGCCACATTTCAAGTTCTCACTAGCCACAAATTGCTAGTGACTGCTATAATTGGACAACACAGATATAGAACGTTTCCATCATTGCAGAAAGCTCTATTGGGCAGGACTCTTCTGAACTCTTCCACAGTATTCTTAACAGTAGATAGAGAACTGGTGAACATGAAGTTTCAGAAAATGGGTCAGATGAACTTGTTGATACCCAGAATCTAGAAAGGCACTCTTTAGGGGCGCCTGGGTGGCACAGCGGTTAAGCATCTGCCTTCGGCTCAGGGCGTGATCCTGGCGTTATGGGATCGAGCCCCACATCAGGCTCCTCCGCTATGAGCCTGCTTCTTCCTCTCCCACTCCCCCTGCTTGTGTTCCCTCTCTCGCTGGCTGTCTCTCTCTGTTGAATAAATAAATAAAATCTTTAAAAAAAATAAAAGGCACTCTTTAGAGTTACCACTATTCTGCACCATCTACATGTAGGAAGAATCCAGAGAGGGTATTACAGTCTAAGAATGATTTATGGGATGAAATGGTGTACTGAAGCCTGCTTGTCTTACCTGTAACCAGGGCCATGGGAAGAGGGGAAGCCATGTATGTAGAAAGGTGAGTGAACCCCTGATGTTTAATCAACTTTGGAAACATGGAGAAAAATTACTGCATGAGTATACTGATGTTACGTAATCGTGATTAAGCTGAGAATAGGGAAGATGGCCTTGTGAGGTAACTAGAGAAAACCAGCCCAAGTTCTTATTACTTGAAATTTGACTCAGGTTGGAAATTCCTTGTAATGAAGTCAGCTTTTTCCGCCCCCTTAAACTGGCATCTCATTCTCCTTTAAGTTGCTGTAGAACAGTTAAAGATTCTCAAGAAAAGAAAGGAGATACTTTCGTTCTCCCCCCGACCACATACACACAAACACCCACACTTTCTTCAAATATAGCCACGTTTCATAGTGACTGTACTCCAGATAGACCAAGAATAAGTGCAATGTAGGTCACACCAGCCCTGGCCCCAGCAGGTTATACTGTGAAGAGCCACTGACCCCAACTTTGTTCATCGCCCATGGCAGACAGTGCAAAAACTTAACTCGCTCTTTGTTATGGAACTCTATGTGGACTCAGAATCCTTCTCAACATAGTGCTCTAAGTTCCCAAACCATATTAACTAGTTGGAGTTGACAGGTGAGACTAAACCTGTTTACTGCTCTTTACTAGGGATTGAGGCTTGGAATTTGCTGTAGAGAAGAGACATTGTTCCTGTTGATTTCAGAGTATAGTACCAATTATAAGCCAAATGAAGTAGTTGGGCTGCCTTGCTGGCTCAGTCCGTAGATTATGTGACTCTTGATCACAGGGTCATGAGTTCAAGCCCCATGTTGGGCCTGAAGCCTACTTTAAAAAAAAAAAAAAAAAGTCTATCTTGAGTATTTATGGCCCAATGTAAGAATGGATACCAAAGTAAAAGTTGTTAGTGAAAATGGGTGGTAGTCATAGGGAATTCATAATGGAAAGGGGTTCAATACTTAGTTCATTCTGTGATTTTTGTAGGGTTGGCAAAAGTAAGTTGGAGTTGACTTTCTGGAAGAAACAGATCTGAAAGAAAAAGAAAAGATGACTGGGAGGGATTTAGGAGAAATTCACAGAGAGCATTTGTAAAAGGAGAAGGAAGTTCTAAAAGAAAAAAAAATGCCCTACAACAGGTAAAGGAGTAGGAATGGATAACTAATAGGTTATAGGCCTCTGCAGAAACACAAACGGTTAGCAGACGTTTGTGGTTTGGGTTTTTTTGTTTGTTTTTTAAGCAAATCTGGAAGCATGGGTTCTTCCTGGGTGTTCCCCTCCCCATCACAAAAATAATCAGAATATTCATTGTAAAGATTTAAAGCATTAATGTAGAAAGCAAAAGTTTCACATGCTTCCTCCGGTGTGTATCACAGACTTTTGCTCTTGTGAATGAATGGCTATGTATAAGAAAGTAGAAACCATGGGGGGCGCCTGGGTGGCACTGCGGTTAAGCTTCTGCCTTCAGCTCAGGGTGTGATCCCGGCGTTATGGGATCGAGCCCCACATCAGGCTCTTCCACTATGAGCCTGCTTCTTCCTCTCCTATTCCCCCTGCTTGTGTTCCCTCTCTCGCTGGCTGTCTCTATCTCTGTCAAATAAATAAATAAAACCTTTAAAAAAAAAAAAAAAGAAAGTAGAAACCATGTTACCATTTCACAGCTTGTCTTTTCTGTTTAATGTCTTCTTCACTGTTCCACATCATCCCCTGTGCATGTGTGGATTTTCTTTTGTTTTTGTTTCTGTTGTAGTTTCCGGAAGCTTGTACAAGGAAGTGGAACCTATTCACAGCAAATCCCTTCCCTTGTCCCGTCGTCATTGTGCCCGTTTGGGTGAAGTCGCAATGTAACAGGTCGTTGTCTGTGGAGTTTGCCTAGAAATGGCTTTTGTCCCTTTACTTCTTTGCTAGAGAGACCATATCTACTATTTGGTCAAAACTTCTCTGTAAGTTGTTAAAAGAATACCACAAGGAGAGATCACGAAGCCCCTCCTATAAATTTAGTTCTTTCTCCTAGAGCAAGTGAATTATAAACTAGAAAAAGCTCAGAGTGCGGCCCCCACCGCAGAGGGTGTTTGGTAAATAAATCACACCAGGCAGTAGGACTCGTAGCAGCCCTCGTTCTCCTCCAGTCTTCAATTCTGAAGCAATCCGAATATGTCTCACTTGTTCCAGAGTTCGCTGCTTCTTTCCATTTTTCTTTCTGATGAGATGATTGCTCCTGCCAGTAGCTAGACTTAGAGCCTGAGAAATTTGTCTCTTGGATCTACAATCTCAGCTACTCTAAAAGAAAACACTGGGCGGGGAATGGGGGCGGAGACATTTCAAGCCTGGCCTGTACGAGGCGGCTCATCCTGGCTCTGCACTTAGCAGCTGCCTTTGCTTCCTTGTGGTGCTGCAAACAGAAACTGAGAACAGGCAGCGTGCTGGTGGGGTCTGCAGCCATTCCCTGGGACCTAGCAACTATCCGGGATTGTATCCCACAGAGGAGTCTCCCGTGGGCTCCATTCCCACAGCCCCACGGTCTGAGTAGCCGTCAGGTGACAGTCAGGCGAGGATCTATTCCTCCCCCTTCTTCCAGTGACCTGTGGAGTAAGAAATTACCCTTTCCCAAGGTGTTTTATTAAAGATGCTGCTATTCCACGTGACTGTCCAGTTGTGTGGGCAGGAAGTAAAGGTGTTGGCGCAGAACCTGAAAACTGAGTTTAGGAGGAAGTAGAGCCCTCAACAGCAAGGTTTGATGATTATAGGGGTCCTGTCCCATGAACGGACAGCCCTTTTGGATGGCACGTGTCATTTCTCCCATACCCCCAGAAAGTGGAGAAACAGGAGCAGAGTGGGAAAAGTACTTGGAGAAATTCTGGAATGACTTCTATCTCAGCAGCCTTCATATCTGAGTCTCTGAACTCTTCCCTGCAGAGACTTGCTTTTATAACAGTCTGTTTTTGTTGGTTATTGCATCTTTTAAAAATAAGAAACATGCAGAATCTCAGCAAATAGTCAGGCTATTACCAATAGCAGACATTTCTTTATCGCTTACAAAGTACCAGGCACAGTTGTAAGTGCTTCGCATATATTCTTTCAGTCCTTATCCTGTGAGTGGTTACTGTTATCCCCATTTTACAGATAACTGAGCCCCAGTGGTTAGGGAATTTGCCCGGTGTCACACAACTAGGAGTGATATGGCTCTAATTATTAGAACCTCCTGTTGTTACTAAATGCCATCAATCCGGCCATCATAAATTAAATGGTGGGAGTCTTTTTCAGCCCTGGGTCCTTCCTACCACTTAGGAGCCTACAGCGTTCTTTGTAGTTTCCTAAAATGGTGGAGAAATAAAACACACTGCCTTACCCTGTCAACCGTAGGAGTTGCCACTCATGAGTGTTTTTCTGCTCTTTATCATAACATCAACCCTCTCAACAGTCTGACTCCAGCAGTACCTGTAGTCCTCCTTTCTCCCTGTCCCTCATCCCCTCATGCTCTGACTTTCTTAAATAACTTGCATTCCAAGGTCAGTCATTGTCAACACTGCCTCATGTAACACACTGTCCATTCCCTTCCCCTCTTTTGCTTTGCCACACTTGCTTGGCTAAACCACAACTCTGGTTAAATCCAAGTCACTGCCTACTCTATGGGTGTACTCCTGGACTGGAGGAAACACCGAGCATGTTCTCTGACCTCACTCTTTTTTTTTTTTTTAAAGATTTTATTTATTTATTTGACAGAGATAGAGACAGCCAGCGAGAGAGGGAACACAAGCAGGGGGAGTGGGAGAGGAAGAAGCAGGCTCATAGCGGAGGAGCCTGATGTGGCTCGATCCCACAACGCCGGGATCACGCCCTGAGCCGAAGGCAAACGCTTAACCGCTGTGCCACCCAGGCGCCCCTCTGACCTCACTCTTAATTCACGATCACTCACCTCAAGCAGGCCTTTAATGCTGCCAGGGAATCCTGCTATATTTCCAGAATGCATCATTCTCCCACCGTCCTAGAGGACTAGTCTATACCTTCCCGTCTGTTCTCAAAACTCCTTTCTCAGCCTTTGCTGATGACCTTACTTCTTGTTTCAAGGAAACATGCTATTGACACTCACCACCACATCTATCCACCTATTTGCATCTCTGCTGTTTTCCCCTTTCCTCTAACTGGTACGTCTGAGCTGTCCGTGCCCCTGGGAAGGGCCAGGGCGTCCACTTGTGCACTAGATTCCATTTCTACTTGCTGAGTCAGGAGCATAGCTCTAGCCTTCCTCCTCTCTCTCTCTCCTAAATGTTGCTTCTCTCGAGTGCACGTTCTATCAGCCCACAACTGCTCATGTTTCTTCCATCTTGAAAACAGTAACACATTCTCTTAGTGCTGTACTTCTCCAGATACTACCCCATGTCTCTACTTCCTTTTATAGCAAATTCCTTAAGAATTCTCTTCTCTTGATTTTCTGAGTTTTCTCCTTCCAGTCTCTTCGAACCCACTCCAATCAGGTATTTGCCCACACTACCAAAGCGACACTCCTCTTATCAAGGTCACTGAGGACCTTCGTGTTGCTAAATCCAGTAATTGCTTCTCACTTTTCGATTTGGGAAAGCCAGCTGCGTTTGGTCTCCTTGAAACACTTTCTTCGCTTGCTTGCAGGATACCACCTTGCCCTAGTTTTCTTCCCACTTCTCACTGCTCTTATCTCCTTTGTGCTCATCCCTCTGCCTCTCATGTTGGAAGGCAATGGAGGCTTAGTCCTTGTCCTTGGACTCCTTCTCATTCTTCTGTATATCACAACCTTGGTGAAGTCTTCGAGGCTGGTGGTTTTAAGTACCATGTGTAGGCCCATGTCTCCAAAATTTACTCTCCTGCTCAATGGCTCCCTTGGCCTTTTTTTACTTAACTGCTTATTGAGATATAATTCACATGCCATACAGTTCACCCATTTAAAATGTACAGTTCAGTGATTTGTTAGTGTATTAAGAGGATTGTGCAGCCATCACCACAATCAATTTTAGAACATTTTCATTACCCCAAAAAGAAACCCTGTAACCGTTATAATAACTTGTTTCCTTCAATCTACTCCAGCCCAGGCAACCGCCAATCTACTTTCTACCTATTTGTCTCTTCTAGACATTTCATAGAAGTGGAATCATACAAAATATGCCTTTTTCCCTCTGATTTCTTTCCTTAGCAAATGTTTTCAGGGTTCCTCCATATTAAAGCATATGTCAGTACTCCATTCCCTTTTATGGCTGAATAGTATTCCATTGTCCGGGTGTATCCTGTTTTGTCTATCTGGTCATCAGTTGACGGACATTTGGGTTGTTTCCACTTTTTGCCCATTAAGAACAACACTGCTGTGGACATTCATGTACAAATTTTTGTGTGAACATGTGTTTTCATTTCACCTGAACATATATCTGGAATTGCTGAGTCATATGGTAACTATGTTTGATATGTTTTAGAAACTCCAGGCTATTTTTCAAAGAAACTGCAGCATTTCACATTTCCACCCTCAGTGTATGAGGGTTTTGATTCCTCCACATCCTCACCAGTACTGGTTATTGTTTGTCTTTGATAATAGCCATCCTAGTGGTTGTGAAGTGGTATCTCATTGTGGTTCTAATTTGCATCTCCCTAAGGATGTGGGTCATCTTTTCATGTGTTTGCCCTTCATAGATCTTCTTTGGAGAAATATCAGTTCAAGTCCTTTGCCAATGTTCTAATTGGATTGTCTTTTTGTTGTTGAATTGTAAATTTTCTTTATATATTTTGGATACTAATCCCTTATCAGATACATGATTTGTAACATTCTGTTGTCTTTTCATTTTTTTGATATTGCTTTGAGGCATGGAAGTTTTTAATTTTGATGAAGGCCGACTGATTTATTTTTTTCTTTCGTTACTTGTGCTGCTGGTGGCATATTTAAGAAATTATTGCCTAATTCAAGGTCACAAAGATTTACTGCTATGTTTACTTATAAGAAATTTATAGTCTTAGCTGTTATGCTTAGGTGTTTGATCTCTTTTGCATTAATTCTAGTATTATAATGTGAGGTAAGCATCCAACTTTATTCATTTGCACGGGCACCATTTGGGCACCATTTATTGCAAACGCTGTTATTTTTCAATTGAATGGTCTTGGCACCCTTATTGAAAATCAGTTGACCCATGGATATTTGGGGTTATTTCTGTACCGTATTCTGTTCCATTGGTCTGTATGTTTATCCTTATGCCAGTATTACTTCTGGATTATTGTAGCTTTGCAGTACATTTTAAAATCAGGAAATATGAGCCCTCCAACTTTGTTTTGCCTGTTTGATGTTGCTTGCAATTTCATTTGAATTTTAGGGTCATCTTACCCATTTTTGTGAAAAAGGCAGTTGGGATTGTAATAGGGATTGCACTTAATCTCTAGATCAATCCAATTGCCATTACCAATATTAGGTAATGAGTGCATGAGTATGGGATGTCTATATTAGGTAATGAGTGCATGAGTATGGGATGTCTTTCCATTCATTTAGATCTTCCGTTATTTTTTTCAGCCATGTTTTGTAGTTTTCAATATACAAGTCTTGCACTTCCTTTCAAAGTTTATTTCCCCCCCTAGTTGTTCCAGCACCAAATGTTGAAAAGATTACCCTTTTCCTTACTGAATTACCATGGAACCTTTATAGAAACTCTATTGGCCATGTATATGGGGGCCTACATCTGGACTTAATTCAGTTCTGCTCTATAAGTCTGTCCTTACGCCAGTACCACACTCTTGATTACTGTGGTATAAAAGTAAGTCTTAAAATCAAGTATTGTAAATCCTCTACCTTATTCTTTGTAATTGTTTAGGGTATTCTCAATCCTTTGAATTTCCATATACATTTTATTTTATTTTTTTAAAGATTTTACTTATTTATTTGAGAGAGAGCACACGTGCAAGCACAAGCAGGGGGAGTGGCAGGCAGAGGGAGAGAGAGAAGCAGAGGGAGAGAGAGAGAAGCAGACTCCCCGCTGAGCAGGGAGCCCGATGCGGGGCTCCGTCCCAGGACCCTGGGATCATGACCTGAACCAAAGGCAGACACTTAACCAACTGAGCCTTTAGAATGAGCTTATAAATTTCTAGAAAAAAAGCCTGCAGGAATTTTGATTTGGATTGAATGAAATTTATGAATAAATTTGAGGAGAATTAACATTTTTTTTTTAAAGATTTTATTTATTTATTCGACAGAGATAGAGACAGCCAGCGAGAGAGGGAACACCAAGCAGGGGGAGTGGGAGAGGAAGAAGCAGGCTCACAGCGGAGGAGCCTGATGTGGGGCTCGATCCCACAACGCTGGGATCACGCCCTGAGCCGAAGGCAGACGCTTAACCGCTGCCACCCAGGCGCCCCGAGAATTAACATTTTAATATTACAAATTCTGGTCTATAAAAGTGGTATATTTCTACATTTATTTAAGTGATCTCAGTAATGTTTTGTAGTGTTAGAATAAAGGTCCTGCATACATTTTTAAACATTATCTTTAAATATTTCATGTTTATTTAAAAACTTTTTTTAATTATTTGTGATTCCACATAACATAAAATTTGCCATCTTAACCACTTTTAAGTTACAGTTCAATGGTGTTAAGTACAGAATATTCATATTGTTGTGTGACCTCTAGAGTTTCCAGAACTTTTTCATCTGGTAAAACTGAAACTTTCTACCCATTCATTAAACAACTCCCCCCTTCTCCATCACCCAGCCCTTGGCAACTACTATTCTACTTTCTGTTTCTATGAGTTCGACTACTCTTACTTTACTACCTCATACAAGTAAAATCATAGGGTATTTGTCTTTTTGCAACTGGCTTACTTCACTTAGCATAATATCCTCAGGGTTCATCCATTTTGTAGCAAATGCCAGATTGTTTTTCCTTTAGAAGGCTGCTTAATATCCCATGGCATGTATGTATCACATTTTGTTTACCCTTCATGCATTGGTGGACATTTGGGTTCCTTCCATCTTTTGGCTACTGTGAGTTATGCTTCTGGGAACATGAGTGTGCAAACATCTCTTCAAAGCCTTCTTTCAGTTCTTTTGTATATATACCCAGAAGTGGTATTGCTGGATCATATGGTCATTCTATTTTTAATTTTTTTGAAGAACTGCTATCCTGTTGTCCACAGTGGCTGCACCAGTTCATATTCCTGCCTGCAGGGCACTAGGGTTCCCTTTTCTCCACATCCCCACCAGCATTTGTCATTCTTGTCTTTTGGACAATAGACATCCTAACAAGTGTGAGGGGATGTCTCATTAAGGTTTTGATTTGTATTTCCCTAATGATTAGTGATGTTGAGCATCTTTTCATGTGCTTGTTGGTTATTTGTACATCTTCTTTGGAGAAATGTCTATTCAAATCCTTTGTCTATTTTTAAATTGGGTTACTTTTAAATTTTTTTTTGTTGAGTTATAGAAATTTTTTATGTGTCCTGGTTATTAACCCCTTATCAGGAAGCGCCTGGGTGGCTTAGCCGGTGAAGGGTCGGCCTTCGGCTCAGGTCATGATCCCAGGGTCCTGGGATTAAGTCCCTCACTCATCAGGCTCCCTTCTCAGTGGGGAGCCTGCTTCTCCCTCTCCCTCTGCTGCTCCCCCTGCTTGTGCTTTCTCTCGCTGTCTCTGTCTCTCTCTCTCTCTCATTCACTTTCTCTCTCAAATAAATGAATAAAATCTAAATTTAAAAAAACCTTATCAGATATATGCCTTGCAAATATTTATTTCCATTCTCTATTTTGCTTTTTCACTCTGTTATAGTCTTTGATGCACAGCAGAAGTTTTTAATCTTCATGTGGTCCAACTTAATCTGTTTTTACTTTTGTTGCCTATGCTTTTGGTATCATATCTGTTGATGGTATTTTTTAAAAACTTTATTTTCCTATAGTTTGTTGTTAGTCTATATAAATAAATACAATTGATTTTTGTATATTGATCTTGTATCCTATGACCTTGCTAAATTAACTTACTGGTTTTAGCAGCTTTTATGTAGTCCATAGAACTTTCTACACACATAATTACATTATCCGTGAATCAAGACAGCTTTACTTCTTTTCAAATCTGTATGCTTTACTTAATTGCACTGGCTAGGATCTCCAATAGAGTGTTGATTACAAGTAGTGTTACAGATACCCTTGGCTTGCTCTCAGTCTTAGGGGGAAGTGTTCAGTTTTCCGTTATTAAGTGTGATACTAGCTGTATGTGTTTCATAAAGTTTCCTTCTATTTCTAGTTTGCTGAGGGTCGTTATTATCAATGGCGTTGGATTTTTTCAAATGCTTGTTATGTATTTATTGAGATAATCATAGAATTTTTCTTCTTTATCTGTTAATATTGATGAAAAACTATTTCAGTTCAAATTTATTTCAATTTGTTAAAATTTTAAGGATTTCTGCTTTTATATTTATACATATTTTTTCCATGCACTGTTTTTGTCTTGTTTTGGTATCAGTAATATTGGCCTCTTACAACAAGTTGGGAAGTGCTTCTTTTCTATTTTCTAGAACATGTTCTAGAGTATTTTTCTTTCTTAAACGTTTGCTAGAGTTGACCAGTAAAGCCTTGTGAGCCTGGAGTTTCCTTAGTAGGTATGGAGCTACTCAGGTTATTTATTTCTTATCAAGTAAGCTTTAGTAATTTGTCTTTTTAATGTAATTTGTCCATTTCATCTAAGTTATTGAATTTAGCAATAATTTATTATTATCATTGTGCTTATTATTATTAGCAAAAAGTTGTTTGCTGGTTTTTTGTTTTGTTTTATTTTGTTTTTTCATTTTAACAACCATAAGGATATTTAGGGATGACTCATCTTTCACTCCCGACATTAGTAATTTGTGTCTTCTCTTTTTTCTGATTAGTCTGGCTAGAGATTTATCAATTTTATTAATTGTTTCAGTGAACAAGGTTTTGGTTTCATTGATTCGATTACTGTGTTGTTTTTCTGTCTTCCATTTTGTTGATTTCTGCTTTTGATTTCATCTTTCTTTCAGTTTAATTTGCTCTTCTTTTTTTAGCTCCTAAAGATTGAAGTTTAAATCATTGATTTTAAACCTTTCTTCTTTTCTAGCACAAGCATATAAAGCTGTAAATTTCCCTGTAAACACTGTTTATTTAGCTTTTTTGTATTATGTCATCCATAAATTTTGATACACTGTGTTTTTATTTTCATTCATTTCAATGTATATTCTAATTTTTTTCTGGTTTTTTTCCTATGACTCATAGAATAAGACATAGAAGTGTCTTATTTAATTGCAGATATTTGAGGGTTTTCCAGGTATATTTAGTTTAATTCTGTTGTGATTAGAAAACATACTTTGTGACTTGAATTCTCTTAAGTTTATTAAGTTTTTATTTTAATTCCAGTGTTGTTAACATACAGTGTTAAATTAGTTTCAGGTGTACAACACAGTGATTTAACAAGTCTATACATTACTCAGTGTTTGTCACAGTAAGTGAACTCTTAGTCTCCATCCCCTATTTCCCCCATCCCCCACCACCTCCCCTTTGGCGACCATCAGTCTGTTTTCTAGAGTTAAGAGTCTGTTTCTTAGCTTGTCTCTCTCTTTTTTTCCCCTTTGCTTGTTTTGTTTCTTAAATTCCACATATGAGTGAAATCATGTGGTATTTGTCTTTCTCTGACTTATTTTGCTTAGCATTATACCCTCTAACTGCATCTATGTTGTTGCAAATGAATCCTCTTAAATTTTTCGAGATTTGTTTTGTGGCTCAGAATGTGTTCCAGTTTGGTGATGTTCCCCATGAATTTGAGAAGAAAGTGCTTTCTGTTGCTTTGGGGTGGATTTTCTACGAATGTCAGGTCAATTTGGTTGATAGTGTTTTTCAAGTCTTCTGGAATTATACTAATTTTCTTTCTTTTTTTAAAATATTTATTTATTTTTATTTGAGAGAGTGTGTGTGCTTGCATGCAAGCTGGAGGAGGGGCAGAGGGAGAGAGAGATTCTCAAGGAGACTCCACACTGAGCGGAGAATCTGTTTTGTGGCTCACTGTGGGGCTTCATCGCAGGACGCTGGTCCTGACCTGAGCCGAACGAAACCAAGTGTCTGCCGCCTAACTCACTGAGCCACCCAGGCGCCCCCTCCTGATTTTCTGTCTACTTGTTTTATCAGTCACAGAGGAAAGTGTTAAAATCTTCAGCAATAATTGTAGGCAATCCAGCTTTCTTTTGATTAGTGTTTGCATGATTATCTTTTTCAACTTTTTCCTTTTAACCTATCTGTATCTTCCTACTTAAAGTGGATTTCTTAGAGAAAGCATATAATTTTGTGTTACTTTTGTTTATCCAGACCGTCTTTGCCTTTTAAGTGGAATATTTGCATTTAATGCAGTTATCAGTATGATTGGCTTTAAGTTGACCAACTTGCTTATTTGTTTTTTGTCTTTCTCTCTGCTCTTTCTTTTTTTTCATCTTTTCCTGACTTCATTTGGACTAGAGAATTTTTTATTATTCCATTTTATGTCTACTCTGGGCTTATTAGCTTTTTACCTCTTTGGCTTGTTTTATTAGTGGTTGCTTCGGTTTTACAAAATACGTCTTTAACTTATCACAGTGTACCTTCGATTAGTGTTTCATCACTTCACGTACAGGGTGAGAACTTTGCAGCAGTGTTCCGTTTATTTGCCCGCCCCAGAAAATCTCTAAGTCCTTTACCAGTGCCACAAGTTCAGCCCCTGTACCTGAGAGGAGAGTGAATGAGTAGGCCCTAAGTGATGAAATTCAGATTTCACATTTCATTTAGCAGACATAAGATATTGAGCAAATCATGTAAAGTTGAGTCCTGAAAAGCAAATGTAGTTTCATTTTTTTTAGGGGTGGCAGGTTCTTCTGTGATTCCATTGGATAAAAGAGTGAGGGAAAGTTTGGTATAATAGAGACACGTGAAGCCTAGGCTGTGATTAGCAGGTGGCTGCCCTTATCAGTTTAATGCCAGTTAAAGATGGAGATTCTGCTTACTACCTTATGTAAGAATCAAGAAGGGTTCCATTGAGAATCATCAGTGTCCTAAATCCTACCAGAGCTAAGCTTCTCTACCTGCCAGCATCCTTCTGAATGCTAAGACTGTTGACCCTGTTTCAACCAAGCCTTCCTCTCTCTCAAGCAGTAGACTGAAGGACTTGTTACTTCTCAATGCTGAAGTTCACGAGCCAGCTCTCAGTTGTGAGTGGAGATCAGTAAGACTTGCATAGCTGTTTTGGGCTTAGAGCTCATCTCTCCAGTTCTCCTTTTAAGGATCCATCTCTAGACGAGCACTGCTTGTTCTCTGGCAGCTAAGTTATCTGCTCTCTCATCCAAAGAACTTTGGACAACCTGTCCAGAAATGTAGAAACAGCTTCATTCATTTTCTTTCTCAGATGTTGATATTTTAAACACTTAAAAGAGATAGTAATATCTGTATGGTACTTGGAGGAGTAAGGTTTGTCCAGTGTACCTGGATGGTATATGTTTACATATAGAGACATATGTTTAATTCCCATGGGCACTATTAACTGAGTCATATGTGATTTAGTTTCTTTATTGTATTTGTTTAGAGTACATTCAAGAAAATCCCAGGGCTATGCAACACTTTATAGGTTCAGTTGCATTGATTTGGGAGAGAAGAGAGAAGGGAAACATGAACTTGACATTTCTTATTCAGGGCCAGGCCTCCCATCTTACAGATGGGAAATGACAGAGCCAGAATTCAAATCTGCTTGACTCCAGCATCATTTTTTGCAGCCTTTGTCATGGGTGGCATTAAAAAAAATATATATTTTTATTATGTTAGTCACCATTAGTTTTTGATGTAGTGTTCTGTGATATGGGTGGCATTTTTAATGTGGTTACATTTGAACTTTTTCCTATTTAAAATTGACACAAGGTTCTGGTATGTAGAGGGGAGGGCAGAATGGATGATATTGTTGAAATCCACATCTTTGGGATCTCGCCTTCCTCCTGTTTCAGCAGGAACCACATTAATAGGTTGGTGTGTAATGGTGGAGCCGTATTTCATTTGGCTTTTAGAAAGGATATAAAATATTTGTGTAACTTGCTTTTTTAATATAAAATTTGGAAAGCAGTAAAACCTTTTGCTGGCAGACATGGAAAACTTCTGTGATAAGGAAGCAGATCAGGTCTGGCTTGTGAATATTAATATTCTCCCCCCTTCCCCAGCTAGATTCAGTCTCCTCCTACCCCTGAGGTATAGATATCAAGTCCATACCTGTTGACTACAATCTGCATATCATGTACCTAAAAGAATGTTCGAGAGCAGGCTTGAAACCTCTTTTTGTTGTCTGTGGTTAGGTAACAAAACCAACTCCCAAACTTAAGGCTTAAGACCACAGCCATTTTGTATTTGCTCATGATTCTGTGACTCAGGAATTCAGGCAGGGCTCAGCCAGGCGGTTCTTCTCTGCGTGCCACAGCAGGGGCCTCTCTTGAGGTTGTAAGGGGCGAGAGAGCAACTGGAGGTGGAACATCTAAGATGGTTTCTCTCACACGACATGTCTGGCACCTTAGTAGGCATGGCTAGGAGGCAAGGACCTTTCCTCCCCTTCACTGACTGGGATTTTGTTACATGGTGGCTGGGTTCCAAGAGTGAGCATTCCAAGCAGTGAAGGCAGAGATGCAGTTTGCTCAGGATCTGGCCTCAGAAGTCGCCTCCTCCCCCTTGTGTGGGCCCAAACAAGAATCTGGGCTAGCCCTGTGATAAGGAGGGGGTGGAGAGGGGCCTTTTTGGAGGAGCCTGCGGGCTGGACAGTATTGTCTCGACTATCTTTAAAAGGAGCACAATCTACCTTTAGGAGCACAGTCTAGGAGACAGCCCTCTCCCTGGAGTGCTTGAGCCCCACCCCAGGCCAGTTCCGGCAGAATCTGATGAAACAGTGAGGTGCTATTAGGGCAGTCCTGTGTGTGTACTCCTCTAAGCACGTTTTACATTGAGGTCCTCATTCTGGCTCTTTCTGGCTCATGCAACATGGCATTGCAGTGTGCGAGACTACTCCCACTCCTTTGAGCCATACTGATAAGAGAAATTGAAAATAATTTAAGTGCTGTTACCTTTTTTTCTAGGACACAGTCTTACTTCTATAAAAATTTCCCCCGTCTGTTTCCGCATACACTGATGTTGAGTACTATTGTTTTTATAATAGTTGGAAAGTATGGTGAATTGCTGGTAAGAACGACGTCTTCTGTGTCTGTGACTTCTGTGATAGCACAGCATTAGACTCCAGTAGGTATGTAGGAAATTGTAGGATTGAACCATTGGCACCGCCACTGCTGAGTGTTATTAGTGCCTGGCAGAATTGTACTCTTATAGATCAAACAATTACACATCCCCGTTAAGAGTTCAGAAAAACATGTGATCTTGCACTTGCACAGATTTAAAATAAGATTCAACTTGAAAAGTGACCTAAACATTTTTAAAGGAGAAAACATTATTTTTAAATGAGGAAGCATATTTAGAATACCTTGAATAAATATAATTTACTTCTGTGCAAATGACTTCATTTAGAAAGGCCTAAGGCAGAACCCTCTGACTTTGAACCATTTAAAATATAGGATGTCTTTGGGGCTCCTGGGTGGCTCAGTCGGTTGGGCCTCTGACTCTTTATTTCAGTTCAGGTCATGATTTCAGGGTCATGAGTTCAGACCCCACCCATCAAGCCCTGTGTCATGCTCCGTGCTGGGTGTAAAGCCTGCTTGGGATTCTCTCTCCCCCTTTGCTGTATTCCCCCACCTCGCCCACGTGTTCTCTCTCTCTCTCAAATAAACACACACACACATACACACACACATAAATACATTAAATATAGGACATTTTCTTTGTCACTTTCAACACAGAACACACTGATTTTATTCTTGAAACTACTTATTAATGGTCTGTAAGAGTGTTGTAGCTCATGGAGTACTAAACCATGAGATTGAGTAATCGTAAGATTCTATCCTGTAAGAGGTATGGATTCCCAGGTCTGATGTAATCTCTGGGGGGACTTTGGAAGCTGTGTTTTTTCCTGTGTGTTCCTGGAGCTTTTTAGAAATGCAAATTAATGAGCCCTACCCCAGACCTATCTGGGGTGGAGGGATATCTGTGGCATCTGTGTTTCTAAGTGATTCTTACATGTGCTGAAGTTGGAGAACCACTCTTGCAGAGGAATCCATTTCTCTGTCCTCTGCCTGGAAGTTCCATTTCTACTAGAAAGTATCCCAAAAGATTTTCCCAGTCTAGGAACCTGCAGTTAGGGACCCTCCAGATAATATAGGTGGTTGGTTGGTGGTGGTTTTTAAAATTGAGTTGTAGGGGCGCCTGGGTGGCACAGCGGTTAAGCGTCTGCCTTTGGCTCAGGGCGTGATCCTGGCGTTGTGGGATCGAGCCCCACATCAGGCTCCTACGCTATGAGCCTGCTTCTTCCTCTTCCACTCCCCCTGCTTGTGTTCCCTCTCTCGCTGGCTGTCTCTATCTCTGTCGAATAAATAAATAAAATCTTAAAAAAATAAAATAAAATAAAATTGAGTTGTAGTTCACGTACCATGAAATTCATCTCTTGTAACTGTACAATTCAATGATTTTTTAAGGAAACATACAGAGTTGTATAACTCTCACCGAAATCCAATTTTGTAACACTTCCATCTCCCCCAAAAGTTACATTATATCTGCTTGCGGTCAGTCCCTGCTCTCGCCTCCAGTCCCAAACAACCACTTATTCTGCTGTCTCTAGATTTATGTTTTCTGGAGATTTCTTATAAAGAAATAATATGTAGTCTTTTGCATTAGGCTTCCTTCACCATGTTCATCCACGTTGAACATGTTGTTCCTTTTTATTTTAACTGGTATTCTGTTGTATGAATTTACCACCTTTTGTCTCTCCATTCACCAGGCGATAAGACATTTGGATTGTTTTTAGTTTGAGGCGGTTATGAATGATGCTGCTGTGAACGTTCACATACAGGTTTTTTGTGTGGTCATGTATTTCCATCTGGCAGGCCTACGTTTAACCTTTTAAGAAACCGACAAATATTTTCAAAGGGGCTGTACATTTCAGCAGTGAGTGAGGGTTCCAATTTTGTCACATCCTCCCTACACCTGGTACTGTCAGTCTTATGAATTATAGGCAATCTAGCAGGTATGTAGTGGTATCCATTTGTGGTTTTAACTTTTGTATTTCCCTAATAAGTGGTGACATTGAGCTTCTTTTCATGTGTTCATTAGCAATTCATATATCTTCTTTGGTGGCATGCCTTCAAATCTTTGCCTGATTGTTTTTTATTGGGCTGTTTGTTGTCTTATTATTGAGTTGTAAGAGTTCCTTATGTATTCTGGATTCAAGTCTTTTATCAGGTACGTGACTTGCAAATATTCTCTCCCAATGTGTGGCTTGTTTTTTCAGTTTCTTATATGGTTGTCTTTTGAAGAGCAAACATTTTTAATTTTGATTAAGTTCAGTTTTATCAATGTTTTTCTCTTCTTGCTCATGCTTTTAGTATCATATATTAAAAAATCTATGCCTTGTCCAAGGTCACAAAGATTTTCTCCTATGCTTTTATCTAGAAGTTTTATAATTTTAGCCCTTACATATGTCTGTGTTCCATTTTGAGTTAATTTTGGGGTATGGTGTGAGGTAAGGGTATAAGTTCTTTTTTTTCTTTTTCTTTCTCTCTCTCTCTCTCTTTTTTTTTTTTTTTAACATCAGTACAAGCAGTTGTCTTGACACCATTTGTTGAAAAGACCACCCTTTCCCCACTGAATTCCCTTGGCAAAACCAACTGGCCATAAATGTAAAGGATTATTTCTGGACTTGGTTCTGTTCCATTGACTTATATGTCTATCACTATCTTGGTTACTTACAGTTTTACAGGAAGTTTTGAAATCTGGTAGTATATGTTTTCCAACTTTGTTATCTTTCAGAATTGTTTCGGCCATACCTGGTCGTTTGTATTTCCATCTGAATTTTAGGATCAGCTTGTCAATTTCTACAAAATGGTTATTCCTTTTTAAACCTTGATATTTTTCATTCAGGAGTCTGAGACTTCTCAGAGAGTAGCTGAAGCCGACTCACTGCTCTTTAAGAGGTTATAATAAACGGTTCCTGAGAGACACTTGCTGTCATGGCATTTCTCCAGGCTAGGCATGTTACATTTAACAGCTAGTGAGAACACAGGCCAAGGCCAACTACAGAGCAGCAGTGATGGGTGGGGGGGGTTCCCTTCCCTTCTCCTCGGAGTCTCACCAATAGTTGGCACTCCATAAATACATAATAGGAGCGAGAGAGCATCTGCAGTAAAAACAAAACAAACAAACAAAAAAAACCGAGTTGAGGATGAAACATTTATCTCCTCTCTTCTGTTTGAGCCTTCCTTATTTGAAAGCCATCTTGATACCAGTAAGTTTTGAAGCAGCCTGGCCAAGCATGGCTCCCTCTCCATTGAGTTACAGGCAGTATCTTGGCTGATGGCTTTTATCAGATTTTTTTCACCTTTTCTTGCCTAAGCCTGTAACACATTATCACTCAAACCAGACATGCTTTTATCTTTTCAGACGCTTGCAAGAGGAAGCTCTGGTGCTTTCCTTCCTTACTTATACTTAGAGGAACATTTTATCTCTTTCTTGCAAAGGTCGGCTGTTCATCTTTTAACATTTTAAATGGGCATTTCTTTTGAACAGGCTTCCTTCCAAAAATTGTGTAGTTCTTCCTTCTACTTCACCAGGCCTTTTGTGCCAGATTCACTGAAACCCAACTAATATTTATTGAGTGTTTGGTATATTCAGGCTATCATTTTAGGACCTAATAGATATGGAGAAATGGATAAAACCTTGTTCTTGCCCTCATGGAGCTTACAGTCTGTTCGAAGAGACAGTGTGTAGTGTGGGTACACAGATAGCTGTAGAAGGCAGCAATATCAGAGGTTGGGAAGATCTCAGATTTCCCAAGGAACCTCCTGTGGACTAGGAGCTACCCTTGCTTCATATTTTAAAACCGTGACCTTGACTTTCAGAATTTAATTCTTTGAAATCTCTTGTGGTGGTTTAGCCTTGCTGACTGTAGAACAGAGTGCTTGACTTCCAGACTTCCTTGTCCTGCTGACTCACTTTGCTATCTCTGATTTTACAAGGCTCTAGGATATACTTTTAATTATTGTTATTTGATGGGCATTCTGTTTTCCCTTGGAAAAAGGTCTGTATACTTAACAAATGAACCATGAGTGACATGCTTATAAAGGGAGTAACATAATATTTTAAACACCTCATCTGTTATTTAATATATATTAAAAGTGGGATTCTTTTCCCTAACATTGCTTAATACTTCCACCAGGAAAAGGAGGTGGCAGAGGATTTGAAATAGTAATGCTGTAAGCTGCTGCCCCTGTCCCATTCTGTATGGTAGGAAACCCTGTTCAGCAGAATCTCCTGGCAGGTGTCCTGGTTGGATCTGTGGGCGGTGCTTGTCTGGTGGTCTCATGGATCCGGTTTAGGGACCTGTTCTTTGAGCACTTGGTGTGAGAGTTTGTTTTTAATCTAACCCACACCCATGCAAACCACGTTCCCCATGCCAGTACCAAAATAACTCTGGCCAGGACTCAAGAAAAACCTGGTAAGTGACCTAAAATTAAATTCATGAACTCTTCCTGCCCTTTGCATTACATTTTTTGTTGTTGTTTTTGTTGTTAGGTGTTCTTGACTTTTTTGCCCCTCGGAAAAGTCTGGGGAGTAGAAGTTTGAGTCATTATCTTAAGCGTAGAGAAGGGATGGATGACCAGGGAAGGAAGGGTACTGCTAACAAGCATAGGTGCGGTCAGTGCAAATTTTACGGGATCTAAGATTTTCTTTTTAACCTAGCAATAAAGAGTCCATGACATTATCAGTCACTGGTTTTGCCCAAGAGAGAATGCCATTATTGTCTTGACTCTGAACGTGAACCATGTTGCACCAGGTGTCTGTAAGCCTGCCTTGCTCTTTTACCCTCAGCTGATGAGCCCACTGAGTACTCCCAGGTGTAGAGTGTGGTGTATTTACCCCTGACACCTTCCAGATTATAGGAGATAAGACAAGCCTTGAAAAGGGCTTGGTTTTTACTCTGACTTAAAAATAAGTGTCTTGGATATTAAAACACTTTTCTTTGCTCGTTTTACCTTCCTGCTGGGGTAGTGAGTTATAGGCGTGAGTTTATTGTCTTCTGAAATGGCATGCAGTGTTGTGGGGCTTTTTAAAACATCATGAGCCCCTAGAATTTAATGTTTGCATTTATCTAGATCTCAGACTTTTTTATTTTTACCCAAAAAATTAAACATTTCAAGTATATAGGAGAATATAGAAAGTAATGTGGCAAATGTCTATGTGCCTATCACCAAGATGAAGTGTTTATATTATTTTTTTATCATTCCTGTGAATTTATCTGTACTTGTACCACTTATATGAATCCCCATGATTTTGTGTGTGTTAAAAATGAAAAAAAAATAAAATAAAATGAAAATGAATAGACTAATGTATCTTTGTAACTTGCTTTTTTGTTGTTTTTAATTCAGAGTTATGTTTTTGTGATATATCCATACAGATCCAGCCCATTTATCTTAACTACTGTGTAGTGTATGTGGATAAGTATATTTCAACTTATTTATCTGTATGCACAGTGAGGTGCAGTTAATTAATGCACCTAATTTTCTAATTGTTTTCTAATTGTTAGTGGTATATAGGGAGGGGTGCCCTTGATTTTTTGTGTGTGTGGATTTCTGTCTACTGGCTTTCCTGAACTTATATTAGTTCCGGCCGTTGGTCCTGGCAGATCCTCCTGCCTTTCCTGATACATACTGGTGTTTCTAACTTTCCAGTCCTTGTATCTCTCCTCTCTTTTTCTTAGTGTGTTAGTTCGCTAGGGCTGCCATAACAAGGTACCACAGACTGAGTGACTTAAACGACAGAAATGTATTTACTCACAGTTCTAGAGGCTGGGAGCCCAGGGTCATAATGTCAGCAGGGTTGGTATCTTCTGAACCTTCCTCTATGGCTTGTAGAAGGCCCTCTTCCTGCGTCTTCACATGGTTGTCCTCTGTGTGCGTGCTAGTTGCCACTTCTTCATTAGGATATAGTCATAGTGGGTTAGGTCCTGCTGTAGTGACCTCGTTTAACCTTAATTATTTCTTTAACAGCCCTGTCTCCAAATACAGTCACATTCTGGGTTACTGGGGAAAAAGACTTCAAGGTAGGAATTTTGAGGGGACAGAGTTCAGCCCATAACACTGTGCTGGCTCAGCCGCCTGATTCACCACCAAAATCAAGCAGTGATGGTGGACGTCCTTGATGCAGTCACGACTACAGAGGGATTTGAAAGAAATGTTCTTAAAGTTTCAGAACCGAAAGGGATTGTTGCTGTGAGTTTGTAGATACCTTTCAGTACTTTAAAGAAATTCCTTTCTGTATCTTGTTTGCTCTCAGGAATGGATGTTGGAGACTTTCCAATCCCATGAGGGCTCCCTTCGCAAGTTAGAGTCAGAAAGTATAAATCCCTGGCCTTCCTTACAGCAGGGTTTGGAGGCATGACCTGGGATCCATCCAAAGGCTAATTTGGGAAGAGCAGCTTGAGGCGGTGGAGGCAGCACGCTGACAACGTCCAGTTCTAGCAGATAAATGGCACGGTCGGGGGTGGACGTGAAGGTGGCAGTTTCTTCAAGTGCCTGCCTCCGGGGTGGAAGGCTCCTCATCAGTCCAGTTCCATGGTGTGGTGTCTGGCTTTGTCACTGGAAGCTTAGCTTCCAGTTCCTCGTTCTCTGCTACCATCCTTCCTCCTGCTCAACGTGGTCATTTTCTGCTAATTGCTGTGAGGAACCTGTTACGGCCCAGTCGTCCTCCCTCCCACTCCCTGTGAGTTTGCTCTCTGGTCCTGTCCTAGGTTTTTGAGTTGGACACTCTAACTTAGGATTTCCCACTAGTTTATTTTCTAGTATGTGCCTTTTTCACATTTTTATTGAGATCTAATTTACACACAATTCACCCTTTCAAGGTGCACTGTTCAGTGGTTGTTAGTATATTCAGAGTTGCATAACCATCACCAGCATCAATTTTAGAACATTCTCATTACCCCAAAAAGAAACTCCACGCTCTCTAGACATCTCCCATTTCCCCCCAAGTCTCCTGGTGCTGGGCAGTGTACTTCCTGTTTGTTTAGATTTGCCTCTTAAGTATATACATTTTAAATTGCCCTTAAGTTCTGCTTTGCTATGTCCCACAAACTATTTTTAATGATAGAGGAATTATTTTTATCCCCTTTTATTGTTTCTTTCTAAAGATCACTTTGATATTAACTTAAGAGGCCTTATGCTTGGTAAGTTAATATTCAGGATTCATGGCTAATGAATGTAGAATGAAAATATTACTCTTAGATCTTTTGGTGAACATCTTACGGTGAAGCAATTACAGTTTCTTAGATGATCCAATACAAATGCGTACTATTATCCACTCTAAGTAGTATGAAATCTAGATTCCCTGAAATAAGTGAACTAATTCTCCCTCCAGTGAGTTCCTGGGGACTTTCGTATTTCTCTAAGTTACTTGGATTGGAATCCTGATATATCATTAAGTGCTTCCAGTGTTTTCATCCTTCTTTTTTAACCCCTACCCTCATTACCACATTTAATTGCCTTGATACAAACACAGGTTTTTCTGTTTATAGTTGTACAAGATAATGTTTTTTCTTTTCTTCGTCTTCTTTCTTTGAAAAATTTCAATCCTGTAGAAAACTTGATGAAATAGGACAATAAACACCTATATCCCCCTCACCTAGATTCGGCCATTTAACATTTTGCCATAATTGAAGTTCTCTTCCCTCTCTGTCATTTTTTTTTCTGTACCATTTAAAAGTAAGTCATAGACACCATGACATTTACTCCTAAATATGAGCTATTAATATATCTAATATTAACGTCCTTACCCAAGTTTCCATTTGTCCCCAAAAGATCCTTTATCTCATCTACCTTTTCTTTTCTCCTTCCCTCCTTACCTCCCTTGCGTCCTCCCTGCCATAGTATCTTACACTTTGGAATTCTGAATCCTTCTTTATGTCTTTAATTTTCAAATATACTTATTTTACAAGGCCTCTCAGACTGGACTGTTCTCAGATTCCTGCCCACGGTGGACTGTCCCCCTCCTGTGTTTTGTAATTTTTAACATTAATCTCTTTGTAAGCAGGATACAGGAGGTGCAGGCCCATGGTCACAGGTCTCAGGAGAGACTTTTCTGTCCTCTCTATGTGGATAGACAAGTCTTTCTCTCCAGTCTCACTGTCTCTTCGGCTCTCTCTCAGTTTCTGGCACTTGGGGATTTCCAGTCCTTTTCTTGTGTTCTCCAGTTGTATAAGGTACTTACAGAGGTAGGCTTTCTGGTTATGTAGGCCGTTGTATTACCGTAACTGGAAGTTCCCCTGGCTTTCATTTTCAGAATTGAGAGTTGGCACTTCAAAGAATTTTTAAGGCTCAGGTTTACTCTTCTGCAGACTTCCAGCAAGTGTCCAAAGTGGTTGTCTTTCTCCCCATCTAACAAGTCCAGGAATCTTAGCTCCCAAATTATTATTATTTTTATTTTTTTTTAGATTTTATTTATTTATTTGACAGAGATAGAGACAGCCAGCAAGAGAGGGAACACAAGCAGGGGGAGTGGGGAGAGGAAGAAGCAGGCTCACAGTGGAGGAGCCTGATGTGGGGCTCGATCCCATAACGCCAGGATCACGCCCTGAGCCGAAGGCAGACGCTTAACCGCTGTGCCACCCAGGCGCCCCTTAGCTCCCAAATTATTAACCCCGATTACAAAGATCTTGCAAATTCTTCTTACTTTTTAAATGACTGGAGGGGGAGGTTGGAGAAGGAATGGGGTACGGGAACATGGTAGGGAGGGTAGTGAAGTTGTCGATCTGTGGAGTTGTCCAAGCCACAAGTGTCTTGTTTTGCTTTATCTTTCAGTTCTTAAGGGTGTCAGTACATCAGCATTTGAATGTGTCAGAATGGTTTGCTTTTCAGCGTGATCAAGCCCCAGCAAAGTTACTACATTTTGTAAGATGAAAAGAATCTTGGTTCACTCCCCTGCTGAGGTTGTAGTTTGAAGGATTTATGACTTTTTAACATTTTCTTTTTTTAGGCAGGATCTTATTTTCAACAACAGATGGAAACAGCTGTGTCTAAAGCATGTTCCCTCCTGCGTCTCGTGAAATTTACCAGCAAATGATGGTTTGGGAGTTCTCAAAGTTGCGAGAACCCCATTTTGACAAACCCAGGCATGGGTAAGGTGGGTGTGAAATACTCAGTTTAAAAAAAAAAAACTTCTCTATAGTTTTCAGTTTGTAAATTTGCAGCAACCCCCATGTAACTATAGAAAAGATCTGTGTTTGGTTTTTTTTTTTTTCTCCTTGCGGCCCTCTTGACCTAAATTATCTATCAATCTCCTAATATTTCATGTAATGCCAAGATTCCTATCCCAAGGAGGAAGGGAGGAGGTCTTTAGGCACAAAGGGCTCAGAAATATTAATTAACATTTTCGGTAACTGATTAACTGTCCTTTAGTTTTGGAATTAGAAGATAAAGTTTTCTGTGATTAAGAAACCTCTTTGGACTTTGGTTTTCCTTCTTTACAGTAAGAGTTAGGCGACATCAGTAGTTCTTAACTAGGGAAATGTTTCGGAATTGTCTGAAGAACTTCTGTGTAACTTTCTACTTTGAAATAATTCTAGATTCTCAGGAAGTTGTTAAAATAATACAGAGTGATCCCTTGTAGCTTTATGCAGTTTTCCCCAGTGGTACATCTTCCATAACTTACAGTATAAGATCAAAACGAGGAAATGGACGTTGGTGCCCTTGGTATGATCCCCAGACCTCATTCAGATGTCACATTGGATATGCACCCATTTGTGTGTTGTGTAGTTTATGCAGCTTTACCACGTGTGTGGGTTGGAGTGTCCACCCCCACAGTCAAGAGACAGAGTGCTCCGTGACTGCAGAGACCCCTAGTGCTTTCCTTCCTAGTCACACCCCTCCCCTTCCCCCCATCCCTAACCCCTGGCTGCTGCAAATCTGTTTCCATCTCTCTAATTTCATTGTTTTGTTTATGCTGTATAAATGGAATCAAATGTGTGGAACCTTCAGGATTAGCCTTTTTCCTTAGTGTAGTTCCCTTTCTTTGTGGTTGTGCGTATCAATAGCTTGTTCCTTTTTATTTGGGGGTTAAGTGTATTCCGTGGTGTGGACAGACCGTGGTCTATTTAAGCCAGCTGAGGAACTTGATAAAATACTCGTCCAATGGTACAGCCATTCCACCGCCTCCAGCACTGCCCCCCGAAATAGATCTTCTACTACGCTTGTTTTGTCATCACATGCCTACTCATCTATCCACTCTTCTGTCCATCCATCAGTCTGATGGTTTTGACGCATTTCAGAGTTAATTTCAGACATTCATATACTTCCCCTTAAATATTTTAACATGCATACCATTAACTGGTATTCAATACTTGTTTATAGTTTCTCCTGATGTAAAATTTGCAGCCAATGAAATGCACACATTCTGAGTAAATGTGCATTGAGTTTTGCCAAGTGCGTATACAAGCACAGCTCAAACTGCTATCAAGATAGAAAAATTACATCGGGGCGCCTGGGTGGCACAGCGGTTAAGTGTCTGCCTTCGGCTCAGGGCGTGATCCCGGCGTTATGGGATCGAGCCCCACATCAGGCTCCTCTGCTATGAGCCTGCTTCTTCCTCTCCCACTCCCCCTGCTTGTGTTCCCTCTCTCGCTGGCTGTCTCTATCTCTGTCAAATAAATAAATAAAACCTTTAAAAAAAAAAAAGATAGAAAAATTACATCATCCTACCAACCTCAGATCATGGGTCGGTAGACTTACAGACCAAACATGAGTTGTTTGTCAGAGGGCTCTAATTTTGATAAGACTGATTCCAATGCATCCCATCTAAAGAACCTCTGGTGACTTGATAGACCTCCTTCAGGCCAGAAGACTGGCTTAAAGTGAGGGTAGGTCTTCTGATCTCAGGGGTGAGTGATATCCTTACTCCGGCAAAGCTGCCTCCATCCTCGAGCAAACAGTTCTGCCAGAGACAGTAAAATGAGAGAATTATGCAACAGACACCCATGCGACCACCACCTAAACTCTACAACCAACATTTCCCTGTGTTTGCTTTATCACAAATATTTCATCCGCGCAGTCCTTCACCAACCCATCTTATTGTTTTGATGCATTTCACCAAATCTCTGCATGATCTCTGATTCTGCCCCTTTGCAGCACGAGCTTAGAGAATTAAAACAGAGCTGGTAAGCCATGTGAAAATGGGAGGACCGGAGCCTGCAGATGTGAGAAGCATTTTCACTTGCTGCCATTGGGGCTATAGATGTGTGTATTCCCGAGGCTAGCTAGACACCCTGTGACTTGGCTCCATATGGCGTGTGTACTGGAAGCGAAGGAGGAACCTCCCAAGGAAATGGACTCTTTCTTAAAGTCCCGGCTAGGGAGGCCGACTGCTTTCCTGAAGCCCTATTTATAGCTCCCAGAGGAAATCTAGGGGATTTTATCTCACTTCCCACCCTACCTTATAAAATTAGTTCAGGTGGGTGGTTAGAATCCTAATGTTAAACACCAATTATCCAAATATACATGTAAGGTGGGAACAGAGGGTCAGAAAAGACTTACATTCTCCAGCTTGAGGACTTCAGCCAGCAAGATGAAAACTGCAGCACCCAGTGTCTGTAGCTGTCAAAGGCTACTTGTGAGCCCAGAGGTTTTCTTCTCTTTGCATCCGTAATTCCTGTCCTGGGTGTGCCTCATGCTGCACAACACCATTCCCATATTAAATAAGCAAATTTGGGGCACCTGGGTGGCACAGCGGTTAAGCGTCTGCCTTCGGCTCAGGGCGTGATCCCGGCGTTATGGGATTGAGCCCCACATCAGGCTCCTCCACTAGGAGCCTGCTTCTTCCTCTCCCACTCCCCCTGCTTGTGTTCCCTCTCTTGCTGGCTGTCTCTCTGTCAAATAAATAAATAAAATCTCTATAAAAAAATAAATAAGCAAATTTGACTCATCTAAATAGTTTTCCTCATAAGCTCAGATTATATTTTTGCCGTCTGTGCTTTGGTATGGCACGTCACATTGTCAAGAAAACCTAGACTTCAGGAAAGAACCCGTAGGGTATTTCTGGTCGGTCTGGGGCTCCTGGGCTCCCTATTCAGGCCACCTTTGCTATAGGGGCCATTGGTTTGTTTGGCTCATCCTGGTGGCTCACATTCTTCTGTTATATTCCCTTTGGTGGTCAGCGTCTTCCCAAGCTTAGGTCAAAACTTTGCTTCTTGTTGAATGAACTATGTGTCTCTTCCTTCAGCTTATAGATTTGCTTCCATTTTAAATTATTCCTTCCCTCCTTGTTGACAGTTCACCTTGTTGACAGTTCACTTTGTACTCCGCCCTCTCCGCAGCAAGGCCCCCTTAGTTTCCTCTGGTTTTGTGGTTCCCGTGGAAATGGCAGAAGCCCACGTGGAAAATAATCCGCCTGCTGTGTGTGTTTGAACAGCATGACATCTTTATGTACGCTTTTTGTGTTCCAGAGCCCCTAGCTATTCTGCCTACCTTGCTGACCTCTTACAGTCAGAGGACAAGCTCGGTATAGACTAGTGGTCTCAGATCCTGGGCAGAATTCCCCATCAGGCCAGGATGAGAGGGAAGAGTGGGGAGGGGGACCCAGGGTGGGGACAGCCATGGAGGAGATCACTGAGGGCTTCTTAGGCCACACTCTGGGTTTGCAGTTTTGACTCTGGTCTCTGAGTCAGACATGTCTAATTAAGGGTCTAGAATCATTGCTTTTTATTCTAAGAAGCAATTTAATAACTTAACGGTCAGTAATATTAGTGCTCTGTGCTTCTGACCACCTCCACTATCTAAGTGCTTTGATGGCATTACTGTATCGCTCCGTGATTTCTCTCCTGATGCCAGTTCCACCGGGGGGTTGGCCTTACCTGTTCATGTGGAACATCACCTCTCCTGGAGTGTGAGACCTGCTCCCTGGTGATGGTGCCTTGGCTTTCAGTGGCCCCATCAGTTGGACGATCTCAGCCTCTCCTTGTCTCTCACACCTGACCTTTCATACTGGTCAGGTCCAAACAAGAGGATCTGACTCTCTTCCTGATGTGTTCTCCTGTGTAGCTCTCTTGTTTTAGAGCAGTAATTAAAGGAGCAGGGTGTCTGGATGAACCTGTTCCTGTGATCTTATCAGCTTCCCAGAGCAAATGCAGAAAGAAGGCCTTTGTAACAGGCAGAGTGGGTGGGCCAGCGTTCTCTTTCCCTTATAGAGGGATGGCTTTCCTCTCTCAACAAGCAGGGCCAGGCATCATCCTGTGCTGCATTGATGCAGGAGAGAATTGAGAAGTGTGGGAACATCGTTTGGACTTTACCTCTTGCTCCCATGTTATTGTTTTCTAAAGGAACTCTTTTTCTGGTTTAAATAAAGCAGCAGCAGCACTAGCTAACTGGAATTGAGAACCACTCTTCCTCTGTTCATATTCACTTGCTTTTCCAGTCCCCCACCTATGATTTAGAATTTCACGCTTCTTGTGCAGATCCAGGGTCCTGATTTAAGGTCCTGGTATCTCTCGTTGGAAAGAAGTTGGTCCCCAGCACTTTCTGTGCTACTGGCGCAGGAATGTTCTATCCGCAGACACTAGGGTCTTCTCGGAAAGGGTGAGGGCTTGAGGATGGGCACCACTTGTCCCTCTAGGAGAGAGGTCTTTTCCTCTGCCCACAAAGCCAAAGATTCTGTGGACACGCCGACTGCCCTCTTGAGCAAGAAACCCCTTCTTGCCAGTCTGTGGAACCTCAGTTCTGCTGGAAACACATATGCAATGCCGATTGACCTCTTCAAGTGAGCTTGGAGACCAAAAACTGATTTTTACAGAAGGAAAAACAACATAAACACGCAGTCTTATGGGGGATAATTACTGCCTTTCCGACTGAAATGAGCTTTCCCTGGGAAGGTCAGCCTCATCTCTAACTGAATGTGTCCTTGAAGGACCAAGAGGGTGTCTCTTGCACCATAAGTTCTGAAGAAAACAAGTAATGTTCCTGCTTCAGTATTTCCTCAATAGAGACATTAGCTAGTTCACGACCCAGAGCTGCCCCTGAGCCGCTCAGAATTTAGATCCATTCCTTTGCTGAGCCGGCAGGTTATATTTATATGGGATCGGGATTGTTTGCTAGTAGAGAAAATTCTGAGGACCTCAATCATTTTAGCTGTTAAAGCTGATGATTATTTCTATAGTTCCCCTTCCCTATTATCACTTTAGAAGCCTTTTTTTCTTTTTTTTTTTTATGTCTGTTTGAAATATAAGGATCCATAAAATGGATTGGAATCTTCCCCTTCAGAGGTCAGGGCTTAAGCAAGTTGTCTGAAAGGATCCTTTCTCTCCACAGATCTCAGTGGCCATTTTAATTCACATTCCCATCAGGCAGCTCTGGCCAGAGGCCCCATAAAATAAGGTATTGGGCTGAGAAGTCCATCTTTTTTTCAATGACAGTCATGCTCCTAAGTTCCAGTGGTCATGGCTAGAACGGGTTTGAGAGTCAGGTAGATACAGTTCTATCTGATGCTGGTGTTTACCTTTCTTGGTTAAATAGTAAATGCAACACTGGCATTTTAACAAGAATGGTCACTGTGTACTTGTACAAAGACCTGAAGATCTGAAGTTCACATGTCATGTGCAGGAGAACAAACCATCATGGACTTAACTCATGGAAGAGACTTTTAATACCACCAGGTTCAGCCACCCACTGTGGGAATCCCCTTGAGATTCAACTAGAAAACTCAACAGTTCTCTGCCTCTGGCCATTTTATTGCCAGGAAGGTAAGGCCCAGGGACACCTGGGTGGCTCAGTCAGTTAAGCGTCTGCCTTCGGCTCAAGTCATGATCTCAGGGTCCTGGGATCTAGCCCCGCATCAGGTTCCCTCAGTGGGGAGTCTGTTTATCCCTCTGCCTCCCACTCCCCCTGCTTGTGCTCTCCCTCTCTCTCTCTCTCAAATAAATAAAATCTTAAAAGAAAGAAAGAAAAGAAAAGAAAAGCCAAGAAGATAGAAAAGAAAAGAAAAAAAAAAAGAAAAGCCAAGAAGATTGCAATGTATGGACATCCTTCGTTTCTTAGTTAACCAAAGTGAAAATGAGTCGGAGTGTTACCTGGCTTACTGCTTTGAGAATCAGTTGATGTCCTTCCATTTGTTCAGAGGTAAAATTTCCCAGCAGGCATGTTTTTAGAATGACACTCCAGTGAGTGTGTGAAGTATTTAATCTTTGAAGGGCAGGCTGCGAGACCCTGACTCTGTGTCAACTTGTCAGTTTTCTCAGGAGAACTTTCCTCCCCCGATGCCTTCAGTCCCGTGGCATCTTTCTGTTCACTTCCTCAGATTGCTGGAGTTCAAGATTTAGGATTTTTATTCCGATGGCATTTCTCCTTACAGAGTCATGCTGTTGTATTTTCTTTCAGATTTGTTCAAAATCTCCTGGGGTTTTCCCTTATTCAGAATCTGATGGCTACAGGGGTTCTTTGAAAACCTCCACCTGCCAGCCTCCTCTTCCATTTCCCTGCTCCTCTGACTCCTGTGTAACTCAAATGCTTGCTTTATGCTTATTCATGCCAAGCAGTTTTCTGATTGGAACAAATTTACTGAGGTTATTCCAATACAAACATAGATGGCGACAGAGTTTTGTTTTCTTACTTGTTCAGCTGGAATCACCAGGTTCATTCAACACCTGGAGACTTTTGAAAATGATTTAATTTGGTCCTGGATTGAGAGGGTCTTGAAGACGACGATCTCCTTCAGCCCTGAGACTAAAGAGCTTTCCCTTAGCCGTGAGGTTGGCCTGGTCAGGGCAGCAGGCTGACCAAATTCCTGCTGTTCTTTCTTGGGCTTTCTCTGCGTCTCTGTCACTTTTGAACCTTCTAGTTCTAGTTCCGAAGTCAAAGGTCTTGGGACATAGGAGTGGGAACAGCTTTATGGGAGAGAATGCAGACTTGGTAAAGCAACAGGGGATTCGTCGTGCCTGGCCGCAACATGGTCATCAGCTTCTGCTTTGCCAGGGAGTCCGTGGAGGGCGTTCTGTAGGTCTGCCTCTGGAACCGCTGTTTTTGCGGTGAGTTGTGCGTGGAAAGAGTAGGGACCAGTACACTGTAAATCCCCTGGACAAATGTGGGGTCTGAGAGAAAAGAACCTGCCCCTCTGGTCCTATCAATACTCTGGTATCTGGCCTTCCTCCTTTGCTTTTCCTTCACCACAAAAGTGGACAGATATGATGAGAGCCTGGGGCTGTCCCATTAGGTGAGCTGTTTTCATCAGGGGTGTGCAGCTTTTTCCTTTTTGGCTCTCAGTCCAAGGATTTCCCCATACCTGCTGGCTCAGCACCACTGCAGGCAGCAGGCACCAAAGGGAAGAAAAGCGGCCAAGGCCTCACGAAAGAGTGGGAGAAGTAGTTACCAATGGGAGCAGCTTGGAAGGGAATTGGAGCCCTCCTGGACAGTAGGGATCCCAAACCATCTTAGCATACTTGGGCAGAAAGTACGTGGCAAATCTCATCAAATTGCTTTGAAAAGACAGGTTTGGATTGAGTTTGGTAACTTGATAAGAACTGAAAGGAAGGTAGGACTTATCCTGGGCTCTGGGGCAGCTTTGGGGGGTTGGGTCCAGTAGAATTATTCCAGGTGGTCCCTTTCCTCTTCTCCTTTAAATAAATCGAATCTCACCAGCCGGAAGATTCATTAGGCTTTCTGCACACCTTAGGTAAGAGTTTTTGACCACGTTGGTTTTTTCTTGTTCAGGTTCTGAGCTGCTGCCATCCCTGCGGCTGCTGCTTGCTAGGCTTTTCATATTTGAATATAAATGACTAGATACTGGCCTTGATGTCCAGCTGCATGAGCATCTGGGAGCTGTGAAGGAAGCCCTTAAAATGTTCCAGACATGCCTGCTCTAGGAAGAGCCTGCTATCAGAACTGTTTTTTCCAGATTAGATTACAGGACTCATTATAGACGCTTTGCAGTTACCCTTCCCATTTCGGGCTTGGCAGCAAACATTTGTGGAATTTAAAAAAAGAACAGCATAATAAATCAAGATCAAACATGATAAATCTGATACTGTGAGGGTATCAGAGAAAACTATGGTCTTTTTATTTTTGTTTGTGGTGAAACAATTTAGCTGGCCTAGGAACCGGTCTCTGCCATCAAAAGACTCCAGTCTCTTGAAGTTTGTTCTTAGGTCTTATTTGATCGTGCTGCTTTTAGATGTGAGCACAGAAAGATTTGGAGCCAGGAGTTTGAGTGTTTTACTCTACCTGTAATGATTTGGAAGTTGTATAAATCAATTTAAAAGTGGACCAGGGACTCCTGGGTGGCTCAGTCAGTTGAGTATCCAGCTCTTGATTTCAGCTCAGGTCATGATCTCAGGGTCCTGAGGTAGAGCCCGCCTCAGCTCTGTGCTGGGCGTGGAGCCTGCTTAAGATTTTTTCTTTCCCCCTCTGTCCCTTCTCCGCTCACATCTGTGCACTCACACTGTCTCTCTCTCTCTCTCAAAAAAAAAAAAAAAAAAAAAAAAGTGGGCTAAAGGTGTTAGGCTGATAGATTTGACGGCTCTCCTCTCTCTTTTGGGCCAGCTTTTTGTTTTATTTCACCCTTGGAAGTCATATTGTTTATGCCCCTGTATCTTTTCTGCCCCCGTTTCTCCCTCCACTCCTTCACACTTCCAAGTCTGGAGGAGCAGAAAGACAGTCGGGGAAGAGTTATATGACCAGACATCCTGGTGTGATTATTTGGTACAGTCCAGGTTATGAGGATCCCCTCTTAATTGTGGAAAACCCAGAAACACTTGGGCTTGCCATTGCTAAACCAAGGTGATGGGCAGTTTTCTAACTTGGGTGGTCCTATCTGGCCTGTGGCAGGACTGGGGAGATAAATCCCATCCACACAAGTGAGCACCAGAGCCACGAAGTCCACCTTAGCACCCCCGCCTCAAAGGAGAGTTTAGGAGTCCAGAAACCTGGATTTTAACCTTGGCTGCACCCTTGGTTTGGGGGAAGACTTCTGAGGTCATCTCTTCCTTTTTCCTCTGTACTGGTATCTCTTCACTGCCGGAGGAGGAAGCTAAGAAAACGAGGCAAAGGGATCTCAGTAATGCCTTAGCGATGACTTCTCTTCAGGGGACGTGATAAATCCAGACCGTGTGATGGAGCTCTGGTATTCTGACTGGCAGGTTTTATGATGGCTTAGTCAGGAGTGACCAAGGGAAGAAGACATGCGAAGTATGGCACTTCTCAGCTGGTCTCCGTGCCCCAGTATAACTTTGACTCCACCAGCTTTCCTAACGGAATTCATCGTTTTGCCACCAGCTTGGTTTAGAGCGTGAATTTGAGGAACCAGCCTTGTAACCGCTTCTGACCTGGCTGAGGCCTTATAATGAAAATTGGCCTAAACATAGTGGTGCCGTGAGCAGTTCCTGTGCCCAAGAGCCTGGCTGCTGAGACAGTGCAGCACGCTGGTTTATATCGTATTTCCCTCCAGTTCATCCATGAGAGAAACTTAAAATCAGGTTATACTTCTGACTTGACAAAGTATCCGTGTTCTCGCAGTTATGCTGCTTAGAAGGATCTAAGCAAATGACTGTTCACTGACTTCAAAAGAATCGAGACAGTTGAAAGAACTTGCTTTGACAGACCTGTTATATCTCATTTATAAGAACATGCTTAGAACCATATTTATTTCGGAGTGTCTCAGAGGAAGGTAGTGCCATGCGGTTGTTCCTTGGAAGCCCCAGCAAGCATCATCCTGGGAGGTTAGGGTATCAGAGGCAGACACCTCACGTCTCTTCAGAAATTGTATTTCTTAGTCACGCAGGAAATACTACTCCCTCCATAAGACCTCTCGAGGCCTCTCTGAAGAGCCGGAGAAGTTTCTACCTGCAACAGCTCAAGGTCAATGCTTTGACCTTCTGCTAAGGTTCAGAGTTGCTGAGGTGAGGGGGATTATTTGCCAGAACGAGTTGATTAAGAGAGCTAAGAGAGAGTGCAAATATGGACTACTTTACCTTTTCACAGCAGCTGTGGCCACGTGCTCCTGAGTTCACTTTGCCATCCCCCTTCCCAGTGGTAGGTGTGGCGCAGGTCATCCGGGAACTGGGGTGTTCCCATGTCAGCCTCCTCGTGGCACTTGTGGCAAGGTGAATGGCACTGCGGTACCCCTCAGTCTTTAACCGTAACCGCTTTGTGAGAGTCTCTCTCCTTCAGGTTACTGTAAGTGATGGAGGCTTAGTGGGGGTGGGCTGGGGTGCTGCATGGGGGCAGGGTGGGTCCGGGGGGAGGCATCAGGAGGAGTCTCCCGGAGCTTCACAGTCAGTGTGGGAATAACAGATATCCCCTTGCCTTCTCTCATAGAAGCTTAAAAAACAAACAAAAAAAACCCAGGGGTATTAGTTCTGAAATATTTTAGGGGGCATCTGGATGGCTTAGCTCAGGTCATGATCCCAGGGTCCTGGGATGGAGCCCCACATGGGTTCCCTGCTCAGCGGGAGTCTGCTCCTCCCTCTCTCTGCCCTTCCCCCTACTCGCACTCTTGCGCACACTCTCTCTCAAATAAATACAGTCTTAAAAAAAGAAAAGATTTTAGAATATTTGTCATGTGTGAGGCTTCCCATCCCTTTTCTTCAGCTGGGAACAGTACTGCCCTTCTTCAGGAGCAGAAGAGCCCAGGGTCCTTCCTGAACTGAAGAGGACCCTCAGGTAGGGGAAAAAAACCACAGTGATCCCTGACCTTAAATCTGTAAGCCTTAGAATTAGGAGGAATCTCAGAGATCTGAGCTGGTCTCTCTTTTTACAAGTGAAGAAATGGAGACTCAGAAATGCTAAGATCTGTCCCAGTTAGGGATAGACCCTTGATAAGAACACATACTTTTAGCTCCTGGCTTAGTCCTTTTCCTACCACCCCACCCCCTACCCCAATGTCCCGCCCCCCACCTTCCTGCCCCTCACCACACCAGGAGCAAGCTGGACATTTAGAGTGCCTTTGGGAAGGTAGGGAAGGATGCTTTCCTCCTGTGCATTCCTGGAGGCCAGGGGTAGATTCCAGCCCAGATTGGGGTGGGTGTGGATAGCCAGGCACCACCTGGTTTGCCTTTTGCCTTATCCCCCTTCATCTCTGACCCTCCCCCCTCCCCCAACCGGCTTTAGCATTTGCCTTGGGTGGGTGTTCATGTTATGTAGCTTTGAAAAAAATGCACGGTGACATTCATTTGTATGTTTCAAATTTTAGCCCAAAGATTTTTATTTCGCTTTGAAAGTATTTGAATTAATAAACAAATGAAGATCATGCACTGCTGGTTTTGAGAATGGACGGTGAAGTTTGTGAAGTCACTTTGTGAGCTGTCAGTCCTGCAGCTGTCAGGGAGGTGAGTGCCCGTGCGCACGTGGTCCCACGGCCACTCAGCTCACGTCGTAAGGGAAAGACAGTTCTTACCAGAATCAAAATGAGAAGGGACAAAACTCCAGGCACAAAGCCATCACCACTTTTGTCCTCAGGAATAAAAGTGGGGTAAGTGGCCTTTTGAGCTGGCAGTGACCTCCCTGTGTGTGTTTGCCTCCCTCGCTCCAGGCGGGACTAGAGAGGGAACGGGAGTTGTCTCCCAGCTTACGATTTTTGTTACAACACAGTGGTCCATTCCCCATTATTCCTACCGCCCTTCCCATATGTTGCTAGATCACCCAGAGGAGGATAGGGATACTACTCCTGAAAACATCTCCCCTACTTTGAGTCTTGCATTAGCTAATCTTTGAGATGAGGGCCTGATTTTAACCCAATACTCTGTTGCTCTGTCCTTGACTGAAAAGGCAGAGCAAGTCAGTTTGGGTTGGTTGGTTCTATCCCTCCCTCCCCACCAAACTGTAAGGTAGGAATGATAACGGTGTGGAGCACAGAGGTTCGAGAGATTACATGCAGCGAGGCAAACAAGCCGCCCAGAACCTGGGCCGCGCACATTGAAGTGGCTCTGAAAATGCGGGCTGCTGTTCTCATTTTTGCCTCCTCTTCTTCCTCTTCCCGCTGTCCTGGGTGGATGGAGAAACTAAATGGGCAGTGGATTCAGAGCTGAGTGGCAAGAGAATTGAGATTTTTTTTCTGGCTACTCTTGGCTATCCTTGCGATATGTGGCACTGGCGTGTCTTGAGTTGGTGAGAGCCAGAGGGGCTTTTCAGAAGGATTTACTGCCTGGCCGTGCCCTTGGCTCACCGTGTGTCCTCCCTAGCTTCACGTGTGCCATCCTGTGTCCCTCAGAGGGCCCTGGCAAAGGACAGCGTGAACACCAGCAGCTGGTACGCTTGATTCAGACCTGGTGGTGTGGGAATGCAGCGTTCAGTTAAATCAGACTGATGAAGCTGCTTTTCCCTGGGGCTCACAGGGTAGTTCTCCCCTTACCTTATGTGAGAGATGGGCCGTGTTCCTGCGTTCCTTCCTCAATAGCTCTCGTGCCTTCAGATAAGGAAAAGGGGAATGTGCTTTCACAGAGTGAGAAACTATACCAATCTCATTGCTTTGGTAATTATAGTATTACAGGAGATAAATGCAGGCATTCAGAGCTGGAAAGGGAGAAGCAGGAAGCAGAAAGGAGAAGCCAGGGGGAGGCTCTTCACTGCTCTTTCCAGCACGGTTGTCCAGCCAAGAGGTGCTGGCTGCTCCAGGACCTGGGGCCTCTGGGGCAGCCCCGCCCACTGCAGGGCTGGTGGCATTAAGTAGCTCTCTCATGGGGAGCACGACCTGGGCGAGGGGCAAAGGGACAAGCAGACTCCCTGCTGAGTGGGGAGTCCAACATGGGGCTCGATTCCAGGACCCTGAGATCATAACCTGAGCCAAAGTCAGATGCTTAACTGACTGAGCCACCCAGGTGCCCCTCACTGCAGCTCTTAGAGAAACTGTTTTTATAAAAACTGCCAAACATTCAGAAAAGTTAAAATGATACCCCAGTGGACACCCACATATCCACTACCTGAACTCAACACTTAGCATTTTTGCTATCTTTCCTTTATCTATATAACGTGTATATGTTTTTCCTAAGCTATTTGAAATAAGTTGCAAGCATTGTGACAGTTTATCTGTATATACTGCTACATATAGGTATTTCCCAAGAGAAAGGACATTTTCCTGTAGAATCACCGTGTAATTGTCATACTTGAAAAAATTAACAGCAGTTGGGGCGCCTGGGTGGCTCAGTCAGTTAAGCGTCTGCCTTCGGCTCAGGTCATGATCCCAGGGTGCTAGAATTGAGCCCTACATAAGGCTTCTTCCTCAATGGGGAGCTTGCTTCTCCCTTTCCCTCTGCCTGCTGCTTCCCCTGCTTGTGCGTGCGAGTACTCTCTCTGTCAAATAAATAAAATCTTTTAAAAAAAATTAACGGCAATTCCATAATATCAATACCCAACCCATATTCAGACTTTCCCCATTTATCCCCAAAATGTTTCCCCACTCAATAAGTGTTTATTGAGCATTGGAACATTATTTGTGTTTTGTTCGTTGAACAATGTGTAGTGAACATTAGTGAATACCTGCTATTGGTAGTCACTATGGAAAACAGAAAAATAAATTTAAAAAAATAGATTAAGGGTGCCTGGCTGGCTCAATTGGTTAACCATCCAGCTCTTGATTTCGGCTCAGGTCATGATCTCAGGGTCATGAGATCCAAGCTCTGCATCGGTCTCCACACTGGACATGGAGCCTGCTTAAGGTTCTCTCTCTCCCTCTCCCTCGTCCCCACCCCCTACAATCAATCAATCAATCAGTCAATCAATCAATAAGACCTGCTCCCTGTCCTCATGAACAATCTGGTGTGAGAGATGCAAACATACACAAGAAGTATGATGCAAGATAGACCTCAGAAGCAAACTCTGAGACATGGCACCATCGTTTCCTTCTGGAGGGGGGCTTCCTCCTGCTATAGCATGTGGGGGGCCTGCCAAATCCCTAGTCCTAACCCAGTTCCCTCTCCACTCAGTCCTTGGATTCTAATTTGAGGGATATTTGGTCTCAGACCAAAAAGGTGTTTTTTAGATATCTTTATTGAACCAAAATTTAGTCAAGGGTCATACGTTGCATTTGGTGGTTGGTCAGTTTCTTGAATTTCTCTTGATCCAGAATTCCATGTGTGCATGTGTGTGTATATTAGTGACATCTTGTAAAAACCAGAACCAACTGACTTACAGAACGTTCCTCATTCTGGATTTGTCTGATTGTTAACTTAACGTTGTCATTTAACCTGATTCTCTCTACTCTCCCTGGTTATTTCCTTATAAACTGGAAGCTGGGTCTAAAGGCTTGACTAGTTTCAATTTAAATATTTTGGGGGAGAGTGTAGGTGTTACGGCTCCATACTTCATATTGTATCATGTAAGGAGATACATAATAAATGTCAGGTTTTTCCACCATTATAGTTCTGTTAAGTTTGATTATTTGGTAAGATGGTAACTGCCGACTCCCCCCTCCCCACACTTAAAGGTACACTTTTTCTCTTGGCACTGAGCAAGTTACCAACAGGGCAATCTGTTGTGACTTGCAGACACCTGTTCTCTGGCAACGAAATGACCTTATCATTCTAAAGATAAAATTTAATGGTTTTAGTATCTATTGATGATCCTTGCCTGGATCAATTACTTCTAGGGTGGGTCACTTCAAAACTGTTCATGTGTATAATTATGTGGTGCTATCCTAGATGTTAACAGAGGTATTGTCACCTTTCTTAAGTCTGGAACAGCCTGAATTCCAAAACTCCCAAGCCCTGAGGTTTGCAGATAGGGGATTATTTAAGAGAAAAAAAAAAAAAGGTGGAAAAAATGCAGAATGTCTTTGTCACAGAAACAAGGAAAAACTTTTTCAAGCACAAATAAGGCAGAAATGCAGATAATATTTAAAGCCTCAATACTCAGAAAGAGAATGGTAGAGGGTCAGGACTGAGGCTTGGGACATCGACTGTTATTAAGTGGTTGGGAGGAAGAGGAGAAAGAAAACAGGAAAGGAGACAGAAGGAGCAACCAGTGGGGTGAGGAAAACCAAAGAGTGCCGTGTGGAAGCCAAGTGAAGAAAGTGGGTCAAACAGGATGACCTGATCTGTGCTCCTATGAGTAGACGAGGACCAAGAGTGGACTCAGGTTTGGCGGCATGGGGCCAGAGGTGCCTTTGATGCGCCGTTTTGATGGAGTGATGAAGGCAAAAGTCTCATGAAAGTGGGCTTAGGGTGAAAGGGAAGAGAGGCATTAACTGGTATGGGCAATCATTTGGGGGAGTTTTGATGCAAAGTGATGCAAAGAAATGGGGAGCTAGCTCTTGGGGGCAGCTGAGTCAAGAGAAGGCATTTTTCCAAAATTGGAGAAATAGTAGCATATTTATTTGCTGTTGGGAATGATTCAGTAAAGAGCAAAAAAGTAAAACATCCACATTCCCAAAATGACAACCCACATTTTGCAAGCACACCTGTAAATTGGAGGATTCACATAAAGTACACTTAATGGTTGCTTCCGGAACAGAAGGTTTTGCAGGGAGAATGGAATGACTCTTGAGGATGAAAGGACACACGAGAAAGGCCTCACTCAGGCCAGAGTGCCGTGAACCGTGGAGTGCATTAAATCAGCCCTTGCAGCCAGAGGGCAAAGAGTCTGACATCTCTGACATCTCGCAGTGAAACCGCCAGTCAGCCAGTCAGCCAGCCCCCCACCCACAGACATGTGAGGTTAGAATTAAGTCATTTGTGAAGTCTCAAAAACTTGCCCTTTCCTGGGAAACTGCTGACGGATATGTTCCATCCTAATGAGGGAACAAACCAAGAAGGAGGGAAACCTGGAATCCCAGGAAGGGGCCCTAGCAAAGGAGGAGATAGTAAGAGGGCTGTGTCCTTATAGAACAAAAAAGATACTGTTATCAGTAATGACCTCTGGGGAGTGGAACTGGGGACTTTCTACTCTTACTTTTAACCTCGTACCCTTTCGTAGTCGGTAGAAGTTGTTTTAAGCATCTGCGTCTTAACTAAGCAGTTTTACTTTGCGAAATTTACCCAAAGGATGAAACTGGACAAGTGCCCGAGATACTCAGGTGCCGTCAAGATGCAGTGTTGTTTCTGATACCGAAGAACTGGAGACAGCCTAAATTATCTGTAGGAAATCAGCTAAAGAAATTATATCTCTGTACAACAGAGTGCAATATAACCATTTCTTAAAAGAGATGAGTGAGGTGGTATTATTTCCATGCAAAGAAAATGTATTTTATCTTTTTTTAAGATTTTATTTATTTGGTAGAGAGAGAGAGTGTGAGCACAAGCAGGGGGAGCAGCAGGCAGAGGGAGAAGCAGGATCTCCGCCGAGCAAGGAGCCCGACATGGGACTCAATTCCAGGACCCTGGGATCATGACCCAAGCCAAAGGCAGGTGGCCAACCAACTGAGCCACCCAGGCGTACCGAAAAATGTATTTTAAAATTAAAAAAAAAAAAACCAAAAACCCAGATTTCAAAATACTGTAGATGGCATGGTATAAAAAGGAAAAAAAAATCAACTTATAAATATTTTAGTCCAGAAATATATTTTTCAAATAAAAATCTCTTGATCTACATTGGGGAAGAAGTGTGTCACATCACATAGGCCTCAAAGTTCACAGCCACTTGCGGGCGTTGCTCAAGAGTGCCGTGCCCTGGTAAAGCTTTGAACTGGAAGAAGATGGTAGTTACAGTTAGTGAACACTTGAGAATATGCTTAAGTGATTGGGGGGAAAATCCCCAAGGGTTATGCCATCCCCAGGGAAGGTACCTTCCCAGGCGGGGTGTCTCCGTCTGCATGGGGAGCAGGCCGTGGGGCAGCTGTGCAGTACGGCAATCCCCTCTCGGGAGGTGGAGCTGAGCTCTGATTGTCTAGTTGGTTGGTTGTGCCTTTTAAAGCCAAGCTCAAATATCAGGCGGTCCAAATAGTTAAAGACCCAATGATCTAGTCTTGGAGTGTGGCCTCTGGAGACAGTATGCCCCAGGTGTGTGCGAGGGCCTCCGACACCAGCTGGCGCCGTGAACAAGGCCAAGCCTGGTTCTGGGGTCTGGAGTCTGCACAGCAAGCTTCCCGGTCTCCAGCCGGCCTTCCTGCCTGCCTCTGGGGCACTGAATATAATCTCCCTAAATCCAAGTTTGTTTGTTTTTTTAAATGATTTTTTATTATATTATGTTAGTCACTATATAGTATATCCCCGTAAATCCAAGTTTAAAATTTGGCTCTGGTGGCCAGGGCTGGAAAACACACTTCTCTCTCCCGCTGTGTCCATTTCCTTTCCTGTGTGAGCCTTTTTCCTCTTCTGCAAAATGGCCTGAAGCCACCTCACCAAGTCATTTTGGCTGCACCCAAAAATGAGATGGTCCACTCCCGCTTCCCCAGTTTCATTCAAGCCTACACCTGAGAACAGTGGGACTGAAGAAAGTGAGAGAAAAGGTACTTCCTGCTGCTTGTTAGCCAGAGAGGGAACAGTGTCATTTTACCATTTTAAAGATCTGAGTTCAGGTTAGCCAAAGTCAAGAGGTAGCCTTTTAGTAGCACCACTTTCCAGCTAACAAACACAAGAACAAAAGGAAAGTAAGTAAGAAGAGTTCTTTGGAGATAGATGTCTACAGTTTGGGAACTTCATTTGGTTTTGTTTTGTTTTGTTTTCTCTGTATCTCAGGGTATGCACTGTAAATATTATTCCTAGCTATGCTCTTCTGCGGCCAGTATCCACCATAGCTGCACTCACGTGTGGTCCTTTACATGTTCTTTTCCCACAGGGCCCAGTCAGGGATCCTTACGTGTTCTCTTAGAGTGGTCTTATCTGTTCCCATGGCTTTTTTTTTTTTTTCTATTTTAAATTGTTTCTACCCTCATGCACATCCCCCGTCCAGATCTTTCCTCTGGGCCTCAGCTCCTCACCCCACGCACGCCAGCTCTCTCCACTTGCAAGCCTCTCCGATTCTTCAAACCTATTGTGTTCAGAACTTCCCATCATCTTCATCCCCCACCTCCTTCCTAAAACCCATCCTCCTCCCAGGACTCAGGTCCATAAAAACCACTGTTTATCCACTTTCTGATGCCAGAAACCTGAACATTGTTGTTAACTACTCCTGCACCCACTCCTCTGACTTCTACGATAAAAAACCCCAGAATAGGAACCCCTTCAGGATCTTTTTAATCCGTATACTTCTCTGCCAGGGTTGGGCACAATGTATAAGAGGATGCCAAAAAAATGTTGGTAATCAAGATAAATGATTGTTGAGGGTTTCATCGACCAGATGTCCCTCCTGGATTCTGAGTCTGCCAGATGGCTCATTGGGCAGCCAATCCAGAGGCCCTAGTGGCATAGGGGACCTTCATGTTTACCAGGGGTTGGCAGGACAGCGGGATAGCCTGGCCCATGCCTGTTTTCTCCATTCACCCCACTTTTGACCTGAATGACTGCAGCAACCCCCTAATTGCTCTGCAGGCTTTCAGACCAACCCAATCCATATACTGCACTGTAACCAGAGTGGTGCTTCTAAAACGCAGTCCGTGGCAGAATTGCTGGATAGTTTGTAGTATTTCTGGAATGAATCACCTAAGTCCTCGGTGTGCCTTACAAGGCCCTATCACATCTGATCCCTATTTCCCTCTTTAGCTTCCACGTTTGTTTGGGGGGTTTTTTGCCACTCTACCTGTCAATATTTTAAGAAAGGAAACTTTTTTAAAATTATGGTTTCAGAAATGTACATACAGAAAAGTACTTCTGTGAAGTGTGCATCTTGATGAATTTTCACAAACGGAACAACTCTGTAAGCAGCATCCCAGGACACGCTTCTCATGGCTCTTTCTAGTCACTGCCCCATAGCACGCAACGGCTCTCCTGATTGGTAACAGCACGGATTTGTGTTATGGTTGTACTTTAATAGGATCATAAACTCTGCACCCCTGTATCTGTTTGCTTCCTCAGCGGTGTGTTTGTGTGACGTGCCCATATTGTTAGGTATAGTTGTAGACCTTCCTTTTGCTTTGCTGTAATCGTTTTCCGTTGTATGAACGCACTGTATTTTGTGTGTCCGTTTGTTTTTGCACTAGAGCTGCATAGCAAAATAGCCCCAAACTAGCAGGTATAAAATAACTGTTATGTTCACGGATTGTGTGGCTCTGGTGTTTGCATAGGGGGCAGCAGGAGCCGCCGGTCTCCGCTTCATGATATCTGGGGCTTCGGCTGGACAACTGGGTGACTGGGTGCTGTGTCTCTTGATGGCCCATTGACTCCCATGGCTGGCTCTCAGCCGGAACGCCGATGTGTGACCTCTCCTTTTGGCCTGCGCTTCCTCACAGCACAGCGGCTGGGTTCAGGGTGGGGCTTGCAGGTCCTGAGAGAGCACAAGGTGGCAGCTCTGTCTACCTTCTGTACGACAGCCTCACAAGCTGTCTTTCCAGCTCTACTCACTTGGTCAAAGCAGTCGCAAGCCCACCCAGGTTGAAGGAAAGGGAAAACAGATTCCAGAGCCTGGTGAAGAACAGCAAGGTTCTGGAAGTGCATGTGGAACTGGGCATAGTCCTAAGGCCATGTTTGGAAAACACAATCTGCTACTCCATTTGACTAGTGATTGGTTTTTACCTTTCTCATCCAGCCACACTGATAATTTTTTTAGTTCTTTGAAGAACAGCCTCTTTGTCCTCAGGCCTTTGCACATGCTGTTCCATCTACTTAGAGCAAAAACCCCCTTCTCCCTGTCCTTCCTTGGTCCCTTCTGCTCCCCCACCTTCGCTGCCTGGCTGCCTTCTGCTTACCCTTCAGTCTTAGCTTAGCCATTCCTAATTGCTGAAAGCCTTTCTCCCATCACTGCCGTCAGCCCCCAGCCTCCAGATCTCCATGAGGGCTCCACTCCCCTTTCCACTTAGCCCCTTGTCCTGTCCCTCTCATCGTAGTGATCATGAGCTCTAGTCCACTTGCCTGTGTACCTGTTTGTGTCCCCCATCAGAGTTTAAGCTCTGTGAAGGTGCTCTTTCTGCCTTGTCTGCCAGTCAGTGCCTCTCACTTAGCAATCCTCAGTAAAATGGAGAAAATGGATTCAGCCTTGAGTGTCCACCCACTATGTATACACAACATTGAGCATTAACACTTGAATACATTGGATTAATTGTGTTATAGGACACACACATGTGCGCACAAGCACTGGGTATTAGAGCAAGGAGCAATGGTGGGTTTCGATTGTCCGATCGAACCCCTCCTTTTGCTGGCAAGAAATGTAAGCAAAGCTGTGACATGAGTCACCCAGCCGGAAACAGGTGCCTCTGGGACTATCACTTGATTCCAGGTCCACAGTAGGAGGGGAAGCATTGCAGTGGATGGGACTCTGTTTGAACCCCCCACCTTCCTTCACCTCTTAAATGCAGGGGATGAAGGGGTGAAGCCCAGGTGCTGCCATTCATCATACCCTTCCACATGCAGGCAGCGAGAATGAGTGAGGCATCCTTTCGGTTCCCCTGCTCTCCCATCCCCTATCCTGGGCCATTTGTCAACCCGCTAGCTAGTCGGGTGAAAGAAAGCCTTGGAAAAATTGAGGCCAGGCAGCTTTTCACGAGTATTGATTGTTTGCTGGCTTCTGTTAACAGTGTGCTGCTTTTTTTTTTTTTAAATCTCCCTCTGGTGCAGAGGGTTGAGTTAACACTGTTTCTCGGTTTATGGCATTTTATCATTGGTCTGGGCAAGGCCATTCTCTTGGTTTTACTCATTTGTGCATTGATTTACTCCCTTTTATTCCTGTTCTCCATTCCACTCCACAGCCTCCCATGCAAATGTGCTCGATGTGTACTCTCTTACTGGTATGTATTACGAATTGTTGCTTTGTGTGCATGTGTGTAGTGTTTGTGTTTTTGCATTTGGGTTTTAGTTAATCATGTGCATGTGTTTTTCACTTACAGATCCTTTGTTTCTTTCTTTCTTTTTTTTTTTAACTTGGCACTGTGCTCGTATCTGTCCTGTGTGTATATTCAGTACAGCGCTGATGCCTGCTACATAATGCTTCGTAGTGTACGTGCTCGCCACGGTGCTCATGCATCCAGCATCTGGGCTGCCTGTGGCTCTCTGCTGCTCGCCTTGGTGCTGGAGTGAACGTCCTGTGCTGTCTTCTGATTGCCTCCGGGAAACATACCCAGAGCTGGGGTATACCAGTGAACTTTCTAGGATCATTTCTTCTGAGGACTTAAAAGAGATGATTGTGTCTGGTTTCTCTCCCTAGTCTCTCCTAGGTACTAAGAAGGTAGGCTGCTTAGACTGCCCCACCCTTTAGCCTGGCTCTGGAATCTTGCAGTGCTGCTATCCAGAGGCAAAGGTTGGGGTTTTATTCTCTTGTGGGTCAGTTTGAAGTTTGAGTTTCTTCCCTTTGAGTTATTCAAAATCACATTGCTCGTTTTGTGTCCATGTGTAAAATAAGCCACAGCTACCAAGGTCTGTTCTGTTATCCTGTTGTCCGTGACTGTTTCTCAGACCTCCTGTATGGAGGCAGCTTGGTGTAGTGCAAAGAGGCTGTACAGTGGAGTCAGGCAGGCAGAAGACATAGCTGACTTCTCCATGTGCTTGGTAGCCCCATCCATGAGCTGGGGTCACGCCATCAGCCCACAGGGTGGTGTGGGGCCCCACATGCAAGCATATAGCACAGAGCCTGTCCAGGGGCAAGTCTGACTCTCCCTTCTTGGCTCTCCTGTTATGAGATGTGAAAGCCCCGAACAAGAATGTTAAAAGAGAACAGTGTCTAACGGGTGTTGATCTGTATTAAAAATTTGTTACCACATTGTGAATTGTTTATAGATGGACTTATGTCTGGAATTTGTTTCAAAACAACGTGGGCACAGAGGGGAGTGGGTTGGGGTAGACGTCAGGTGACCATATAATTCATTGTCCAGTCCCAGGCATATTTGAGACTGAAAGAGGGGGCTCTTAATTATACCAGGACAGGGGCGCCTGGGTTAGTCAGTTAAGCATCTGACTCTTGATTTCTGCTCTGATCATGATCTCATGGGTTGTTCTCCCTCTGCTCCTCCCCACCACTCATGTGCACTTGCTCTCTCTCTCTCTCTCTCTCTCTCAAATAAATAAATAAATAAATCTTTTTAAAAAAATTATACCAGGATAAGCTTAAACCAAGATTGTCCAAGCAAACCAAGACCTGGACATCCCAAGAGAAAATGAGACAGAATCGACCCTGAGTTGATCATTGTTGAGGCTAGATGATGAGTATCTGGGAGCTCATTCTATTCTATTTCGTTTGTCTGAAATTTTCCATAATAAAAAGTTGTTGTTGTTGTTTTTAATTTTAAGGAAATCTATCTATTAGGCTGCTGAAGCATTCAGAAGTCCCCACCATCCAGGAAATGGCTATTGGGTCTCCCTAGGCAGCTCCTGCTGGGGTAGGAAGGTCACCAGTACTGTTCTTCCACCTCTAGGCACTTCTGTGTGGGGAGAAGTAGGTAGAGAGGTCCTGCCTGCTCTTGTTGGTAGGATGAATGAGACACCGAAGAGGATTCTAGCTCAACATAACTTGGTTGAGCATGGGGGAAGGGCTGACCTCTTTCCTGCCCCCAGGACTTTCAAGGCCTACCCAGGTGGCAACCCAGGCAGAACCCTTCACATCCGCTCCCCACCATAGTGCTGGTAGCAGGGGTGCCTGCGCTCCGCGTACACGCACATGTGGTTACGATCTGCACCCTATATCAGAACCACAAGCTGGGCAGGAAGCAGCATGACCGCAGTGGGTTTTTAATTCACATTCTGTCTCATACACACTGCACCATCCTACTTAACTCTCACTGTGGTCTGGCAGTTGGTGGAGCCTTTAGTGGTAGAAGGTAGCCCCTGCTGGCAATGGACTCAAACACAGTCTGACGTACCCTTAATTTGTTATCTCTTTCCAGTTGTACAGCTGGGCCTTTTTCACACAGTTCCATGAAGTGTGATATTCATTCATCCAACAGATAGTTTCAAGAGCCTATCGTATGCCACGATCTGGGAACACAGCAGTACAAGAAAAAGACTCTGCCTTCAAGGAGCTTATATTGAAATGGGGGTGACAGAGAGCAGGTGCAGCGGTGGTGAGTGCTGCTGAGAAGAATAGAAAGCACATTGGACTGGGGGGTGGATGAAGATTGGTGGCTGTTAGAGGGCTTGCCCAAGGAGGTGAGAGGGAACTAGCAGATGTCAGAGGAAAGGGCATGATAGGGGACCAAAAAACAAGCGTAACAACGTGGTGGGAGCAGGTGGAGGAGGGCCACCTTTCTCAAATGCTGCCAATTGTTGGAGAATTGACTTAAGGATACCATCATGTGGAGGTCCTTGGTAATGGCAGTTTTGGGGATTGGAGTAGTTCAAGAGGGAACAGAAGGAGAGGAAGTATGAAGAAAGCCATTGTAGATAACTCTTCGCAGGTGCTGCTTGTTGTGAATGGGGCAGTTGATGAAGGTTGGGTGACACTGAGAGAGTGTCCTACAAGCCTGGGATGAGCGCACATATGCGGACTCAGTAGAGAGGGAAATTGTGTTTAATGGAACTTGTCGTAAGTGGCCCTCTGGTATGCTTTGGTCAATGTTAAAGGATCCCGATCATGAGGTATGGAGCCCTGGAGGGCCTGGTTCAGTTTTCTTTTTTCTCTTGGTGGTCCCTCTTCTCCATAATAAAGGTAATTCACAAATGTTTGGACTGTTTTCAAAATATCCCAAAATACCAGATAATCTTCTATCTGTGTTTCTTTATTATACAAATGGTTATTAACTTTTGGGTTATAAACCCAAACCCTTTTGATAATCTAAGTGTATGGATCCATTCCCCAGAAAAAAAACATCCCTGCCACAGAACCTGACACATTATTTCAGGAAGTTGACGGATCCTGTGATGTCCATTCTAGAAGTGTTCAGGTCAGGAAGCCACATGTCAGGTATGCTCACTAGATGCTCACTTAAGGCTAGAAAAATCATGAAAAGAATAAGAGCTCTGTGGCCTTGTCGCCTCTCTTCTTCCCTAATAGATCATCAGTTTCTTGAGGGTAGAAATTAGATTGCATGCTTTGCCATGTTTCCTTACCACTTAATAACTAGAATAAAAATGAATGGACAGACAGGCTGACTCACTTGGTTGCTCATCCCACTTGAGTGTGGCAAATAGTTGTGCAATTGTCAGTGGTGTCCCAAGAGAGAATGTCGTGCTCCAGTAATTTTTAGTAGAGTCAGGGAACCCCACCTACCTCCCCCCTTTAAGATTTGATCCTTTCGGAGAATAACTGTGTCTCCTATGACAATCTGCATTCATTTCCTATTGCTGCTATAACAGCCTACCGCAAATTTGACAACATAAATTTACTCTCTTACATTTTTGGAGGTTAAAGTCTGAAATGGTCTGACTGGGCTAAAATCAAGGCATTGGCAGGATTGCATTTCTTCTGGAGGCTCTAGAGCAGAGCCCATTCTTTGCCTTTTGCGGCTTCTAGAGGCTTCTGCTTTTCTTGACTCATGGCCTCTTCCATTCCTCAAAGCCCACGGTGTAGTGTCTTTAAATCTCTCTCTGACATCTGCTCTCCTGTTTCTCCTGTCTCTCTTGTTCCTTTGTAAGGAGCTTACAATTACATTGGGCCCCCCTGAATAGTCTGGGATGATCTCAGACCATTCTAAAATCCTTAATTCATCCCATCTGCAAAGCGCTTTTTGTCATGTAAGGTGACATTCGTGGTATCTGGGATTAGGATGTGGACATTTTTGGGGAACCGTTAATCTGCCTGTCACACATCGTATGGCTTTTTACATGTATATTTTCATTGAATGGCTAGGCTGGCAAAATTATTCCTGTTTTACAGGCAAAAAGAATGGGAGTTCAAGGAGGCTAGGTGACTTGGCCTTGGCCACATAACCGGTGACTCGAATGCTGGAATTCTGACTCCAGGTCCATGTTGTTCCATTCTGTTTGGTTGCTTGTGTTTTTGATTTTCTTATCTTCCATAGATTTCATTAAGTGATACTTATCAATATTTAGGTACCTGATGCCAATATTTTGGGAAGTTGATGTGCTGACTTGAAATGAGGGGAAGTCAAAATCTGTGCAAAAGTAGTCATCAAGGCAAAAATGTCAACGTGAAGAAGGAATTCCCATTTTATATGATCCTCCTATTTCATAAACATGTGTAAGGTGCAATACAGGGTCACCTTACTGGCTTAATATTTTATCCACTGTCATACACTTGACTTTACATGTTGCATCATATCCCAGGTTTTTTGCTTGCCAGCCAGCCAGATCACTTAATCATTAGGAGACCCCTGACTTTCTTCACCTTGGAATTAGTACTGTGAAGAAGGATTTGTGAGGAATTGCCATGTTCCTGCTACCACGCTGGAGTGTCTTTCCTCTTGCTATCCTCTCTCCGTCTCCCGTTTTTGTCTACCAGCCTCAGAGCAATCTGAACCAGAGATGAAGAAAACCAGTACAGTAGCACCCTTTGTGTCTTGATAGGGCTCATACACTATTTTAGGGAGCTTAGAATTGATGATCCTTCTAGCTCCTGCTTTGTGTCTGGAGGGTCTCTTGGGGAATCCTTTTTTAACTCATCGGTTGGTCAGTACCTCCTAGCTCTCTAGGGTCTTTCCATCTCCTCTGTGGTATTCACAGCACTGGATGACAAAAAAGCAAGGACTGAGGCATGAAGGCCTTCTCTTACCCTTGAGTTCCCTTTGATAAGATTGATTGTTCTACTGCTGTTAGGCTTTCAAAAACAACCCCATTCTATTCTTCTGGCTTCTTCCCCTTTAGATTCCATTTCAAAGCACAGTTGTGGCCTACAGGACTGCGTCCTCTGAGTTCCTGCTTCCATCTACTTCTGTGTTGGAGGTACAGCTAAGCAGAGGATGCCCTGCTGGGAAAGGGCCAGGTCTAGACCCAGGCAAGAAGCCAGCCAGCATTCATTCTGCCAAATAGCCAAGCTCAGCCTGCAGTATTGCTGCATGCCAGGGCCCAAGCTGGAGCTGATAGTTGTTAGGAAGTGAATACAGCAGCACGCGTGCTGCATCCCGAGATTACAGTGAGAGCTGTGAGGAGCTTTCCAGCAGACCTCCAGTGACATGAAGGCCAGGGTTGTCGGCATCAGTACTGCCAGGCAAATGGTGTTTTTCAGTTTAAGCAGTCACTTAGATGTGAATGTCATGTCCATTTGCCTGGTGAGTCAGATTCTGGTTGAACATGATATAGTAGTACGTTCAAGTATTTTCCTTCTTGTCATTGAAATTCCTGTCAGCCGTATGGGCACTGGGGTAGACGGTGCCTTCAGGAACTCGGAAGTAAACTATTAATCCTATATAGATTTTGTGTGAAATTTTCCTTCTTGGTCCTTTCCCTTCCATAACTCTTCTTTCTGCCTCCAGTTCCACCTCCAAAAACTTCATAAAAAAAGCAAAGTTCGTTAAAGGTTGTTTTTTGTTTTTAAATAAATCAAGAGCCCAGGGTCTGAAAAAGGGTATATTCAGCAGAGAACCAGGCCAGCAACAGGGTGGTTCCAAGCACACTCCTGGCTGCTGGTACCTGCTGTGAATAAAGCTAGGCCTGCATGGCTGGTGTCCTACTCAGACAGTGTCCCTTCTGGAACTGGAAGAAGTGAGGCTCCCTTCTCATGCTAATCAGTCCACAAATCCTCTGCAGGTAATACCTGCCCGTTTTTGCCTAGAGACCAGATTTTATTGTTCCCTTTGTCTTTTTTGAGGTCACGTGGTCCGTGGCCCCACTCTTTGCTATTGAATCTCTGAAGAAAAGGCTGAAGATTGCCACCTACTCCTAAGAGTGTTCTCTGGCATTGCCCAAACACTGGAAAGCCCACTTCAGCAGTGGCTATGGGTATTGGGTCCAAGGGCCATAGGTGTGTGGTGTGTGAAGGATTGGAATGAAGGTGGGGCAGCCATTGAGAGGAAAGCATGGTATTCAGCTAAGTAACTAGGCATTTCCTGGCCAGACCTGTCTATCCCGTTGCCTAGCTTTTGGTGATCACTAATATCTAAGAATTTAAAGAAATTCTGGCTTGACTCCTTAGATACTATTACTCCTGTAATAGATGGCCCATCCTTCAAATAAGACATTTCCAAAATAAAAGCCAAATGTTCATCTGGAGTCCATATAATACGCTTTTCTGAGTCATGATTGGATGCCCCTAAACTTGCCTAAGCATGCTAGCCGGGTGACAAGGGGTTATATTTGACATTTGTCTTCCCTGGCCACTAGTTGGGGACTTGATTACACTCACTCTGAGGCTTCTGTCTTTTCCATATTCATACTTGCTCAGTCTTGGGTCATCAGACCATCATGTCCCCACCTCCCACTCTCCCTGTCACCCCATTCTAGAGCTTTCTAGGGCCTCTCTCTGGAAGAAATGAGTTATAGGGTCAAAGGAAATAAAACTGATTAGTAGCCATAGCTCCTGTTCTGGCAAATGCCTTTCCTCTTCTTCACTTGGCTGGAATGCTGCTGTTGGGCTCCACCTGCCTAGAGTTGCTATAGCAGCAAGGTGGGTTTGATGTCATCAGGCACCTATCCATGTGCACACCCTGCAGGTCTTCTGTTTGTTCCCTCTGTAGATATCTTCATTGAGCCTGTTCTCATTTGCAGTAAATGAACAGGAATAAATAAATGTATTGGGTATATGGTTGGGATTTGGTCTATATATTTTTTTAAATATCCATCTATGTATTCCTCATATATTCACTGATTCTAAGGCACGTACATTTCACAATTTAACAACTCAAAAATCAGGATGTATCATATAATCACATCTTAAAGTTATAATTGGCAGGGTTTTGGGTTTTGTTTTTTTTTCCTCTTGAAGGTTTGTGATGGTGTCTCTTTAAATTGACGGCATCTTAGGGTCCACAAAATATGTAGGGTCAGCCTGTTCTTCAGGCAAAGAAATGAAATAGGGACATCTAACAGTTAGCCTCAGTATATTTGAGCTATATTGAGTGCAGCCTAGTAAAATGGTTACCCCACATTCCACATGTCTTTTTCTCTGCACAGAACACTCACACAGCCATCTTTGGTTGGGCTTTAGAACAATACTGGACACTATACAAATATTGCTAAGTAGCTTACACAAGGCCACCTGGCTAGTGCTAGGGAGAGCCTGGTTCTTCTGACTCCTGATATGATTTTCTTTCCTCCAAACCAGTCAGCCTAGAATCCAGAAAGAGCAAAAATATGTTGTGGGTGGAATATACTGTGCTTGGAGTAGAGAATGGAGATCAGTCCTGAAAGAATCTTTATAGTAGGTAAAAATTGGGAATCCAAACACCCATAGAAGAAAAAAGCTAAGCACAATATATTATCACTATAGAATACATAGACATTGAAAATGAAAGTATGTGGATTGTTGCTGATGCAAGGAAGTATGTATATTTAAAAAGCAGAATGTAAATATCCAGACAGAGAAGATTCTGGGAAGATAGTGGCTGGAATGCATGTCTCATCTTTTTGACTTACAATACCAGCTGTTTACCTCTTTGAGCCAAGCAGCGGGGCAGGCACCCATGGCTCAGGAGTTAGAAAGGCTGAAGCTCCTGAGAAAATGCTAAGACATAGAAGTTATGGAGGTAGAGATTGGAGATGAGAGACCTGGAAGATGTACAAGACATTTGACATACAAGTAATAGGAATAATAGAAGGAGAAGAAGGCAGAGGAAGAGTGTATTGGTCAGGACAGGCTAGAACTACATTGATAATGTAATAACAAATACTTCCACAAGCTCAGTGGTTTAAACTCAACAAATTCATTTTTTCCCCACACTACAGTATCCAGTACAGGTCATGGTTGGGGGCGGGGGGGGGGGGCGTGGAGTGGTGGTCTGCTTATTGTTACTTAGGAACCTGAGGTGGTAGGCAGCAGTGCAGGTCTGTGGTGAATCATGGGCTAGTGCTTAAAGTCTGCTTGGCAGTGCATACATTACTTCTACTCACATTTCACTAGCCATAGCAAATCACAACCTCACCTTTAACTTCAAAGGGAATAAGCAAGTGCAATCCTACTATAATGTATAGCTAGAAGGAGGAACACTAGAAATACTTGGTGAAGGACACTCGTGACTTACCACTAGGGGAATAACTAAGACATGTCTAAGCATACCCTGGTAAAATATCTAAACTCAAAGGATGAAAGGAAAATCTTTCAAGCTTTCAGTCCAAAGGAACATATTATTTACAAAAGGAAAAAGAATCACACTGGTATCACATTTTCTATTTGCAACACCAAAAAGCTAGAATATCATAGAATTTTATCTGTAGACCATTGAGGAAAAAAAGGAAAACAACTCAGCAATCCTATACTCAGACTTTTATTCAACATGGTATTAGAAGTCTTAGCCAGAGCAGTTAGGCAAGAAAAAGAAATAAAAGTCATCCAAATTGGAAAGGAAAAAGTAAAATATCAGATGACATAATATTATTGTATAGAAAACCCTAAAGCTTCCACCAAAAAAATTGTTACACTTAATAAACAAATTCAGTAAAGTCAATGACGTATCAGAAAAAGAAATTAAGAAAACTATTCCATTTACAGTTGCATCAAAAACAAATACTTAGGAATAAATTTAACCAAGGAGGTGAAAGATTTGTACACTGAAAACTATAAGATGTTAATGAAAGAAATTGAAGAAGACACAAATAAATAAAAAGATATTCCATGTTCATGGATTGGAAGAATTTATACTGTGAAAATGTGATCTACACATTCAGTGCAATCCATATCAAAATTCCAGTAGCATTTTTCACAAAAATAGGAAAAACAATCCTAAAACATGTATGGAACCACAAAAGATCCTGAATAGCCAAAGCAATCCTGAGAAAGAAGAATGAAGCCGGAGGCATCACACTTCCTGATTTCAAACTATGTTACTTACTATGACTAGTAAGTGTGTGTAAGTGATTACAATAAAAAACAATATGGTATTGGCATAAAAACAGACACATAGACCAATGGAACAGAATAGAGGCCAAAAATAAACCCATGCATATACAGTCAGTTAATTTTTTACCAAGGCACCAAGAATACACAATGGGGAAAGGATAGTCTATTATTGGCGTTAGGAAAATTGGTTATCCTCATGCAGAAGAATGAAACTGGATCCCTATCTTACACCATACACAAAATCAAGTCAAAGTGGATTAAAGACATTAGTACAAGACCTGAAACCATAAAATCCTGCAATGTGTGATTGAAATTTGCTAAAATTTGTTCTCACCCAAAACAAAAGGTAAATAGATGATGCATATGTTAACTCAGTTTTGGCAGTCCTTTCACAACATATATGTATATCAAATTATCATACTGTGCACCTTAAATATAATTTTATTTGTTAATTATACCTTAATAAAGCTGGGGGAAAAAAGAATCCTATACCCAGACAAGGTACCCATTCAGCTATCAAAATGAAAGAAAGGCATTTGAGCATAGACAGTAAGAGAGCATGTCCCCACTGTCACCTGCCACCCCAGGTACTTACTGTGCTTGTGAACCTGACCCTCACTGTCCTAACACACCAAGTTCTCTGGCACCTGTCTCCCTGTCGGAGGGGTCTTCCTTGACTGCTGTGGCTAAATTAGTGTGTGCCCACACACTCTCTCTCACACACACACACACACACACACACACACACCACTGCTTGATACTTTTTTTGGTTGTTTATGATGAAAATTTCAAACGTACAGAAAAGTGGAACAAAATTTAACTTATGCATCATTTTTTGATGCATTTCATTTCAATGCACACGACAGTACATGTGGCTCTAAGTGCTTCAGCTTGTATATCATTAACTACATTTCAGTATTTGCTTAGTTTTTTTTTCTGGTTGAGGTAAAATTTACAAATAATGAAATCTCAAATCTTAAGTGTACATTCACTGAATTTTGACATATACATGCATATGTGTAACCCAAACCCTCTTCATCATATAGAACATTTCATCACCCCCAAATGGTCTCTCATCCCCTTTTCAGTTCATTTCTGCCCAATTCCTACCTCCTAGAGATGGGCACTGTTCTGATTTTTTCCACTACAGAGTTTTCCCTGTTGTAAATCTTCATACATTTGGAATCATAATATGTGCACTTCTGGGTCCTTCCTTAGCATGTTTTTAATATCCATCCATGTGGTTGCATGTATCAGTAGTCATTGCTTTTTATTGCTGAGTAGTGTTCCAGTGTATTCCATCATGCCACAGTTTGTGTACCCGTTCTGTTAATGGACAGTTATTTCCAGTTTTTGCTTGTTATGAATAAAGCTGTGATGAAAATTCTTACAAACATCTATTTGTAGACATAAGTCTCCATTTGTTTTGGCTAATTATGTAAAGGAGGAGTTGCTTAGGCCAGGCCAGGTATATGTTTTATTTTATAAAGAACTACCAGACCGTTTCCCAAAATGGCTCCTGCCAACAATGCCTGAGAGTTCCGGTTGCTCTACATCCTCGCCAATGCTTGATGTTGCCAGTCTTTTAAATTTTATTGTCTGGCAATTTAGTAAATAGGTGGATTGGGGTTCTCCAGAGAAACAGAGCCAGTGGTGGGGGGAAGGAGAAAGGGAAAGAGGGAGAAAATGATTTATTGTAAGGAGTTGGCTCATGCAGTTGTGGAAACTAAGAAATTCCATGATCTGTCATCTGCAAGTTCAAGATCCAGGAACACCTTCTGGAGTTAGTTCAGTTTGAGTCTGAAGCCCTGAGAACCAGGAGAACCAATACTGTACGTCCCAGTCTGACGACAGAAGACCAGTGTCCCAGATCAGTCAAGCAGACAGCTCAAAACCTCTTTTTCTCCATCTTTTATTCTGTTCAGCATTTCCAGTGTATTGGGGGACACCCACCCACACTGGGGAAGGCGATCTGCTTTATTTAGTCTACCAATTCGGATGTTAATTTCATCCAGGAACACCCTCACAAACACACCTAGAAGTAATGTTTAACCAAATGTTTGGGCACCCCATGACCCAGCCAAGTTGACACATAGAGTTAACCATGACAACAGACATGTTAAAACACACACACACACACACACACAAACACACACATACACATTAAACTGTTTTTAGGTGTCAGCGTGGCTGTCTTCTAATATCCACTTATGAGAATCTTCTTGGCTCCTGAGGCAACAGGTGAGCCTCAGTCCCTGGAATGGAACTGCAGAGGCTGAGTCCAGAAGAGAGGTGTTGAAAGAAGCAAGTCAGAACTGCTGGGCCTTTTCCTAGTCCAGAATGTTCTCCAGGCGAGAGTGCCTTACCATCTCATAAATTGTGCATTGGTTTCCACTTATTTCTCAGGGGTTGGGCGGGAAAGTATGTGTGAAGAATGTGATATCCACAGCCTCTGCTCTTGGGGACACATCTCTTCAGCAGTATAGAAATGTCAAAGTCAGCCCATGTTTCCCCTTCATCTTTCTTTTGTAATAAATCCCATTTTACAGGGACGCCTGGGTGGCTCAGTCAGTTAAGTGTCTGCCTTCAACTCAGGTCGTGATCTCAGGGTCCTGGGATCGAGCCCTGCGTTGGGCTCCCTGCTCAGTGGGGAGCCTGCTTCTCCCTCTGCCTCCGCTGCTCCCCCTAGTTGTGCGTGTTCCCTCCTTCCCTCTCTCTCTTTCTCTCTCTTTCTCTCTCTCTCTCAATAAATAAATAAAATCTTTTTTTAAAAATCCCATTTTACCAAATGCATTTAGTGAAGTGTCATTTCACAGACAAGCACCACAGGATGTGAGAGGGAAAGATCCAGGCTGGAAACTAGGAATTGAACAGTAGGGATGTGGTGTTGAGGGTGGTTCTCTCTGAGCCCCTTGGTGAGGAGAATCTACACCAGCCCCTCTTCCCCGGGACAGGAGGGCCTGCTTGGACGGCCTGGCTTCCTTTTCCCTGGTTGGTGCTTTAGATTCTTCTCCCTTTAGGTGATCCCAGAGACAGGCAGAACTGGGGCAGTGTTAAAATAGCGCATCAGCATAGGAGGGTGGGTCAGGGAGGGAACTGGGGCAACATGCGGAGCACATGTCCCGCCCGAGAAATCAGGTCTTAAAGGAGAAGGTTGCAGTTTTGGGAAAGGATAAAAACTGATTGACATCCCAAGATGAATGTTGTGGAGGACTGGGAGGATGGTAACTTGGGCCAGTTGCTCCTGCCCTCCCTCAGTTGCCCTGTCAGTCCGGGAAGGACCCAGGTGCAGGAAAATGCTTACCATTCATGACTATGTGCGCATTCCCAAGGTCTCTGTTGGTTTGCCTACCAGTGGGCTTACCCTGACCTTGTGGTTACAGCGGTCAAGGCCCTGCACTGGGTGGCGAGTGGGGGTTTCTCTTCTCCCAGGAGCTCTGGTTTGTAGCCCAGCTGAGGATTCCCCCATTTACGCAATCTGCTGTTGAAAGACAGGAAGCAGCTGGGCTCTGGCTGATCACACTCTCGTGGGCTGATCTGGCTGTATAATTTTGAGCTGCTCTGATGATGAGAAAGAACAGAAGTAAGGTCCCCATTAGAAGGGCTCCTCTAGATTGGGGTGGGGGAATCCTCTAGCAGCGTTTGCTTGGTAGAGCCCAGCCGGTGCAGAACTGGGGGGTTACAGACAGATTCCCCTCAGTGCCCTGTCATTCCTTCCTTCCTCATTTTGAGAGGTTGGCAGAGAAGGTCTAGGAACCCTATAACTCCCTTGCCTCTGCCACAGCTGGGTGGGAGCACATGACGGCGTAGAGGAACCGCTGTCAGACTTGGCCCGCCAGCCGGGGCTAGCCGTCACTTCACTCTGTCAGTGGCACATATTAAAGGCACAGCACGTGCAGGGCGCTGCCTCTGACAGCAAATAAGATAGGGAGAGGGAAAGCGGCTGGGTGCGCATGCCGTCTGCCTCCTAGCTCCCAGGGTACGCTGGGCGGTCAGGTCTCACACGCAGGCAGGCAGTGTCCCAAAGGCTCTACCTGTAGCTTTCTCAGGAGGGAAAAGAAAGCATCTCTTATACACACTTCCTGAGTGCAGATGAAGGGCTGTTCTGAAATTTGACTCAATCTCGTGGATCGGGTGACTTTGTGGACCTTGGTCTTTGTCCACAGGGCTGACTTTCATTTGGCTTGAACTTTTTTCCAAAGTGGGACCAGAATTTCCTAGACATTTTAACCTTCAGATAGCTTATAAAGATCACAGTATTTATCATTCCGTAGGGCTGTTGATGCTGAATCGTGACTGGACATTTACAAGAAAAGATTGGGGCAGTAGAGTGGTAGCATCCTTCTTGATCATCGGATGACCTTTCAGGAAAGAAGGTGGGGACATGAGTTTTTTCCCCTTAGTTCTCCTTGTTTTTCCAGCCCTCTTACCTCATGTCCTTTATCTTCCATTTAAAAGGTAATTTGCAAACTCTGGCACTACTGGCTTGGTGCCAAGCAGAAAGCACAGCTCTGTCCTTCCACGTTAACACAATGCCCAGGAAGGAAAAAAATCTCAATTGTTTCCGTTTATGGGATAATCCAGGCCCATAGTGCTTCAAAGAAAATGCTGGGACAGTGTGGAGGATTTGAAGTTACTCTTTAGTAATACCCAGCGTCTGTGTGGCATTTGTGTTCCTTTGGCCATAGAACGGTTCCTCCTTAGACCAGCCCGCCTGTCGCACAGCTCGGCAAGCAGGGCACACTCAGGCTTCTGGGTGCCCTGTGCCAGCTCTGCGAGGTGGAGTTAACGGCAGTACCTGCTCCATAATCTCGTAAATGAGGAGACACATACAGCCCAGTGGCTGGTCATAGTAATGGCTCAGTATACGTGAGCTGTTGTCTGTCATCGTGTGCAAGAGTGGGAGCCACAGAGGCTGAATGGGGAGCCTCGGTCCACGCGGGCAGTATGGGAAGTGCCATGCACGGTGCTCCAGAAGTTCTGAGGAAACAGATGGGACAAGTAGAGACGGCCACTGCCCCCGCTCCCGGCACACTTTATGTGACCTGTGGCCTCTGTGCCCTCCTGCTCTGCCACCCCCATCTCCCGACCCCCCAAATCCTTGCCCAGCCCTCCTCTTCCTTCCTCCTCGTTCAGTGCTGCCGGGCTTGATGATACCTTTGATTAGCTGCTTCGTCGGGTGCTTTCAGGTTTCTTACCTCACCTGATCCTTGCAAGAAAGAGGCAAAGTCCTCTTTTTTTCCAATGAGAAAACAGAGGTCCCGGGTATCTGGAAGCTGGAAAACCCAGGTCATCTTGTCATTTCCCACTCACGTAATAGACTCTGAGTTATTTTTTGATCCTTACCCCACCCCATCCCCATTCCAGAGGAAGGTCAGGCAAGTGGTGCTTCCTCTCCCGATGTAATGTTTCCCAACCCACCTCTTTCTTAAAACACTGTTCTGAGGTGTTTTCCCACCACCACCAAGCAGTTAACCCAATTTCATCACTGTCTACCCAGGGAAAGCATCAGACCGCACAGATTAACGGCTCCGTCCACCAAGACTGCCTCCCACGTCAGACCCCACACAAGTTCAGGTTGTCACCTCTGCTTCTGCCTGACTGGCTCTTAATCAGACGTTCCCATGACCCCCTTCCCAGGTTCATTTAATTTGCCAGAGCAGCTCACAGGACTCAGAGACACGTACTTGATTACTATTTTATTATAAAAGGATATACTCAGGAACAGCCAGATGGAAGAGTTACAGATGGCAAGGTAGGGGACAAGGCATGGAGCCCCCATGCCCTGTCCTGGGGCACCACCCTCCCTGAATCTTCATGTGTTCACCGCCCTGGAAGCTCTTTGAGCCCCATCCTTTGGGGTTTTTATGGAGGCTTTATTACACAGGCATAAAATTGTTGAACTCATTGGCCATTGGTGATTGAACTCCATCTCTAGCTCCCTCCCCTCCCCAGAGGTTGAGGAGGAGGACCAAAAGTTTAGACCCTCTAATCGGCTGGTTTGTTCTTACAACTAACCCCCATGCTTAGTTTACCAGGGAACTTTCCCAAAGTCACCTCATTAACATAAATTTTGGTGTAGTTGAAAGGGACTTGTTATGAACAACAAGACATTCCTTTCACCTTATGGCTCTGGAGCTATTTCAGGAACCAGTGACAAAAGACCCAAATACTACTGGTCTTATTATGTTAGGAAATTCCCAGGGTGTTAGGAACTCTGTGCCAAAAACAGGACGAAGACCAAATACATAGTTCTTACTGTAAATCACAATATCACATGTGTAGTCGGCTCCTTCTTCCCGGATGGAAAGGACTTTAGATGACCAGCTAAGAAATCTGACTGGTCTCAGCCCCGCCCGCTCAAGTATTTGAGCCCGAGTCTTCCTCAAGGCCTCTTTCTCTTTACAATGGGGCAGTGGCCTAAACCTGGGAGTATCACCTTGGTCTGTTTTTCTAGGACATAAATGTCCGATGACATTTCCTTGTAGACCTTCTCGTTGGGTGGCCTACTTCCCAGTACCTCAGCTATAACTCGACTCCCTGTCCTGCATTCAAGGAGTCATGTTGGGATGCAGGGGTGATTGGTGCTATTATAGTGATGACCATGAGTCTGTTCTAGGTTATCAGAAAAGTGAGTAATGCGAGGTGTAAGGCCTTTTATCAGTAGTAACAGTTCCCTTTAGCACCTCCCACCGACTGTATCAAGGCCTGGTGTTGGAGGAGCTGATCCAGAGAGCATCCACCCTGGCTTGCCCTCAGCTCTGAGCCCTCAGCCTGCAGACAGGGTGCTAACGTAATAAATTTAAGCGAGAAATGTCCTATAGTCATTTAAGGTATAATAAAGCCTTGATCTTTTGAGTCAGAAGAAAAGGTGGAGGAATCTCCTGAAGAAAATGAGACAATCTCCCAGTGGCTGGTCATTCTGTGGAATCTTACTTAATATTGGTTTATTTGCACGGCTGGCACATGAGGGCAGAGGCAAGGCTGCCAAGGGACCTAGGATAGATGTGGAGACATCCTCGTTGTACGATACTGAACAAGTTCATTACTCACCTGTCCACCACGTGTGTCACACTGGGTCTGTAGACTTCTAAACTGGGTTAGAAAAGAATCAGCCTGGCACATTTGAGATCTGGTTTTGCCAGAAAACTGGGGATGGACCCTCGCCCACCATTTTTCTTTTCAGTCTTCTGGTTTTGTTATTGATGGATTCATAACCACCCAGAGATCAGAAAGTATAGCCCTCACTCAAAGCTTGGCCAGAATCCTTGGATGGATAGCACTTGCAAGACTTTTTAGCTGAGACACAGGATGCTCATGATCTTGGAGGGTAGGGGTCAGGAATGGGGACTATGCCACGGAGTCTGAGGTCCATTTTGTCCAAGGTTAACCAGGCCCTGGATTCTGTCTGGTCCTGTAGTTCATTGTCACTGAAAAGAGCAGAGTTTGGAGAAGACTTTAAGCAAAGTGCTTGTCCGCTACGTGGGAACACAGGAGCTGGCTTGCTTCCTGTCTCCGCACCTGCAGCTGTCAAAGTCCAGGGTTTCCACAGAGAATGAGCAAGGCCCTGGGAAGAAAGGTGTGACCTCCTCCTCTGTCCGGGAGCAGCTAACAGTCAGTACAAGCCCTCTGCCTTTTGTCTGTTTCATAGGAAATGTTGCCAACAGATATTACCAATATCCAGTGAAACTGTGCATGAACACTTTGACAAGTAAACAGGAGAGTCAAATTTTCACAAGATTTAGATGTGCTGTATTGGACCTAGGAGATCCAGGCTGGGTGGGTAGGAATTACGGTCACAGAAGGGGGAAGCTGCAATGTGTGAAATTTGATGTGAACAAATAAGTAATAACTTTCCAATGGTAATAGATCTTTTTGGTAGAATGGAAAATAATTGATCATTTGAAAATAAGTCAGGGACTGTGTTTGCTTAATGGAGTTCAGCTCAGAAGATTCTCAGTGGAAATCTCCAATATTGGTACAGTTCTGACAAAACTGCTTGGCTCTATAAGCAGTCCAGACTCCCCTGGTAGCGGGACAGTAGGGTCACACCACCCTGTGTTCGCTGGGCGTTGTGCAACAGCTGTTACTCCTAGTGGCATATGGCCAAGGCGCGCGTGGCATCTGGGAGTACTCCGGAGGGCCACCCTGCTGCTCCACGCTCTCAGAGGACAGCTGCCTGAGCCACAGGGAGGCCAGGTGCCCTGTGTGAGAGGGAGGTGCTACCTGGTTCCAGGGGGAGGGGGAGCCAGGGGAGGGATGGAGGTGCTGACCTGGCGGTAGGGCTTCCTCCCACAGGTGGTCCAGCCAAGTGGTCTGAGGGCTGTGAGGAGGAAGGGCATTAAACGCTTTGTTATTCAAAGACTGATGATTTGTTTGCCTTGATTGCATTCCTCCCTATTCCTGCTGCCCACTAGACCCCCTTGGGAAAGGGTCTAAAGGTAAATAAAACTCAAACCAGCTGCCAGTGCCTTCTGATAAGCTTCGCCACCCAGGGGCCTGTGGCAGGGACAGCACTGTCCGGACAGTGGGAGTTGGGAGGCTGTGGTAAAATAACAGAATTAGTAAAGGGGAGACCGGGTGTATCTAGATTGCAATTCTCCACGTTGACTCTAACCCCACGTGGCCATAGCTATCCAAGGGCCCCTGTGTTGATTGTGGGTGTGCTTGGTCTGGAGGAAGCATTTCATACTGTTTTCCTCTCTTTCAGGTTTCAAGTGCCCCATTTGTTCCAAGTCTGTGGCTTCTGATGAGATGGAAATGCACTTTATAATGTGTCTGAGCAAACCTCGCCTCTCCTACAACGGTAAAGGGTTTGGCGGGGGGAGCCTCCGAGTGAGGGTGTTTGGCGGGGGGAGCCTCGAGTTCATGTGGCTCTGGGCAGCGTAACGCCGCACTCTCCGGCGGGGATGCCTGCACAGTGTTGAGACATCGGCTGGTCACAGAGTCTTGGTGCAGCAGTTGGGGAGGAAGCAGAGTAGAACAGGAAGGAAGGCCCAGGGGCCAAGCCCACTGCACCAGACAGTCTCTCTGGTTGTCAGGTAGGCCTTTTGCCCCCTGAGTTCCTTGGACCTCGGGTTGGGAGATGCGGCCTTTGACCATTTATACACCTGCCCACAGAGGGCTCGGAGGGAACGCTACCTCCTCAGGGGAGAAGGCACCCGTGCCACTGGTGTGCATAGCAGAATAAGTTCAGTAAGTGGACGCCCTTCAGGGATTAAAAATGCTGACCTGCCACCTAGTCGGTCCACCAAGGCCACACTGCTTCCTACCTTGGAGGCTGCCTCAGAGCTGAGCAGTGAGTGCAGCAGGGCTAGAATCACCAGGCCAGGCCATCCCGTGAAGCGCAGTACCTCTGTGGACGAAGGAAGTGTCCACATCGGCCTGGTGTGCTGTGGGTAAAGATTTGTGACCCAGCCGATCTGAAGTCCAAGTCTGCCTCCGTCACTTACTGGCTGTACAGTCTTAGACAAGTTGCTCAGCTTAGCAGAGCCTTGGTTTTCTGGTCCATGAAATGGGACTGTCAACAACCTGACTCTTAGGATTTCTATCAGAATAAAGTAAGATATTTACATCTCAAACCCTTCAATACAGAGCCTGGCACACGGTCAGTGCTCAGGAAGTTACGGCTGGCATTGATCAAGACAGTCACCCTCAAGGATGTGAGCCCATGCGTGGGTTTCTGCTTGTCATTTTCCAGAGTGGACTGACCTCTCTTTAGTGCTGGGCACCGTGGCCGCCGGCAGCACTCTGGTCGCCACTGTTGTGTGCTTACTCTGGTCTTCAGACCATGTCCACCAGAAAAATGCATCTTCTGCAGGAACAGACACTGGATTTGAGGGGGGTGTGTTCCAGCCCTGTCACAGGGCTGCTTTCTGGGGTTGAAGTCATAGCAGTGCTGGGGACGAACTCTGTGATTTCTCAGTCTGTGGACTGAATGGGAGGTGAGCCTGGGATCACTTGAGCCCCATCCTGACGACGAAAGTTTCCTGGGTAGACTCTCCTTCCAGAGCTGTCCTTGGCCTCCTGCCTCCTCGGACCCAGATACACTCCTGGCTCCACACAGCATTAGCCTAGGGAGGCCTGATGATTCCAGATTGTTCCTGCAAAGTACATCTGACAAATCTGATCTACTCCTTCTCCTAAAAACACACCCTACTATTCTCTTATCTCTTATTTACTAGCTCAGCTGAAAGACCCTGCATGCGTGTGGGCAGGCCAGTTACCTTCTTGTCTCAACTACCCTCAGTCTGGTCATTTTGCTCGGGTGGGAGGACCGGCTGCAGAGCAAGTTGTGGTCCTCCCTCTGCCCCCAGCGTTTCCTTCCCCTTTATTTCCCACCTGGTGCCCAGGAAGCCCCTCTTCTATCCAGGGACAGCCTCTCCCTGTCCCTGGACATCGACTGCTGCCACTTCTGTGAAACATTGTCACGTGAGCTCTGGGCGTCCTGTCAGACTCGTCACTGTACGTTCTGTAAACGGTGCTCCAGCTCCACTTTGTTCTGCTCCTCGTCTCTGCCTGGGACCATAGAGGAAGACGTGTCTTCCTCCCCAGCCATGGCCTCAGAAACTGTGTTCACTTATTCTCCACATGTGCAGAGCCCTCATGAAGACCGCTTTTTGTCCTGTGGGTGGCTGGGGAGAGTTCTCTGTTGACACTGCCTTGCTGTCAAGAACACAAAGCAGCCTCAGAGTGGGCTCCATCCGAGAGGACTGGGCTCTTGACATCATCAGGGAGAACTTTGCAAGGGCAGCTGTGGAGGGCAGAGCGCTCTTGGGGCCACCTGAGTGAGAGGTACCCACATGCCCCATTCGAAGAACAGCGAAGGTGAGGGCCTTATAAGTGCTCAGTGCTGCCCGGAGCTCTCCTCCCTGCCCACAGTCAGGGCAGGGCCCCCTCTGCCTGTCCCTTTCACTTCCATGGGAGAGCCGGCTTGGCAGCCCAGCCTGAGCCTGTGCCACCCGCAGAAGTCACACTCAGAGTCAGAATCCCCTTAGAGGAAGAAGAAGTTGGCCAACCAGCCTGAGACAACTGCAGCTGTTCCCATTCTGATCCCATTTTCCCCTCCTCCTCTAACTGAAAACCACCCCTTCAGGATGTGAGAGAGAGAGAGAGAGAGAGAGAGAGAGAGTGTGTGTGTGTGTGTGTGTGTGTGTGTGTGTGTAAACTAGAGGCTTTAAACTCAAGGTTCTCTTTTGCAAAAGCCAATCCTTCCCAGCAGAGGCAAGGAGAGGCATGTTACGTCTGGTCCTATCAGTGGAATTTGACTTAAGGCCATTGAAGATGCTTCAGAAATGACGGCTGGCCTCTCCCTGGACACTTACTGCCTTCATGGCTGGGCTCCCAGTAGCTGGTCTCTGTTTGCTGAAGACATCTGAACCTTCCAGATAAGAGAAGGCATTTGCCACCTTGGGTGTGTGTGTGGAGTAGAAGTCTTCAGAGCTGGTCTAGGGCCTGTTCTAGTTCACATAAAGGACAGGCCTTTCAGGGGCCATAGGCCACCCAAGTCAGGACCTCTGGGTGTTTATTTTGGTTTTGCCAATAACATACTTTACCCATGATTTCTCCCCACCCATCCCATCCTCCCCACCTTCACTTTATCTTTTCTATTAAAAAGAAATGTGAGGAGACTTAAAGAGCCTGTCAAGTGTGGAGCTCCCAGAATCTTCTGGAAAGTGGGCAAGATGAGTCTTTCTTAGTGGATAGAGAGCAAAGTGCTGTTTTTTTATGAAGATTCACCAGAACTCCTGGTCACTCCCCTGGAGATTTCTCATCTACACACACATACACATACTTTCTGTAATTGCTGGCACTAATTGGGGAAATTTCTAGAAAATTTACAGTGGTTATATAAGATGAAATTTAGTTAACCACCAAAGGAAAAAAAGTAGAAACCTCCTAAATGAGGCAGATAGAAAGTAGTATTTTTCTTATTATGAGGGTTGGCCTGAGCCGTGGGTTGGAAAGCCTCCAGTTGCGGCCTGCCAGATTTAAAAAAAAAAAAAAAAAAAAAAAGCCAACTTAGGAAAGGCAAGACTAGTTTAACTGGTCTACCCAGTGCTCAAGAGGAATGTGAAGAGCAGGAGCTGGTGCTCCCAGGGCAAGCACCTGCCTAGGAAGGCTTGTGAGTAGCTACCCCAGGCTGAGGGTGCAGGGAGGGTGCCAGACCCTAGGGCACTGATGTTCCATCCTTCCTTCTCCTCATCCACGGACCGCTCTGAACTTAGGACCCCTAGGAAATGAGGGAGGAGTTGGTGGGTCCCATTTTTGTGGGTAAATGGGGTGAGCTTGAATGCGCCTTTAATTTCTCTCCCTTTCCAACATCTGTTTGTAGTTCTGAGACCGGGGAGCTCGCTCTCAAGAATCTGCAGTCAAATTTTGACCTTCACATTGCTCAGCTAGCAGAATGAGCCTTGAGATGGGCTGGGGACCTGATTTTGTTGTGAACAGAAGAGAGTCCTAATACTAGCATGCTAGAACATGCTAGATGGCCAGCTGTCCATGGAAAGTTTAGGGGGGCTTGATTCCAAGACCAACCAGGGGGTCCATGGCCCCAGAAGATTCTGGGGTGTTTCAGGTTCCTTTGCCAGCAGTATTAAGGAGAGCTTGGTGGCTATCACAGCGGCTTCAGGAGATGTTCAGCTCTCTTCTGGAGGCTGACCCACGCCCTGCTTCTTAGGTCCTAACCTCTCACTCTCTTCTTCTCTGCCAGAAGTCATTTCTCCCAACTTGAGGGCTCTGAAAATGCTGTGTGTCACACAAAGTTTCTTTAAAGGAGAGGGAATCTGACTCTCCTAAAAGCAGGAATACCTCCCACTAGTTTAACCCGAGCCAGCAGACTTGTGTGAATGGTGCTTATTTGGCCTGTGTCCCTGCTGAGACCCTGTGGTTGGGATATAAGTGCCTTTTCTTAGCCCTGGAGGAACCAGGTCCTGGCTGAGGAGTGTGCCCAGCCCAGCGGGGCCCTGCCAGGGGCTATTGTTAGATGCTGCAGCAGTGCCAGACTCAGAGGTGTCCCTCCTACAGGAGGGAAGGCTGGAGGGAGCTCCAGCAGGGTGAGTAAGGAGTCAGGGGACAGGAGACCCATAGGGGCTCACCAAAGTGGGGACACCGCGATCAGGTGGCTACAGCAGAAGGGACTGAGTGGGGTCCCAGTGGGGAGCCCCAGTAAAGATGAAGCCCTCCAGGCCTGAGCTTTAATGGCTGACCTCTCTGGGCTTCCATCCTTGCAGCCAATCCACCAAAACAATTGGAGCACGCTCCATAACCTGGGGATGCCCCTTTTCCTGGAGATCTCCCAAGAAGGGAGCTGGCAAGACCTGGCATTGGTGGCACTGCCCTTCCCCAGCCCCCAGGAGAGGGACCGGCAGCTCTGCATGTTGCTGAGGAAGCTGCAGGACCAGGCTCTGCTGCCCTGGGCTGGAAATGAGGCCAGGAGGTGGAGTCAGGGTCTGTGTCATTTGCTAGGGGTTCTCCCTCTGGCTCCTACTTCCTTCCCATCAGGGTCTTGACTGCCGTTAGGTGCCAGGGGAAATGCACTATGTATGGTCCTGCTCTCAGCTGGGGTCTCTGAGCTGCACCAACTTCAGCCTGCCCCCCAGGGTGCTGGCAGAAATGGATCCATAGCTGTTTGGGCCTTCCCGCCCCCTCCATGACGCCAGTGGCTCTGGGGGTCCCCTGGGGAATGTGGGAGCCAGGGCTCTCCACAGGGCAGCGAAGCCTCACAGTGGCACTGGGGGGGCAGCAGTGCAGCTCCCTACATCTAGGCTCCTCCTTCTTGGGCCCCGCATGTACATTTCCATAAGAATTGAAGGATCTGAAACTGTGAGTTGGGTGGTGTTTTCCAGCCCCATAGGGAAAAGACCCTATTGCCTGGTCTTCTAAAGAAAGGAGGTAAGGTGGCCGAGTAGAAGGAACTTGTCTTGGGAACGCCACTTACCAGTTACATGAGCTGATTCAGAGACACCGCCCCCCCTCCCCCAAAGGATCTTTACGATTCACTGAGATGTTTCTGTGAAGTCCTGGCATACAGCTGGCCCCAAAGAAGTGAAGCCTACTTTTTCTCCTCCTAGATCTTTCTGTGACAAACAGCAGCTGTCAGAGTGCTCCCCCTGTATCTCAGGAAGGGAGCAGAAGTATGCAAGTCACCTCCCACCGCTGCCCCACCTCAGCCCCTGCCCAGGCATCACCCTCCGCCCCCTCCACCCCGTGCTGTGGCACCAGAGAGCGAGAGCTTTGCCTCTAGTTTGGCTCCCTGGTCTAGTTGGAGGGACAGGCATTGGCATCACTTAGCACCACCCCCAGCCAGACCAAACACTTCTAAAGTCCCCCTTGGGCAGTGACATTGGCTTTGCACAGGACATCAGAAAGCTTGGGTGGAGTGGGGCCGGGGGCCAGGGGGGCGGGGGTTGGTGGTTAGGAGCCAGTAAGAAAAAGGCAGAAAGCAGAGCTTCATTAATGTGTTCTCGTCAACCAGCATCCATTGAGACCCCCTCCTGTGGGTACCTGAGGATACCAAGGGACATTTGTGTCTGTCTACCAGGTAGCCTCAATTTGTGCCAGGCCCAGGGTGCTTGGCTTCGGGCCTGGAGGTCCCCAACACCAACACTGCAGCTTCCTGCAGGAAGAGTATGGAAATCCCATGGAAATCCCATAGGAACCATAGCCTGGCATCAGTTTCAGCAATTTCCACTCCCCTGCTGAGCTCCCAGGGACATCTGAGGGCTGCTGATTCCAGAACTCCAGGGATTGGGACAGGAAGTTTTACTCAGCCCACTCAGGCCTGTGACCGGATCTGTGTACCTCCTGCTTTCCGCTCAGGGAAGAATGCCTCACCCCGGGCACCGCGCTGGGTGTGGACACTGCTGGCCTCCCCACGCTGTCGGTTCCCGGCCTCTAACTCCTCCCTGTCCTCGCCACTCCAGGCCCCCTTTTGCAGCTAGGATCTAGGCCCCAGTGAAATGTGCTCCCCACTGTGTGCCAGCCGGGTGGGGCAGCCCACAGTTTCTTCCCACCCATGCTGCAGCCCCAGGCTGGCTGGTGAGGCACAGCACGTCGCTGTTTGCCAATGTGCCTCCCAGAGTGTTCTGTGCTGGTAATTGATTGTTAGGAAGAAAATGCATCTGACCTTCATGTGCTCAAGCCTGAGTCCTTGGTAAGAAAAAGGAACCGCCCGTGTGTCTCCCGTCTCCTACGCCCTCGCCTTCCCTTAGTGACATCCAGTATGCAAAGAGAGGAGGGTCGAGCCCATTCCTGTTGAAGAAGCAAACCTTGAGTCTTATCTCCATTCCCAGCTCCCACCCCGTATCTCTGTCACACGTGCCCTGGCCTGGAGCTGGGGCAGGTGGACAGCACAGCTGGCCAGGCAGGAAGCTATTTGGGACCCAAGGGAATTCTAACCCGCCCCTTGGCCTCACAGCTGGGGTGCCAGTAAGGGGGCGGAGGGCATGCAAGGGACAATGACTTGGTGTCTGTAAACTTACTGCACCGCGAGGTTAGGAACTCACCCCTAAGTGTGGAGAGGAGCACATGAGAGGGAGCTGGGCCCAAACTCACTTTACCAATGAGACGCCTGAGGCTGAGAGGGCAGAAGTCAGGGCCCAGGAATATCTGCAGCACGGCTCTGCCTTCTCAAAGCCACACTGGTTTTCCTCCAATGCTTTATTATGAAAATGTCAGACATCCAGCAGAGGTTGAGGGTTTTCCCGTGAACACCCAAATCCCCCCCGTCCAGCGTCTGTGTTTTCCTGCACTTGGTCCGTCACATGGCTCTGTCTTCACCTGTCCGTGCGTCTCAGAGCCAAACGAAAACACCAGTGCACTGCCTTCCTGGGTTTTTTAATTCTAAAGGTAATGCGTGTGCAAATAATTTTAAAAATACATGAAAACATTTTGCTTCTAGTCTTCCTTTCCTCCACCATTGAAGTGTAGATCCTCCCGGATGTTTTCTGTGCTTACACGAACATTCAGATGCACACTTATATTTCAGTATGGAGGGCATCCAGTGCTTTAGGAAATGGGATCGTGCCCTTTTACCGATCCACCACTTGCCACATTCGGAGTCTGAGGTGACACCCCAGTGGCCTACTGATGATGCGCCATCTGCTTTCTGTTCTCGTCACCCTTTCAGGTGGGCCTGTGCGTTAGTTAGCCTGATGTTAGGGAAATGACCCCAGGCTGTCGTGGCCGGGCAGCTGAGAGTGACTTCTCTCACAGCTCCTGTGCACAGGAACATCTGTACTGAACTGGTCCTGTTTTAGGCTTTTTCCTCAGGGTTCCTGATGGGGAGCTTTGAGGCACTTTAGCTCTCTAGGCCATGAAGAAGCCTCGTTTTCTGGGTCCCAGATGTTTCCCTTCCCACCAGAATAATCAGAGTACCCAGAAACAGCAAGGGAGGGGGGCACCAAGTGAAGGGTTCCAGGCCCTGCACTACCACTTACGGACCCCCAACTTAGGCAAGATGCTTGGCAAAATGGGAGTAACATATGCCCTGCCTTGCTCGTGAAATTGACACACACACACACACACACACACACACACACACGATCTCAGTATGTATCACTGGCAGTGCTCGAGAACCAGTGAGATCTATCAGTAGTGAGGAACTGATCCTGCTTCCAGCTCACCTTCTTCACATCCATAACCCCACTCTCTCGGTATTTCTCCTGTGGTTTTGGGAACTTCTGAGTAAACTTGGCTGCTTTCCCCCCTGCACCTGCCTTTCAGATGTTAGAGTTAACCTTGTGTTCTGTCTTCTGCCTTCTTGAATTTCAGTTGAATCTCTCTCCCACTTCTACCCCTGTCACCCACGTCTCTCTTCTAAACCCCAGATCTGGACTCCAGTGGACTCCTGGAGGTTTCCTTAGCGTGTCCCAGTGGAGACGCCTGGTCAGTGCCTCCCACCCACCTCTGAACTCCCTTCTCATGCCTGCCCTCCTCTTCCTGGGTCCCCTCTCCTTGTGACGAGCGTGAGCCGTCCGTCCCTCCTTGCCCCCGTGGCTAGTGCAGGCCCCGAGTCCTTCCCTCCTGCACTGCTGCATCGGCCTCCAGAGTGGGCTCCCCATCTCTGAGCTCTGCCAGCCCGTTCTCCAGGAGTCAGCAGAGACCAGTTGTGATTGGAATGCGTCTCCAGGGCCTCGCAGTGAACCAGATGAAGCCGAGGCAGCACTGCAGAACACGAGTTTGTCCTGGGGGCATCGGTCTCACCCACCCCCACCCCCGCTGTGGCCCCACGTCTCTCTGCACACACCATAGCAAACTTTCTGCTGTTCCCAGTGCACGGATACTGTTCCCTTTGCCTGAAATGCCCTTCCCTGAATGGTCCCCACCCTGGTAGGGCATGAGCCATACCTTCGTAACTGGGCTTGTATGCATCATAAGGCTTCCTAGAAATTCGTATGCTGTTCATGTCTATTTTCTTGTCCGCCTCCCCTGTGAGACTATGACTTCAATCCTGAGACTGCGGCTTGTTCACAGAGTTGCCAGCACCAGAATGTCATAGAAATGTAGTAAGGGGCTGCTGCCCCAGCCACGGTGCTCCCCCGATTCTGTTCGGGCTTTTCCAGCCGTGGCTGTGTGAGGGGCCTGGGATGTGCAGTAGTTTCCTTCCTTTCCTTTCTTCTTCTTTTTTAAATTGAGTCGTAGTAGCATCTAGGACTGTCCCAATGCCGTGCTACCACCCTCTCCATCTAGTTAGAGTTTTTGAAAGAAAACCCTTTACCCGTAAAACAGTCACCCCCCCAATCTCTCCTGCCCCCTGCCCCAGGCCTACTTCTTGTCCGGATTGGCCTCTGCTGCACATTTCATAGAAGGGCATCGTTTGATAGGTGACTTTTTGAGTCTGGCTTCCTTCACTTTGCGTGATGTTCTCCAAGTCCATCCACACTGCAGCCCGCATCAGTGCTCTGTTCCTTTTCACAGCTGAGTGATACTCCGTTGTATGGAGAAATCCCATTCGTTAATCCAGTTCCCAGCTAGGGGCCCTGGGGTGGTTTCCACCTGTTGGTTGTTGTGAACAGTGCTGCTGTGGACGTGCTCGCCCGAGCTGTCGCTAGACTTCCTGCTCTTCAATTCCCTCCTTCCTCACACCCCCTCACCGTTCTTTGCCAAACCAGACCTACGTGCACCTGGTGCACGTGTGTGTTTGGGGGAAGGTCTGCCCAGGGAAGCAGTTGGCCTCAGCTACATGCCTATCCCCTCTGGAGCCCTTTCCGCCCTCCATCCCCTGGTCACTGACTTGGTGATTAATCCTAGTTTGTCTTGAGATGATTGGTGTGTGGTGTGCATGTCCTGTCTCTGCAGTGAGGGCCTTCAGGTCATAGTACCCCTTGGTCTCCTGTGTCGCCTACACAGCCTTGCTCACTTTGGGTGACCCAAGCAGTCCCAGCCAGATCCTAGACCTGTGCCTGCTTTGTGCCACCTGTCTGCTGGTGACTGACCCTCTCCCACTCTCCTCTGTCCTCCCTTTTGCAGATGACGTGCTGACGAAAGACGCGGGTGAGTGTGTGATCTGCCTGGAGGAGCTGCTTCAGGGGGACACGATAGCCAGGCTGCCCTGCCTGTGCATTTATCACAAAAGGTATGAAAGAGCCACCAGGACCAGTTCAGCCCCATCTGAGATCCCAGAGGGCTCCTTCTGTGTAGCTGGGGGAGAGAAGGGGAGACCCTCCTTGCTAGCCATTCGGTCCCCTCTGTTGTGGGATGGCCTCTCCTCCCGCCAGGGGCTCTAAGTGGGGTGGAGGCAGAGCAGGTCTCTGGTTTGACGGCCTGGATGGTGCTAGCTGACAGGGAGACCTGCAGAGCCCCCCAGGTTGGAGGCACTTAGGATCTCAACTGGAAGGTGGGTTCTGCATCCATCTCCCTGAGCCCTTTCTTCCTCCATGGGCCCCTCTGCTCCACAGTGTGAGGACTGTTGTCTGCGCCAGGGAGATAGCATGGAGGGGTGTGTGTGCTGCCCTCACCCCCACTTCTCTCCCCGGAGGGCCAGAGGCAGGAATAGCACCGATCTGTGCAGCCACGGCACTAAAAGCTGCTAGAATTAGCGGGGCTGGGAGTCGTCCTCAGGCTCCAGCACGAGCCTCGTTCTTGTCTCCAGCTAGAAAGAAGACACCTCCTTACCCAAGATGGGAGGACACTCTGTGCCATCTGCTCTTGGCTTCTCGAGTCCCAGAGCTGCTTTGGACACACAGGCTTTTTCAAAGCCTGCCTCACAGGCTACTGACCACGATGCGGTTGTGGTGCCAGGCACACAGATGTGGTTGGTGCATGAGAGGCTCGAGGTCGGCCCCAGGAGAGGGGGTCTAGGCCTGGGCCCAGCACAGATTTCTCCAGTGCCCCGGGGAGGCACCACTCAGGACCAGAAGATGGAAATCTTTGGCTCTGGGGGAGAATTATGCAAATTATCTACCTGGTTCCTGTGTTTGAAAATACCCAGATGTTGGCTTACAAATCAGAAAGCTGTCTTAGGGCAATCTCTGTTCCCTGTCTGGTTCAGATGGCCCTTTCTATAAACACTGGAGACCAGGGTTTCACTGTCAGCCTTCTGTCTGGCCCTCCCCAGCAACATCACTGAGCCAGAGGGTTGGTCCTCTCCTTCCCACCTTCTCCAGGAAAGGCTCCGTGCCATCCACTGACCACAACTGACCAAGCCACGTAGAGCTTGGGGGTCCTCTGAGAAGTCCCACCAGGGAGGAAGCCTCAAGGCTGCCCCTGTGACTGAGGAGGGGGCTCTCAGGACCCCAGAGCTAGAGCAAGAGCCAGCCTGCTGGGCCTTGGTTCCCATCTCCTTGTGCTTTAAGCCCGAGAGTTGGTGGGCTCACTGGCCTGCATGGCCCTCCCGCTCTCATCCTCTCCCTGGTAGCTTTTGCCCCCCTCCTGGCTCCGTGCAGGCGAGGCCTGAGTCCCTCTCAGGCCCATACTCCCTGCTTCCTGAAGTGCCCAGATCCACCCAATCCTATGCCCGCCACGCTCGGCTGATGCCTCAGGCTGAGCCAAGATCACTTTTGGTGTTCTCCTTCCTGCTTCAAAAAGTGGATGTCTGGGGACACACTTTTTTTCCCCCTGAGGTCCTCATGAGTGAGATTTAGCAAACCCCTGCTTAGAAGCCTGACCCTTGGAGAATGCCCCCTAAGGAACAGCCTGGTCAGCAGTAACGTGTCTCCCCTTGCCACCTCCCTGCCTCAGTTGCATAGATTCGTGGTTTGAAGTGAACAGATCTTGTCCAGAACATCCCGCGGACTGACCCTGCTGGGCTCGTTTGCTGACTCCTCTCAAAGGTAAGCCCATGGTTGGGGGTGCTCCAGGCTCAAGGCCTGGGGTCAGTTGACTCTGGGGCCTGGAAGATAGGGAGCTCCGTTGCCCTTACACACCCCACCAAGAGGGGAGTATTTTACCAGTTAGTGGTTCTATTGGGGAGGTGGTAGAAGGGGAAGGATAGGAAATACGAACTCAGAAGGTTATAAAGGAGAGCCTGCTCAGTAAAAGTAGAGTCTTGGGAAAAGATCAGTGCATTCCAGACATCTAAAGTGAGTCTCCCTGAAGAAGGTTCAGAAGGATCCCGTGGAATGTGCCAGGTGGGAGAAGCAGCAGCACAAGCTCTGGGACCAGACACTGGGTTTGTGACCCACTCCACCTTGTGCTTGAGGGGCGGTGAGGGCAAGTCCCGCCTCTCAGAGTCTCTGCTTCTTTGGGGCTAGAGGGATAACCTCACTCCCTGTAGGGACATCCCACTAATTAAACAAGACAGCTTGTGGGACAGTACGCTCTCCTCTGTGGTACTCATCCGTGATCATGTCACTGCTGGTTCCTCCCGCCTGCAGGCCACCTGCCTCACTCACACACACACACACACACACACACACACACACACCGCGCTTCCAGATGAATCTCTGCAGCAGGCCGGCACAATCTTCCCCACCAGATGTGCACACGTGGTCCCCTATTGAACCATGCAGTCTGACTCCCTATCTCTTCCCCAGGGCACCTTGCTTCTCTGCTGACCATCCTCTCCTGTCCCCCATCCTACCTGTCCCTTGCAAGTTCTGGGCTGGCACTTTCTTTTTTCTGGCAAACAAACAAAACTCCCAGAGAAACCAAAACCCTGACTCCACCTCATCTTACATCCAAAGGTTTGGGGGCCTCTTTTCTTCTCTCTCTCTCTCTCTCTCTCTCTCTCTCTCGATTTGTTTGTTTTGTTTTCCTTTGTTCTTTATTAGGTTTATTTTATTTATTCCAAGTAAACTCCCAGAACAGCTGATGATGTCAGACAAATCAGGGACATTTGCTCTTTTTACCTTCCCCTCAAAAACTGAGGACACGGGGAGAAGAAAAAGCAAGGGTGAGAGTGAGGCAGAGGGACTGGGCCGGCGCCGGAGAGGGAATCCAAACCCCGGCGGCACGTTTGGCTTCGGGCCCCAGAGCGGAACCACAGACGCCCGGCCAGCCTCAGCGGGATGCACGCGGCCGGCCTCGGCCACCAGAGCGCGACTTACGTGTTCCGGTCCACACAGGGACAGCCAGCCCCCGTTCCTGAGAGGAGGCATCCGACACGGGCAGAGCTGAGCTGGGGACACCAGTGGGAACAGGGCACCCCTTCTGCACTGACTTCCAGAGAATGGTTCTCCCTTTCTCCCTGAGGACACCAAATTGGATGAGAGCAAGTTTGAGAGAAGAATCAACTGCTATCCTTCCCCTCACCCCTCATCCCAGGAGGGAAAGGGCATTTTCTTTTACACCTTTGAAAGGCGGTTGTGGGTCTGTCTAAAGTGTTTACAAAAAAAAAAAAAAAAAAAAAAAAAAAATTATAAAAAAAAAAAAGTCTAGTGTCGACTGGTGTTTTCCCTCGTGATGTTTACAGATTGCTGTCTGCTGCCCAGCTAGAGCCCACTCAGTGACAGAGACGAACGGGGCCGCACGCTCTGACAGCACAGGAGCAGACACACAGTCTCCTCCTGTGCCCGGCGCCCCCCAGCCGCCCTCTCTGTCACCAACCACTCTGCCTTGGGTGGTTTTTTTGTTTTTTGTGGGTTTTTTTGGTTGGTTTCCCCCCCTCCATTTTTCTGCCTTGGTTTTGCACTTTTCTCCCCCTTGGGACCCCGATATGTAATTTCATTGCCAAAAAGCACCCATCGAGGACCTTCTCCTCTCCTTTCCCTTTTCCTCTCCCTCCTTCCCTCCTGGTTCTGGTCAGTTCAGAGGGTTTAACAATCACAAGTGTCCTGCAAAAATGCCTGAACATTTTTCTTAGACCCTTGTGGATTTTTTTTTCCAGAAAACTTAAACAGAAAGACTTATTAAAGGAATATGTACAGTTATCCCTGTTTTCAGGCACTCTGTTTGAGAACATTTTAGCCATTGATGTTCACACGTGGCATCAGCCCATGCAAGATAGGTTTCTGTATTTATATATAAAATACAAAAAACCCTTATAAAATGTTTAAAAAATGTTCAAAGCTTGGGGGAAAAGCTTTCTTCATTGGTCAAGGTGTTTTGATATGGTATTAAAATGTCTCATTAAAGATGCACTGTGTGACTTTATTTTAATGAGGTATTGTTACACAATCAGGAAGTGGGGGTTGAAGGCCTGTCCCCCCACTCCCTCACCTACCTCCTTAGCCTTCCTCCAGGCTGCTACTTGGCACTACATGAGTGTGAAGTGGTCTTCAGAGCAGCCCTGCCTGGGCAGAGGGAGCCTGGCAGGTCAGACCCGAGTCCTTCCGGGTTACTGACTCTCCCAAACATCATGGAGTCCACTGGCCATCACCTGCCGAGTGGTTGTGACAGAACTCTTCAGGAAAGATCTGCGGGGGCAAAAGATCTTGCAGCCAGTGGAGGCTGCAAGGATGCGGATTCTTCCAGGTATCGGCCCAATCCCCGCCTTCATCCTCAGCTCCCCATCCCACACCCCGTCCTGCCCTGCCTGTTGCTCAGTCTGCCTCTCAGTGCTGACTCATGGGCATGCTTCATTGAGGCCCAGAAAGAGGCCCTGCTTTGGGGCTGAGCCAGCTCAGAGCCCTTGAACTAGAACCAGCCACTCCGGGCTCACAAGAGTTGGCACACCTCAAGCTGGGCGGGAATCTCAGAGCAGGGGGTAGCGGCGCATGCCCGGCCTCTGTCCCCGTGCCAGACAGGCTCCTGGAGCGTCATTCCAGAGTCTCCTGCAGAGCCTGGGAAGGAAAGCTCTGGAGGGAGATACCTCCAAGCTTCTATGCTTACACCCCTCCTCGGGCCTCTAGAGTGTTGTTGCTTCTGTGGGCCTGACTCCCCCAGACCCTGGCTCTGCAGTCCTCTAACTTCACGTGCTTCCCAAGGCACCTATGCTGTGCGAGGGCACTGCAGGCCAGTGGACAAATGGGAACCAAGGCACCAGCACGCTCGGCATGTTCAGAGAAATGCTAAAGAAGAATTTGTGAGTCTGAGCCTGGGCCTTCATGTCAGACCCACCTGGGGTGGGGACCCCCCCCCCCAGGGAGCAACGTCCCCATGGTGGCAAGAGCATGAGCTCTAAACTGTCTGCATGTGGGCTTTTCTATTTGGCAGAATGATCTTGGGGCGACAACTTTGCTCTTCTGAACATCAGATTCGATCACATATGAGTGGAGACAAAGTCGCCCAGCTCAGAGGTCACCATGAGGGTCAGAGAATCTGCCCGGAAGCCTCTGGCACATGCATAGCGGCTCCCTCATAGTTCTGTCACTGCAAAGAGCACTGTTCTATTCACAGCACCTCCTGCTTCTGCCTGGCAACTGTGTCTCCCTGTTCTAAATTTAATTCCTCTAGCAAAGCTGGCCCTGAAGATCTCCTTGCCTGACCCCTGGGCCTGCAGGCAGAGGCCTCTGTGACCATCTTGGTGCCTTAGGCCCGGCGGCCTTAGCGGCACCCTGGGTGATCCAAGTGGTCGTGACCTGGTGGGCAGGCTGGAGCCCACACTGGGCGCTATTCCAGGCTCCTGGGGCTGCTCCCTGTCCCCACCCCCAACGACTTGCACTCCCACCCAGCGCACGGCAGCCCTCTGCTGGCCGCAGTGTTCTCCTAATCCGCTCGGACTGCCGGCTCCTCCGGCGGGGGTGGGGCGGGGGTGGAACGGGGCTGGTCCAGGCTTCCCCGGTAGGACTGGTCTGTCATTCATGCTCCCTCCAGGCAGCTCTCCCAAGCTCTGTCTATCCGGGAGGGGAGGGAACCAGCAGGAACTGTGAGGTGGGTTCTGCCCCCGCCCTCCGCCAAGGGCCCAGCACACTTTGGGGGGCTTCCTGGGCAGAAACACCTCACTAAGACGGTTCATCTAGCAGCCACTTAACAGTGTTGCGGTTTTTAGGAGAAGGTCCTTATGCTTAGGAAATAGATGCTAAATTCTATAGGTAAATGGTGTCGAGAAATGTGTAACTCAATTCCAGATGGTTCCCCAGAAAGTACACACACAAAGCAAGGCAAAAATAGTCACTTGAATCTTCAGGGGCTGGTATTTCAGTGAACAGTGTGCTTGTTCTTTCAGCTCATCAGAGAGGAGCCATCCCCAGTAAGGGGAGAAACCTCCACTGCAGACTTCTCCCCGGGCTTGGGGCGAGGCAGTGCGAGTGGAGGTGGGGAGTGGGGCTAGTGAGCTGTGTGTCCAAAACACGCGCGGCTAACACTTAGATTGTTCATGTAGCAGGTCGCTTGGGGAGAGCCAATGAGGCTTGCCCCCACACCACCCCTTGGCACGGCGACTGCTTGCAGCCTGGGGGTAGAAACGTCACAGAGGAGCACACTGGGCTCAGTTCAGCTTTAGGGTGGCTTCCAAGAACCAAGTTGGGCTGAGGAGTTCCCGAAAAGCAGCGGCCTCTGCCCAGGGCCTGGACAGCTGATGGGGAGAGGCGGGGAGGGGTCCAAAGGGGGAGGCAGGGAAGGAGCTCAATAGTAGCTTGTGGGGATGAGGTGAGATGGGAGGGTCCCACTGGCCTCCCTGCTTTGCTCCCCCAGCGCCTTTGCTCAGGGGCCAAGGGAGATGGGCCCTCGCATGATAGGCTCCTGGGACAGAGTTTAGAGATTGGCTTCCAGGACACCAAGCCTCCCCCACCACAACCTTGGGGATGTAGGGAGGGGACCCTGGGCAGAGAGCTGTAGGCCCTGGACAGAGGGGAGTCCTGGGTGCCACTGCCCTGAGTGGAATCTATGGCATCGGGCGCCCCCTTGTGGGTTTAGGAACAATTGACAAGTTCGCAGGCCAAGTGGTCGGGCCAGCGGGAGGCCCAGGGGAAGGCAGATCTGGCTTCGAGGGGGAGAGCTACTAATAGAATACATCACACCACGGAGAAGTGTAATACAAGGAGAAAAACTTCACTTCCATTTCCACTGACTGGCAACAGCCACTTGAAAAACATGTTCAGAATGTGCTTAGGCCCAGTCCAGGCTCAGCTGGGTAGTGTCGTGAGGGATGTGGGCCATGGGCAGATCTTCAGGCACTGGAGCTCCCACCAGCAGCAGCTGGCGACTTTCTGTAGCCTAAACACCATTCCCTCCCTCCCAGGCTGCAGTAACTCAGAGGACAGACAGGTGAGGAGGGAGGGAGGGACAAGGACAAAGGACAGAGAACATGAAGGAGGTGGGGAGGCAAGCACAAGAGGCCATTCACAGGTACTGCCTGCTCAACTCCAGACTACAGCAAATGGGATTCTGGTTTATTTCAGGGGCCCAAGGACACCTACACCAGGAAAGGCATGTTTCTGTCACCAGGCAGGCGGAATAGGGCTAAGAGAGCTGAGTCCCTGAGGCCTTGCCCCCGGCCCCCAGCAGTAAGGAGGCCCCGACCAAGGGGAAGGCAATCAAGGACCTCTGCAGGTCCTTGACAGAACTGTTCTATGACAAGAAGGAAGGTTCCAGAACAGGAGGTTCCACTGTCTGGGGGCTTGTGGGCCAGGCGCTTGGAGACCCTCACAGCACCTTGCCTGGGTTCATGAGGCCTCGGGGATCCAGCATGGCCTTCAGCTGCCGCATGGTCTCCATGCCCACGTCACCCACCTCCTCCTGTAGCAGCTGCTGCTTGCCCAGCCCAATGCCATGTTCCCCAGTACACGTTCCGTGGAGTGCCAGTGCTCGCCTGGGAGCCAGTGAAGAGGTCCTCAGCAGGGTGCTCCTCCCCCTCCCCACCAGCCAAGGGATTTGCTCTTACCTGCCCAGCTGTTTTCCAAAGGCCTTGACCCTGTCGAGCTCCTCGGGGTCCTCTGGGTCCACCAGCAAGATGCAGTGGAAATTGCCATCGCCCACATGTCCAACAATGGTTCCTAGGGGCCCAGAAGACAGAGCTGCTGCCCCAGCCAGGCCTCTCCCTTCCCTCCTGCACGGTGCTCCAGCAGTGGGCATGCGGACCTGTGAGTCCCGAGGCCTTCAGGTCCTCCTTGGTCTGCACCAGGATCTCCGGCAGCCGGGAGATGGGCACGCACACGTCAGTGGAATAGCCCTACGTGGGGGCAGGTTTGTGAGGTTCTCCCCCCTCACCCCCTGCCGGCCTGGAGGTAAGAGGTCATTGTGGTCGAGGTTAAGAACAGGTCAGAGGAGGCTTGGCCTCACCCACAAAAACTAGCTGCTTTTCTCCAGGCCTGTTTTCCCTAGACAACTGGACTAGCGGCCAAAGTGAGTGCCCTGCCCTGCCCTGCCCGTGGAGGCTTTCCCAGCTGTCACCTTGCTCCCCGCCCAGCTCTGTGCAGGGCCCCGAGCGGCCCATGTGGCCTTCTCACTTGCTGCCTGGAATCCAGTCTCCCCTTCCTGTGGGCTGACCCCTTCTGCTTCATCATCTCTCTCCAGCCAGCCTCTCCTCCGTGTGCACAAACCCTAAGAGCGCCTGCACTGTCCCTGTGCCCAGGCCGGGGCTCCCTCCCTGAGGGTTTGACAGACAACTACTTTCCCGCAAGACAGCGTCTGAGAAACAGCTGGGTAGGGGCAGTGCTGCCCCCTGTGGGTCCCAGCCTACTGCTTGGGACAACAGGATGGTGGGGTGGGGTGCCACGTCCACCCCAGCCCAACTCACCTTGCAGCCCGGCCGCAGGGCCAGAGCAGCGTACCAGGCGTTGTGCCGCGCCGCCCAGAGCCGGCTGCGCTCCTCAGCCTCCTTGGCCCAGCAGAAGTGGGAGCCTCCATTGTGCTGGGTGATCTCCTCTGCAAGGCCAGAGGCGGGGAGGGGGGGTTCACATGGGGCCTTACTCAGGGCCAGCCTGTGCCCCGCACCCCACAGCACCCAGCACACCTGCCCGCTCTATCTGCTCGGCCAGTGCCCGCTCAGAACCATGGAACTCAAGGAAGAGTGTGGGCGCCACGGAGCAGTTCAGTTGGCTGTGCCTGTTACAGGCATCCATCATGACTTCATCCAGAAACTCTGGGGCCAAGGAGAGGGCAGGTGAGGTGAGGCCCAGACTTCAAAGGGGGCCTCTTCCGGGGAGCCCACCTAGACTGTCTAGTCCCCAGCTCACCAATGCGGGCCACGGGCACTGCAGCCTGGAGGATGTGAACAGTGGTGTCCACGGCCGCCTGGACACTGGGAAATGCACAGGTGGCGGCCACCATGGCCTCAGGGGCAGGGTGCAAGCGCAGGGTGGCAGCTGTGATGAGTCCCAGTGTTCCCTCAGAGCCCACAAAGAGCCCTGTGAGGTTGTAGCCAGCTGCGCTCTTCCTGGACCCCGGGGACACACAAGGCAGGTGAGTGCCGGGCCATGAGATGATGGGTTTCTGGCCACAAGCCTGAGTTGGAAGCCCAGCACCGTCCCCCAGGCCCCTGCCAGGTGGGGAGTCGGCCCTGGCCTGCCGTCAAGGCACGGCCCAAATTGGCCTGGCGCAGGAAGAACGGCCACACCTTCCACTTTGGCCCGTGTGACAGGAATCTCAGACCCCTCAGAAGCCTGGGCCTCCAATGCAGGAGGCCCCCTATCGGTGGGGAGACGGTGCTCACCGGAAGTGGCGGCCGAGGCCTGCGGTGTGAAGCAGCCGGCCGCCAGGCAGCACCACCTCCAGGTTGAGCACGTTGTCCCGCATGGTGCCGTAGCGCACAGCGTTGGTGCCGGAGGCCGCAGTGGCCACCATGCCACAGAGAGAGGCATCCGCACCTGGGTCTGCGGGGCAAAGTGCGGGCAGAAGGCAGCCTGGGGCATGCACCCGGGGACGGAGGGGTCCCCTCGAGCCCCACAAACAGCCCTGCCACCTGGGAGCCCTCAGGGCCTTGGGGAGGGTCCTCAAGTTCCAGCCTACCCACAGGAAACCAGAGGCCACTGTCCCGCAGGTAGGTGTTGAGAACTTTGCGGGTGACGCCTGGCTCCACCACCACAGAGAAGTCCTCTGGATTCAGCTTCAGGATTCGGTCCATGTGGGTCAGGTTGACGCAGACACCGCCCTGGCAGGAGGGGTGCCAAGGAGCTGATGGACCTCCGTCTTCCCAGGGCCAGGCCACCTTCCATAGGACCTCACCTCCAGGCTGACCTGGCAGCCAGTCCACAGCCCCCAGACGGCAGGTAAGGTGGGGTGGAGGCAGCCACAGTGTGACAAGTGGGAGGGGGCCAGAGCTCAGGCAGGGTGGGGAGGGAGGGCTGCCTACCTGCACAGCGCAGACTCCACCCTCGAGCCCAGTGCCAGTGCCAAATGGGATGATGGGGACTCCTTGGCTGTAGCACAGGGCTGCCAGCCGGCTGACCTGTTCCACATTCTGGGGCCACACCACGGCCCCTGGAGGTTGGCACCTGGAAGCAGACCCTTAGCAGTTTCTGGGAGCCTGGTGCCCTCTGGTTCTGCTCATGTCCAAGGAGCCCCAAGGTATCACAGGGCCTGAGGCTACATGGTGGGAGAGGGATGCTCACGAAGGAGAGGTAGAGAATGCCAGAGCCCCCCCTAAAACGGATGGGTGGGGGAGAAGACAGCCCAGGACTCTTACTCCCAGCCCAGGGCTCTGATGGGGGAAGGGCCCCCACACCTGTGAATGGACTCATCATGCCCGTGCTGCTCGCGGTCTGCAGCAGCAGTGGACACGTGGGGGCTCCCCACAACTGCCTTCAGAGCCTCCACAAAGCCTTTGCCGAGCTCCCCCTGCAAAGAAGAAACACACTGCTAGAGTCACTCGGAGGCACCTGCAGGTCCTGGAGTGGGGGAGGGGCTGCCGGCTCTTCTGGCCTCCCTGCACCCCACTGACACCACCCCAAGGACCAACAGCTAGGCCTTGCCAGTGGGCCCACTGGAAGCAAACCCGCTCAACAAGAATGCCCCTTTCCAAACAGAACCATCGAGGTCAATGTTTCACTTGGGAAAAAACACTACCTGGGTAAAAATAGGAACCAGATTCACTCTGGTTGAAAGGAGCATCACAGGGCTCCATAACGTAGCCAGACCTGCCTTAGTGGCTTGAAAGGGTTACTTATCTCTGTCCTTCCTCCACCACTGTCCCAGGCACACCGGGGAACACCAAGCTTGATAAAGGGAGAATGGGAAGGAAAACCCCATTGCCAGTCCTCTTACCTCCCAGGCATTGTTTCAAAATGTGTATGTACATTTTGTACAGGGCGCCCTGGAGCCCACAAGCTTTTGATTTTACACCCCCCAGCCCCATTTGTGGCAGCTGAGGGGGCCTCGGCCCATCTCAACACCGACGCTTAGTACACCCTGAGCCCAGTCATCTGCTGCCCAAGGTCATAGGGTGCTGGTGCAGCACGAAGCCTGGTAGAAACTTGACATCCGGCCCCCCACCCTCCAGCGGGGTCCCCCCCACCTACCTGCATCCCCCTGGAGCAGTATCCCCTCCAGGGGAACAGCCCCCAGGTCCCAGCAGCCCGGAGCAGACTGGCCATGGTGGGGCAGCAGCCAGAGGGGTGTGCGCACAGAGGCGGGTGGCCAGGTGGCCGAGCCAGCCCAATGGCTGTGCAGGGGGTGGGACTGCTTAAGGTGGCGCAGCCTTAAGGTGGCCCTGCCAGACCTTGCTGAGTCAGGGTCGGCAGCAGGCATGTGGGTCTGTACTTCTAAAGGAGAGGTGAGGCTTACTTAACACAAGGGCAAAGGGCATAGCAGCCTCTCCCTGGCTTCGTGCTCTGCGGTGCCTTCCCTTGGTCTTTCAAACAAAGGCAGTCTCTTTGCCACGGACTTAAACGTCCCTCTGGTCCCTGGTCTCCTCTCCACCTACCCCACTTCTTTCCTGTCTCCTCTTTGGCGACTGAGTTCCAGTTTCCCTTTGGGTTCCTGTATCCCCTGAGCTCCAGCTCAGCTCAGGGTCTTGGCACACACCCTTCTTCTCTCTTACTCTGCAAGTCTCAGCTTCTGTCACCCTTAGAGGAGACAGAAAGCAGGACTATGAGGAGGGAATTGCAGGGAGGCAACTTCAGGGTGGGATGGAGTAGGGAAGTGAGGCAAGCCTGGAAGGCTCCCTGGAAGAGGAGAGCTAAGTAAGCCTTATAGTTCACCAGCTAAGTGAAGGGAAAGATGGCTGTCCTTTCATCTCCACCCTCCTGCTGCGTGGATTTCAGAGCCATCCTGTGGTGATGTGGCTGCCGCTCTTGAAGCTCTTCCAAGCTCCGTTTTCCTTCCACAGCAAATTTGGAGAAGCATGTTGCTAACATTACTAAGATAAAGCTATTCCCAGCTTTGTTTTTCTTCTCAATTGAATCACGAATACAAACTCCCACTTGGGTCCTTCTCCCCAACCATGTTTGAATGAATTCACATTTCCACTCGCAGTGTGTTGCTTAACTGGCTTGTCTCAAAAAACGTCTCTTTTACAGTTGGTTAGTTCAAATCAAGAGCCCGTGAAAGTCCACACAATGCATTTGGTTAACATGTCTCATAAATCTCTTCTCATCTCTAGCGGTTTCCCTCCCCCCTCGCTTTTTTTCCCATGCCATTTATTTGTTCAAGAAACCAGGTCGGTCGCTTGTTCTGCAGAATTTTCCACATTCTGTATGTGGATGAGCACATCCATGTGGTATTGCTTAATAGCTTCCTCTAGCGTCTGTATTTCATGTAAATTGTTAGGTCAAGATGTGGCGCTGTCCAGGGTAACTTTCTGTTAATTCTGGAAGTATTCTGTGTCTGTGCTTCCATTAGCCACATGTAGCTAATGGTACTGGAGGTATCTATGGTTGGAGGAGAGACACCGAGGAGAGAGTGCAGCAAACCCTAGAAGAAGAACCCCAATGTAGATCCCTAAGGTTTGGGAGCGGGGTCATGACATTTGCAACAGTATACACCATTCAGAAAAGTGCCCTTGGCCCACTACTAGGTCCTAGTTACAATGGTGAGTGTGATAACAAGACATCAAGTGGCCAGATGGCTGGAGCTGGTCATCATGAGCTGTGTTCTGTCAGACTCACCAAGCCGTAAAGGCAGGTGGGTCCAAAACAACCCATCACTAGACAAAAGAGGAATAGACAAAATTGGGCACAAGCAGGGCCAGAGGGCAAAGTAAGCTGCACGGGTAGGTGGCTCAGATCCCCAGGTCACCCTCCATTGCCTGGCCAGCACCTTTCCCTCAGCTCACACCTATTTGGTCATAAGGGGGAACACTTATGACCAGCTGATAGAAGAAGGAAAAGTTCAAGCTCGATTCATGAATGGGTTGGCTCAGTATGAGGGTAAGCTAACAGTGGACTATTGCTGCACTATAGCTCTACTTAGGTGGTAACTGAAGTCCCTCCAGTTGGCAGAGCTCCAGGTCATGCACCTGATCATCCCCTTTTGTAAAAAGAAAAATGGCCCAATAGAAGAATAAGTATAGGCTCGTGGTCAAGGGCCTATGAGGAGTGGGGTGCTTGGGTGGCTTGGTCGTTAAGCGTCTGCCTTCAGCTCAGGGCGTGATCCCAGAGTCCTGGGATTGAGCCCCACATCAGGCTCCTCCGCTGGGAGCCTGCTTCTGCCTCTCCCGTTGCCCCTGCCTGTGTTCCCTCTCTCGCTGGCTGTCTCTCTCTCTGTCAAATAAATAAATAAAATCTTTTTTTAAAGGGGGGGGCCTATGAGGAGAAAGATTGGAAAATCAGGGTCAAAGAGGTTTGGAGAAGAGGCATGTAGATGGATCTCTAGGAGTAAGCACACAGTGGGATCTTTATAGCACAGGTATGACACGTTAACACTCACCAGTGAGCATCTGCCACGGAAGAGACCAAACAAAGCAAATAGCATGATTCTGCCGGTTATCATTGGCCAATGATATCAGTGGTCAATGACCACGCCAGTGCTGGCTCAATGGTAGTAGGGATGGAGGCTAATAACGGATCCACCAGCATGGGGCCCACTCACTAAGGCTGATCTGGCTACTGCCACTGCTGGGTGTTAACACTACTGCAACATTGAATCCCCCACATAGTACCATTCCTCTAGGAGACCAGCCAGCCACTTGGTCACAAGTCAATTACATCGGACCTCTTCCACTCTGAAAGGGGAGCAATTTATGTGGGCTGAAATCAACACAACACATATTCTGCGTCTGTGTTTGCCTCTCTTGCCTCCATGGCCTCAGCCAGCCCTGCTGTCTGAAGGTTCACAGAGTATTTGATCCACTAACATAGTATACCACATAACATCACCTAAGGCCAAACAACCCTTTTTTTGGGGGAGGGGGGGTCAGGTCAGAGGCCACTGACCTTACAGAGCAATGGTGGAATGGCCTTTGGGAGGTACAACTAAGGCACCAGCTTGGAAATGCATCCACTCTACTGAAGTCCCAGAAGAGGAAGATATTTTTATATAACTAACAGATCAGAGGTGAGTATCAAAATGACTTTTAACTTTGTATTTTTAAATAATTTTTGACTTACAGAAAAATTGCAAAAATAGTACGGGGAGTTCTGATATACCCTTAACTTGGTTTTCACTAGTGTTTACATTATATGTAACCATAGTACAGTTGTCAAAACTAAGAACCAGTAAAATACTCATTGACAGAGGATTGATGCAAATTTGATTTCAGCTCTTCCACTAACGTCCTCTTGTTTTTTTGTTTTGTTTTGGTTTGGTTTTTTTGGTGGAGGAGTTGTTTGGTCCAGGATCTAATCCATCATCTCATTCTGCTTTGAGTTGTCTTGGCTCCTTTGTCTCCTACAATCTGTGACAATTCCTTCGTCTTTCCTTGTCTTTCGGATCTTGACATTTTGAGGAGTACTGGTCAGTTACTTTACTGAATGTTCTTCAGTTTGGATTGTCTGATGTTTTCTCATGAGTAGATTGAGGTCAGGCTCATTTGGCACCAATACCACAGAAGCAATGTGCTCTTCTCAATATATTGTATAGGCGGTTTAAGATGTCGGTGTGTCGTATTAGCAGTGAGTTAACTTTGATCACTTGGTTTAGGTCACGACTGTGGGGTTTCTGCACTGTGAAGTTACTATTTTTCTCTTTTTGATTAATAAATATATTGGGGTAGATACTTGAAGACTGTGCAAATATCCTGTTTCACCTCACTTTCATCCACTATTCTTAGCATCTACTGATGGATCTTGTCTGTAATTATTATTGTGGTATTGTGTGTTCTAACGGTGATTTTCTACTTCTTTTATTCTTTCTATATTATTTAATTATAATTATTCTCTAAGGAAGAGTCATCCCTTCTGCCTTATTTATTTATTTGCTTACTCAGTTATTTATATATTACTAATATGGACTCATGGATATTTATTTTATTCAATAGGTTATAACCTAATATTGTCATTATTTTGGTGATCAGTCAGTTTTGGCTTTGGCCACTGGAAGTCTCTGTCATATGGGTTTCTGTGCCCTTTAGAGTAGTCCGTACTTTTTTTTGAGCACTATCTTGCTTTCTAGTACTCTAGGATATTCCAGGCTCATCCTGTCTTTCCCCTGCTTAGACCAGTAACCAACCACTTTTCCAAGGACTTCTGGTTCCTTTTAGTGGAGAATAGTATTTAGAACTCAAGAGTCGTGTGTTAGATGTGCTCCTAAACTCAACAATAAGAAAACAAAAAACAAGATTAAAAAATGGGCAAAAGATCTGAACAGACACGTCACCAATGAAATCATACAGATGGAAAATAAGCATATGAAGAGATGCTTAACATCACCTGTCATCACAGAATTACAAGTCAAAACAAGATGCCACTAAGCACATTTTAGAATGATGAAAATTTTTTAAAAATTGACATCAAATGCTGACAAGGACACAGAGCAACAGGAATTCTCATTCACTGCTGGTGGGAATGCAAAATGGTACAATCACTTTGGAAGACAGTTTGACAGTTTCTTATAAAGCTAAACATAGTCTTACCATATGATCTAGCAATCTTGTTCCTAAGTACTTACCCAATTGAGTTGAAAACGTATGTCCCTACAGAAGTCTGCACATGAATGTTTACAGCAGCTTTGTTCATAATCACCAAAAACTAGAATCAACCAAGATGTCCATCCAAAGGTGAATGGGTAAGCCAACCATAGTCCATTAATACAAGGGAATATTTGTCAGCTCCAAAAAGTCACAAAAAGACATGGAGGAATCTTAAGTGCATAGTGCCAAGCGAAAGAAATCAGTCTGAAAAAGCTACATACCATATGATTCCAACCATGTGACAATCTGGAAAAGATAAAACTAGGGAGGCAGTAAAAAGACCAGTGGTTGCCAGGGATTTGAGCTGCAGGGGATGAATACATGAACTACAGGGGATTTTTAGGGTGGTAAAGCTATTCTGTCTGATACAGTAATGGTGGATACATGACCTTAGGGGATGTTCAAAACCTAGGGAACTTTACAACACCAAGAGTAAACCTCTTCTTAATTACCACAAACAAATTTTTAAAAAATCATTTAGGGGGTTGGAAGATCCCAGGAAAGAATGCAGGCTGTGACAAGAGAATTTAACTGTAGCTTTCTAAATGCATGAAGCAACCTCCCTGAAAGGGCGGGGCGGGGGGGCGGGGAGAGAAGTGCTGACCTAAGTAACTTTGGGAATGGAGTGTGTAAGACTAAAGGCAAAAGAAACTGCCCATAAGTACTATGCTCTAGTCAGTACCACAGGGGCACGAATTAACAGTTCCGATACAACCACACATATATACTGGATTGATTGAATAAACTAATAAATGAGGAGAAGAGACAAGTCCCCCATGCAGAAGAATTCCAAATAAGTTATGGAGATACTCAACCCTAAAGATAGGGAGCATAACTTCCCACTCCAAAAATGTGGGCTGTTCAGAGTGACTTCTTTCCAAAGAGTACAATGGAAAGGGGAAAGGAAAAGAGCCAGTTTGCAGTGGAGAGATCTGACAAACACTACTTGGCCAAGGTCAGTATCAACAGTCATAAATTATGTTGATAGCATGCATCTGTGCTGGGTTCAAAAGTATCCTCTCCAAATTCATGTCCTTCCCAAGACCTTTGACTCTATTTGGAAATTGGGTCATTGCAGGTGTAATTAGTTAAGACGGAGTGATTCTGGAGTAGGGTTGGCCCTTAATCCAATATGACTGGTGTCCTTGTTAGAAGAGAAGAGACATAGGGACAAGAGCTGAGAATGTCGTGTGACAAAGGAGGCAAGGACTGACGTGCTGCAGCAAGGAGCCAAGGAAGCTAGGGAAACCACTGGAAGCTAGAGAGAAGCAAAGAAGGATTTTCCCATGGGTTTCAGATGTGGCACGACCCTGCCAACGCCTTGATTTCAGACTTTCGGGCTCCAGAACCAGGAAAGAACAAATTTATGTTGCTTTAAGTTTGTTTGTGGTACTTTTTTATGAAAGCCCTAGGAAATTGGTAGAGTACCCTTGACATGATATGATGAAAATGGTCCCTAACCTTTCCTCCCCAGAACCCATAATTCCTGTCCAACCAGGAGAAAAGCACCAAACGAATGCCAATAGAGGAGCATCCTACAAAATACCCAACCAGAACTCCTCAGAACTGTCAGCGTCAACAAAAACAAGGAAAGTCAGAGAAACAGTGACAGCCAAGAAGGGCCTATCCCTTAATCCACTAGAGCTGCTGAAACCATTAACAACATGTGTTTCTCATAGTTCTGGAGGCCAGAAAGTCTGAGCTTTATTCTTTCCATTTGTAAACAGAGATACTTGGACCAATAGACACCCTGATCCATTCTGTTTCTGGATCTACTCACGAAAAATGGGAATCTTTGATTCAGTTGCTTAATTTTGTAATAATACTTGGCCAGTAATACTCATACCCATGTCTTTTTTTTTAAGATTTTATTTATTTATTTGAGACAGAGAGAGCATGAGCACGAGAGGGGGGAGGGGCAGGGAGAGGGAGAAGCAGGTTCCCCGCTGAAGAGGGACCCCAACCCAGGACCCTGAGATCATGACCTGAGCCAAAGGCAAATGCTTAACCAACTGAGCCACCCAGGCACCCCTACCCACGTCTTTCTGATCCATATATAAAAATAATGCATGCAGTGCTGAAATGACTATGACTTTGTTTTTTCACTTTACAAACTATTCTGCATTTTTTTAATTTAAATTCAATTAGCCAACATATAGAACCACATTAGTTTCAGATGTAGAGTTCAATAATTCATCAGTTGCGTAGAACACAGAATGACTTTTTTGCAGACCCAAGATGTGGCCAATGGGAGAAACAGACTGAAGGGGCAGCTCCCTCCCCTCACAGGTACCACTTGCTCCCCTGAGGGGGGGTTGGCACTGAAAAGTTGGGTGGTGCTGGTAGCCGCCCCCCTCAGGCAAGATGCAGGCTGCAATGACAGCCCCTGGGACCCCCTGGTGGACAGGACTACAAAATTGGATGATCACGGTCCTGGTTGCATTTCAAGCATCATTAAGTTCCTGCTCCTGTCATTCGTTCATTCCTCATCTATCCCAAGCATAGTGCTGGGAAGGCAGAGATAAATGAAACAGTCCCTGTATACCCAGGGGATCCTTGGATATAATCTTCCTAAGCCATTGAGAGAATCCTTCATTCATCAGGGAGAAAGACAAACTTGTCAGATGCTCAGTAGGATAACTGGATTTTGCTGGTTCAAGCTGTTCCATTTATGTTTAATTTATGTGTAAAATGAAGGAACAAAAGCATGAGGTATTCACTTTGCTCAGATTTGGAAGGAGTTTTTGCAGCTTCCTACTTTGCAATTTTGCCGGGAGAAAAATAGATTGAAGGCCACTTCTCAGAGCCCCCAGACGGGGAAGGAAAAGCTGTTATCAGGTATCCTTCCCTTCCATCATCTCAGGTATGAAAGAGGGAGGCAGGTCGACTTGCTGGGAGGAATGGAAAGCAGATGGAGTGGTGTTGTCAGACACTGGGAATAACCAAAGGCATCTGCCAGTAGGGTCTGATGGTAGAGTCATGAAATTACGATTATGGAGCCTAATACCAGATTCCAGAATCTTGGCTCAAACTTCACCTGTTCAGTAAAGCCTTCTCTAGCCACTCTGTTCCAAAATTCACCCCACCACAGCTCTCCTGATAGGTCCTTCTTAGTGGTGAACGCCACCTGATGTGGGGCATATCTTACCTTTTGTTTATTGCCTCTCCCCCAATAGGAATGAGAGCTCTCAAGGGGAGGGAGCTCTCCTTCACAGGTGCTCGACAAACCTCGATTGCAAGAATGTGGAATCAAGGGGTAGAAAATAAAGACACCTGGTGGAAAAACCCGACCCTGTCACTCAGGACCTTAGAAAAAGAATCATTTTAAGATTCTGGCAAGGAGTAGGGAATCGCTATTAATATGTGGCCAAAAATTCTTCTTAAACAATGACCTTCTCAGGTTTGGAGTCCAGAGAAGGAACAGAAAGCTAATAATTAAAATTTAACATGATCAGGAAAATCCAAAAGTGAAAATTCTTCAGAAGAAACAACACTGTTTTCAACATATAAATGGCAAAGAAAGAAAAGATATGGATGAAGTACCTACGTATTAAAAGACATCGATCACAGGATGTGGACTCATCTGGATCTTGAGTTATAAAAACTTGAAGAAATATATAATGTTTCTGAAAAGAATGTGGAAATACAAGGGCGCCCGGGTGGCTGAGTCGGTTAATTGTCAGCCTTCAGCTCAGGTCATGATCCTGGGGTCCTGCGATCAAGTCCCCACATCGGCTCCTTGCTAATAATACTTAGACATCACTTTCCTGCAAAAGCAGTTGGAGGGGACGGGGGCCCTCCTGGTGCCACAGCAGGATTCCAGAGAGTGGCACCCCACTGGACTAACGGTCATTGCGTTCTGTGCTCTCGGGCACAGAATTCCTCTTCTAGAGAAGCAATGCTCATTTCACTTAAGAGTAGCTTTAATCCCCCTGCTTGTGTTCCCTCTCTCGCTGGCTCTCTCTCTCTCTGTCAAATAAATAAATAAATAAATAAAATCTTTAAAAAAAAAGGGGGGGGCGCCTGGGTGGCTCAGTCGTTAAGCGTCTGCCTTCGGCTCAGGGCGTGATCCCTGTGATCTGGGATCGAGCCCCACATCAGGCTCCTCCGCTGGGAGACTGCTTCTTCCTCTCCCGCTCCCCCTGCNTAAAAAAAGGGGGGGGGCGCCTGGGTGGCTCAGTCGTTAAGCGTCTGCCTTCGGCTCAGGGCGTGATCCCGGTGATCTGGGATCGAGCCCCACATCAGGCTCCTCCGCTGGGAGACTGCTTCTTCCTCTCCCGCTCCCCCTGCTTGTGTTCCCTCTCTCGCTGGCTCTCTCTCTCTCTAATAAATAAAATCTTTAAAAAAAATTTTTTTAAAAGAGTAGCTTTAATGGAGCAGTAAAAATTATTAATTGTATTAAGTCTCAGCCTTTGGTTGTGCTTTTTCATGCTCTGATGAAACAGGAAGAATGAACAAGTACTTCTGCCCCATACAGGAGCATGATGGTTGTCTCTGGGGAAATCACTCACACAGTCCTTTGAGTCGTGAGCTGAACTAGCTGCTTTTCTCATGGAACCACCATTTTTACTGGATTGGCTGACAGTCAAATGAAGGCTGGGTGTTTGGCAGACATTTTCTCAAAAATTAATGAAGTGAGCTGTCACTTCAAGGAAAACAACGGACTATATTTGTTGCCCAATGATAAAATGAGCTTTCAAGTGAAGATCAGAATTTTGGCAAAAACTTGTATCTGCTTCCCAATACTTAAAGCTTTTCTGATGAGACCAGTGGTGATATTATTGTGGTCCTTTGATACTATGTAATGAAATATATGAACATTTAAAAGATCTTCATGACTTAGTGAGCCAGTTATTTTTCGAATGATCAAGGCGTGACATTACAAAATCATGCCTGAATAAATTATCTGTTCAACGTGCAAGAACGACCAATGGATTTTTTTAAAGAATTTATTTATTTATTCATATGAGACAGAGCAAGAGAGACAAAGCACAAGTGGTGGTGGGGGGGTGGGGGAGTAGAGGGAGAGGGAGAAGCAGACTCCCCATGGATCACGGAGCCCAACACAGGCTCAATCCCAGGACCCCGGGATCACTACCTGAGCTGAAGGCAGCCCCTTAACCCACTGAGCCACCCAGGTGCCCCCCAACGGATTTTAATATAACAGAGTACGAAAGTTCATTGATAAGGTCACGTGTTGTGATATATGATCTCTGCCCCATGGTAACGTCTTTTGAGCAAGTTAATAAAAATAAAAGACTTTTTTTGTTAATGCCTATGAACAAACCACACTGTTATTTATGTGGTCCACTTTCAATAGTCACTATTATTACAGTTAAAATCCCTTTACATCCTATAGCAGTGCCATCCAAGCATGTACCTAATGTTGGTGCCAGTGCCTGTTGAAACAGAAGTAGGTATTCCAACACACTAAGAAGGTGATCTAACAACCTGTAGGATATACTGGGTAGTTGACTGAGAAGAGAGCACTCCGTGAAACTTCAGTGGAAAGTCAAAGAAATTAAAAGCAACATTTAAGATTTTTTAAAAGATTTTATTTATTTATTTGACACACACACACACACGCACACATACACACACACACCCACACAGAGCACAAGCAGGGGTAGCGGCAGGCAGAGGGAGAAGCAGGCTCCCTGCTTAGCAGGGAGCCTAGGGCAGAGCTTGATCCCACTGAGCCAAAGGCAAATGCTTAACCAACTGAGCCACCCAGGTGCTCCAACATTTAAGATTTTAAAAAAAATTTTTAAGTAATCTGTACACCCAACGTGGGACTCACACGCACAACCCCAAGATCAAGGTTCACATGCACCACTGACTGGGCCAGCCAGGTGCCCCTAAAAGCAACAGTTAAATAAAAATATGCAATGCGTTTTCCAAAAACATTCTGTACACTTGCCCTTTATTCCTAAGAGGAAATTGATAGAAAATAATGTGGTTTTGAATTTTTCAAGCTCTTCAGAAACAGTCCACACATACAATATTTTGTGTTAAGCATAAGGCAGTAGGAGAATTTATTTTGTGTGTGCATATGGGGGATGGGGGTTCTTCCCTCTTTTTGTACATTCTAGTGTTTTCAAAATACACCAAAAGGTATTCATTATTTTCTGTAATACATTTTTATATCAAATATTTATTAATCTCTCTTTTTAAAAAAATGTCCTGAGTAGTCTGTTTTTCTTTCTGAAGTACGGAATTATTCCATCAAATTAAAAAATAGAACAGTGTAATTAGTAAATAACCAAAATACCTTTCAGAGAATTTGATTTTTAGTGATTTAGAGTTATGCATCACTTCAATTCAGTACATTATTTTTTAAATTCTTTTTCCCCCCATTTTTAAAAAATTTAAATTCAATTAATTAGCATATAATGTATTATGTGTTTCAGGGGTACAGGTCTGTGATTCCTCAGTCTTAAATAATACCCAGGGCTCATTACAACACATACCCTCCCCAATGTCCATCACCCAGTTTATTTTTTTTAATTCTGCTAAAATATACATAACAGGAAATTTACCATTTTCACTATTTTAAGCATACACTTCAGTGGCATTAAGCATATTCACAATGTTGTGTAGCCACCAGCTCTCTCTCTCTCTCTCTTTTTATTTTTTATTTTATATTTTTTAAAGATTTTATTTATTTATTCGACGGAGATAGAGACAGCTAGCGAGAGAGGGAACACAAGCAGGGGGAGTGGGAGAGGAAGAAGCAGGCTCATAGCAGAAGAGCCTAATGTGGGGCTCGATCCCATAACGCTGGGATCACGCCCTGAGCCAAAGGCAGACGCTTAACCGCTGTGCCACCCAGGTGCCCCTCTCTCTCCCTTTTTAGATTATTTATTTATTTAGGGACAGAGAGTGAGCAGGCCTGGAGGGGCAAAGGGAGAGAGAATCTCAAGCAGCCTCAACTTGACTCATGACTGGAAATCATGAGGCGGGCGCTCAACCGACAGCCACCCAAGCACCCCAGCACTATCTCTTTTCAGAACTTTGTCATCGGGGCGCCTGGGTGGCTCAGTCGTTAAGCGTCTTCCTTCAGCTCAGATCCCAGGGTCCTGGGATTGAGCCCCGCATCGGGCTCCCTGTTCGGTAGGAAGCCTGCTTCTCCCTCTCACTCTCCCTCTGCCTGTGTTTCTGCTCTCGCTCTCTGTCAAATAAATAAATAAAATATTTTTAAAAAAAAGAACCTTTACATCATCCCCATGCCTCCGTCCCTCTAGTCCTTGGTAATGTCTATTCTACTTTCTCTATGAATTTGCCTATTCTAGATTCTTCATGTAAGTGGAGTTACACAATATTGGCTTAGTTCACTTAGCGTATCTTCAGTGTTCGGCCACGCTGCAGCATGTGTCAGAACTTCATTCTTTTTTTAGCTGGATAATATTGAATCATATGTATATACCACATTTATTTATCCATTCTTTTCTCAATGGGCACTCAGGTGCTTTCTGCTGTTTGGCTATTGTGAATAATGCCACTATGAACATTGATGTACAAGTACCTTTTGGAAACCATATATTGTTAACTAACAGCTAGTTGCTACCACCACGCATATATCAGAATGGCCAAAATCCACAACAGCGACCATAACAAATGCTGGTAAGGATGTGGAGCAACATGAACTCTCATTCACTGCTGGTGGGAATGCAAAATGGCACAGCCACTTTGAAACACACTCCTACCATATGAGCTAGCAATTATACTCCTTAGCACTTACCAAAGAAGCTATTTTATTTCCACACAAAACCCTGCACATGAATGTCTATAGCAGCTTTATTCATAATCGTCAAAACTTGGAAGCAACCATTCAGTAGGTGAATGGATAAATAAATGACAGTACAACCATATAACAGAATATTATTTAGTGGAAAAAGGAAATGAGCCTATTGGGGCACCTGGCTGGCTCCGTCAGTGGCTTGTGCGACTCTTGATCTCAGGGTTGTGAGTTCAAGCCCCACGTTGGGTGTAGAGATCATTTAAAATAAAATAAGAAATCAGCTATCAAGCCATGAAAAGATATACTGGAACCTCTAATGCCTATTTCTAAGTGAAAGAAGCTAATCTGAAAAGGCTACATTCTATATGATTCCAACTATACTAAAGTATGCACGTGTAAATATCAGTGTGTTCCAGGGGTTCAGGGAGAAGGAGAAAGGGATGAATAGAAGGAGCACAGGGGGTGAAAAATTATTCTGTATATTATAGTGGTGGATACATGTCGTTATATGTTATACATTATATATAGGCACATATCAAAATCCATAGAATGTACAGCACCAAGAGTGAATCCTAATGTAAACTATAGACTCTGGGTGATGTGTCAATGTACATTTCATTATAACAAATGTACCACTGTGGGAGGGGATGTTGATAGTGGAGGAGATTATGCATGTGCGGGGGGTGGGGGGTATGGAAATTCTCTGTACCTCTCCTCAAATTTTGCTGTGAACATAAAACTGTGCTAAAAAATAAAGACAAAAGAAGCTAGTTACAGCCCATGATATCTTTATGGCCAGTTTATTTTTTTTAAAGATTTTATTTTTAAGTAATCTCTACACCCAACATGGGGCTCAAACCCATAACCCTGAGATCCAGAGTTGCATGCTCCACGGACTGAGCCAGCTAGGCACCCCTGCCAATTTTATTTTTTAAAAAATCAAAACGGTATGAATTTAATGTTACACACAGTTATCTTTGAAAAATTATAGTTGACATTTACTTTCATACATATTTTCTAATTAGTTATCATAGATTACCTATGTAATCTTTAAAAGCCAGGTTTTTATATTTGGGGTTTGGTGGTGGTTATAACTCATAACCCTTTCTGGGGGAAATGAACAGACACGGGATTATCGCCTCCGCCAGGGATTATCTCGGTCACACTCCTGCCGCCGCCAAACTTGGAGAAAACCTTCAGGCGAGTCCCTACAGCGGCCCTCCCAAGGACTTNGTCTATTCTACTTTCTCTATGAATTTGCCTATTCTAGGTTCTTCATGTAAGTGGAGTTACACAATATTGGCTTAGTTCACTTAGCGTATCTTCAGTGTTCAGCCACGCTGCAGCATGTGTCAGAACTTCATTCTTTTTTTAGCTGGATAATATTGAATCATATGTATATACCACATTTATTTATCCATTCTTTTCTCAATGGGCACTCAGGTGCTTTCTGCTGTTTGGCTATTGTGAATAATGCCACTATGAACATTGATGTACAAGTACCTTTTGGAAACCATATATTGTTAACTAACAGCTAGTTGCTACCACCACGCATATATCAGAATGGCCAAAATCCACAACAGCGACCATAACAAATGCTGGTAAGGATGTGGAGCAACATGAACTCTCATTCACTGCTGGTGGGAATGCAAAATGGCACAGCCACTTTGAAACACACTCCTACCATATGAGCTAGCAATTATACTCCTTAGCACTTACCAAAGAAGCTATTTTATTTCCACACAAAACCCTGCACATTAATGTCTATAGCAGCTTTATTCATAATCGTCAAAACTTGGAAGCAACCATTCAGTAGGTGAATGGATAAATAAATGACAGTACAACCATATAACAGAATATTATTTAGTGGAAAAAGGAAATGAGCCTATTGGGGCACCTGGCTGGCTCCGTCAGTGGCTTGTGCGACTCTTGATCTCAGGGTTGTGAGTTCAAGCCCCACGTTGGGTGTAGAGATCATTTAAAATAAAATAAGAAATCAGCTATCAAGCCATGAAAAGATATACTGGAACCTCTAATGCCTATTTCTAAGTGAAAGAAGCTAATCTGAAAAGGCTACATTCTATATGATTCCAACTATACTAAAGTATGCACGTGTAAATATCAGTGTGTTCCAGGGGTTCAGGGAGAAGGAGAAAGGGATGAATAGAAGGAGCACAGGGGGTGAAAAATTATTCTGTATATTATAGTGGTGGATACATGTCGTTATATGTTATACATTATATATAGGCACATATCAAAATCCATAGAATGTACAGCACCAAGAGTGAATCCTAATGTAAACTATAGACTCTGGGTGACGTGTCAATGTACATTTCATTATAACAAATGTACCACTGTGGGAGGGGATGTTGATAGTGGAGGAGATTATGCATGTGCGGGGGGTGGGGGGTATGGAAATTCTCTGTACCTCTCCTCAAATTTTGCTGTGAACATAAAACTGTGCTAAAAAATAAAGACAAAAGAAGCTAGTTACAGCCCATGATATCTTTATGGCCAGTTTATTTTTTTTAAAGATTTTATTTTTAAGTAATCTCTACACCCAACATGGGGCTCAAACCCATAACCCTGAGATCCAGAGTTGCATGCTCCACGGACTGAGCCAGCTAGGCACCCCTGCCAATTTTATTTTTTAAAAAATCAAAACGGTATGAATTTAATGTTACACACAGTTATCTTTGAAAAATTATAGTTGACATTTACTTTCATACATATTTTCTAATTAGTTATCATAGATTACCTATGTAATCTTTAAAAGCCAGGTTTTTATATTTGGGGTTTGGTGGTGGTTATAACTCATAACCCTTTCTGGGGGAAATGAACAGACACGGGATTATCGCCTCCGCCAGGGATTATCTCGGTCACACTCCTGCCGCCGCCAAACTTGGAGAAAACCTTCAGGCGAGTCCCTACAGCGGCCCTCCCAAGGACTTCTGGGAAATGTAGTCCCGGAGTTCGATAAACCGTCCCTCAGAGGACCCAGGGACAGCGAGCAGCCCTCGTATCTGCGCATGTGCAATGCTGCGAGCGCGCCGGTGGCTGCCCTTCCCCCACCTCCTGCCGCGAGTGGGTGACAGGGCCCCGGTCTCCGCGCGTCTTCGCCGACCCGCACCGTGACCCAGACTAGCACTGAGCCACAAGTGGAGGCTGCGCTCCTCCAGGTATGAGGGGGGCTGCCATGCAGCTCCGCGGGGCCTGGGGGCCGAGGGGTAGGAGATGAGGGATGGGCTCCTGTCCGCGGGGAGTGGGAGCCCAAACTTAGACGACTCGGAGGCGGCGGTGACCCTAGGGGCGGTGTCGGGGGCCGCCCCGCGCTGTCCGCGGCGCGGGGCTGACGGGGCCCGCCTGGCCGGACGTGCGGGGGCGGAGACGGCGGCGAGGGAGGGCGGCGGCGAGGGCTCGCCTTCCTCCCTTTGTCAAGAGAAGCGCCGCCGACCGGCCGCAAGCGTCTCCTGCCGCGCGGGAGCGAGTCCGGAAGCCCGAGCGGGCGCGCGCGTGACCAGGCCCCGAGGGCGCGGGGCGAGGCCGGGGCGGGGCCGGACACACTTGGAGGCGCCCGGAAGCCGCGTGCGGCGTGCCCGGTCCTCGCCAGGTGCAGGGAGGAATGAAAACCCCGGCAAGTTACCTGACGCACACGGCGTGCCAACTGAGAGCTCTGACCGCTTTGCAAAAGCCGTTTTAGCCAGTTCTTCCTCTGACGCTTAGACCTAGCCCGTGACGCCGCTAGTTTCTCGGTTGCAACTGGAGGAAAAACGGAGGCTCACGTGGGTGGAATACCACGGATCATACAGCTGGCCAGCACTTTGTGCGAGTGGCACATATTTTTTCATTTGCCTTTTGATTTCGCTCACAGATAGTTTTGCCATGCAGGCGTTTTGAATCTCTCTGTAGTTGAATTTACTGCTCTTCCCTTGCATGCCGTCCAGAAGCCTTGACCCCTTGGAGATTAGGCAAGTTGACTTATCATTCCCACTCTACTTTAGAATCAGTTGTATTAAAAAATCTGTACTTTTATTATGATCCTATTAATGGCTGCATTTAATTGGGGGGAATGGACTCCTTTATGATGTTGGGTCTTACTGTAGGGCTTCCCAGTGCTGAAGTCCTGTTTTGTTTTGTCCCCCTTAACGGCACTTTATAATCTTAATTACAAAAGTTTGTCATTTTTCTCAACTTTATTCTTATGTAGTGTTTGATTGCTTTTTAAGATGTAATCATTTTTCCATTATTTCATATTTTTTCTTTTGTTTTTGTTGATATTTTCCACTGTTCTTATTTTGCATACTTGGGATTTCTCCCCTTTTTGTTTTTGTGTCCTTAATTATTGTAACTAATGGTTATTTTTATTATTAAAGAATAACTCTTTAATATCTATAGCATCTGTAGTAGTGTCTCCTCTATCATTTTTGATACTGGTAATTGGTGTCCTCCGTTTTTTCTTTTTGGTCAGTTTGGCTAGAGGCTTTTCAACATTAATGATCTTTTCAAATAACCAGCTTTTGGTTTTATTGAATTTCTGTTGTTTTTCTGTTTTGAGTTGTTTTTTTTTTTTTTTTCAAATTTCTATGCTTACCTTTATTATTTCCTTCCTTATGTTTGTTTTGGGTTTAATTTCCTTTTTTCTGATTTCTTGAGGTGGAAGCTGAGGTCATTGATGAAAATCTTTCTTCTTTTTGGATATAAATAATTTAATGCAATGTTTATTTTTTTATTTTTAAAGATTTTATTTATTTGTCAGAGAGAGAGCACAAGCAGGGGAGTGGTAGGCAGACAGAGGGAGAAGCAGTCTCCCCACTTAGCAAGGAGCCCTATGCGGGACTCCATCCCAGGACCCTGGGATCATGACCCCAGCTGAAGGTAGATGCTTAACTGACTGAGCCATCCAGGTGTCCTTAATGCAATATTTATAGTTAATTGTTTAATGCTGTATTACTACTTCAGCTATATCTCACAAGTTTTAATATGTTGTGCTTTCATTTCCATTCAGTTCTATGGTTTTTTAATAAAGCTTTTCTTGTGACTTTTAACCCCTTGGTTATTTAGAAGTCTGTTGTTTAATTTCCAAATATTTGGAAGGAAAGAATTTCCAGATCTCTATTAATTGATTTCTAGTTTAATTCTCTTTCAGTCAAAGAATATACTTTGTTACAAATTTCAGTTCTTTAAAACTTGAGGTTTGTTTTTTTGGCCAAGAATATGATCTATCTTAGGAATTTTTAATATGTACTTTAATGACTCTTGTGCTGTTGATGGTGGAGTCTTCTATAAATATGAAATGGGTCAGGGTGGTTGATAGTGTGGTTCAATTCTTTTGTGTCCTTACTGGTTTTCTGTCTACCTGTTCTGTCACTGAGAAAAGAGTATTGAAGTCTCCACCTGTAATTGTGGATTTATCTATTTTTTTTCTTTCAGTTCTATCAGTTTTTGCTTCTTGTATTTTGAAGTTCTTTTGTTAGGTACATATACATTTAGGATTGTTACCGTCTTCTGGTCATTTGACACATTTATCAGGTGTTACCTATCACAGTGACATAATGTAATTCTCTCTCTCTCTCTCTCTCAATATTCTGAAGTCTACTCTGATATTAATATGATCACTCTAAATTTCTTTTGATTAGTATTTACAAAGCATATTTTTTTCATCCTTTTACTTTTTTTTAAAGATTTTATTTATTCATTCTAGAGAGAAAGGGAGAGAGAAAGAGCCTGTGGGGTAGGGGAGCACAGGGCGAGGGACAAGCAGATTCCATGCTGAGCGTGGAGCCCCATATGGGGCATGATCTCAGGCCCCTGAGATCATGACCTGAGCCAAAACTAAGAGTCAGACACTTAACCAACTGAGCCACCCGTCCTTTTACTTTTGATCTAGCTATGTTTTTATGTTTCAAACTGCTTATAAACAGCACATAGTTTGGCCTTGCTTTTTTTTCTGGTTTGACAACCTCTATCATTTCATTGGTGTATTTATACCAATTATCAGTGTGGTTTGATTAAAATCTTCTGTCTTACAAGTTTTTTCTACTTGTCCTGTTTAATCTTTAGCCCTGTTTTCCTCTTTTTCTGACTACTTTTGGATTAGTGGATACTTTTATAATTGCATTTTTTTTCTCTCCTATTGGCTTATCACTTATACTTCTTAAAAAAATTTTTTTGTGGTGGTTCCAGAGTTTACAATATACATCTGGAGTTAATCACAGTGGACCTTTAAGTAATATTATATTGTGTATGTATAAGATCCTTACAATGGTATACTCCCAATTTCATCATCCCATCTTTTGTGCTGTTGTCATGTACTCTACTTTTACATATGCCATAAGCCCACAAAACTATTTTTTGACAAATCAGTTATCTTTTAGTTTGATTAAAAGTAAGAAAAAGTTTCCTTTGGAGTCATCTTTACTTTAACCATTCCCAGAGATCTTTATTTCTTTGTGTAGATCTAGGGTTTTTTCTAGTATCATATTCCTTCTACCCAAAGAACTACTTTAAGTATTTCTTGTAGTACAAGTCTACTGGTAATGAATTCTCTATGTTTTTGTTCAAAAAGGTTCTGATTTCAGTTTCATTTTTTGAAGGATATATTTGCTGGGTATAGAATACTGGGTTGATAGTTGCCCCTCCCCTTCTTTAAGTACTTTAAAGATGTCACTGCATTATCTTCTGGCTTGTATAGTTACTAATGAGAAATAGCTGTGACTCTGTATCTTGGTCCTTTATATAATGTATCAGTTTCCCTCTGGCTACTTTCAAGACTTTCTCTTTAACCTCAGTTTTCAGTGGTTTGAATATGATGTATTGCATATGGTATGGTTTGGTATTTATCCTGTTTGGATAAATTATTGGAGCTTCTTGGGTCTATAGTTGGTATCATTCCTTTTTTTGGAAAGTTCTCTGTCGTTATGTATTCAAATACTACTTCTGTCCCATTCTCTCTTCTCCTCTTGGTATTCCAATGACATGTTTGTTAGGCTGTTTGATACTGTACTACAGCCTTTGGATTCTCTATTTAATTTTTCATTCTACTCTGTGTTTCATTTGGGTAATTTCTTTTTTTTTTCTTTTAATAGTCTTTGTTTTGTTATGTTAGTCACCATGTAGTACATCATTAGTTTTTGAAGTAGTGTTCATGATTCATTGTTCCATGTAATACGTGCCCTTCTTAATATCCATCACTGGGCTAACCCATCCCCCCACCCCTCAGGGTAATTTCTTTTGACTTGTCTTCAGAATTACTGAAAATTTCCTCAGCTTTATGGAGTCTACTAGTGAACCTGTTGAAGGTGTTCTTTCAACTCTGTTACTGTGCTTTCTGTCTTTTCTGTTAGATTTTTTTTTTTTGCAGTTTTTATCTCAAATTTCCTATTTGTTTATTAATGTCCACCTTTTCCATTAAGGCTTTTAAAATATGAATCATAATTGTTTTAAATTCCCCATCTGATAATTTCATTAGTTGAAGCTTGTGTTGACTGCTCTGTCTCTTGATAGTGGGTTATCTTAGTCTTGCCTTTTCTGGTGTCTCAAAGTTTTTGATTGAAGGTGAGTATTGTCAGCATGATCCTTTCAGTCCCTTCTCTCTCTTTTTTTTTTTTTTTTTTTTTTTAAAGTTTTTTTTATTTATTTGATGGAGAGAGAGACAGCCAGTGAGAGAGAGAACACAAGCAGGGGGAGTGGGAGAAGAAGAAGCAGGCTCCCAGCGGAGGAGCTTGATGTGGGGCTCGATCCCAGAATGCTGGGATCACGCCCTGAGCCGAAGGCAGACGCTTAACGACTGAGCCACCCAGGCGCCCCTCTTTTTTTTTTTTTTTTTAAGATTTATTTAGGTGTACCTGGGTGGCTAAGGCAGTTAAGCATCCAACTCTTGATTTTGGCTCAGGTCGTAATCTCAGGGTCGTGAGATTGAGCCCTGCATTGGGCTCCATGCGCAGCTTGGAGTGTGTTTGGGATTCTCTCTCCCTCTGACCTTATGGCTTGTTCTCTCTTTCAAATAAATAAATATTTTTAAAAAGAATTTATTTATTTTAGAGAAAGAGGCCATGAGTAGGGAAGGAGCAGAGGAAGAGAGAGAGAGCGAATCCTAAAGCAGACTCCCTCCTGAGCACAGAGCCCAACACAGGGCTCAATCCCAGGACCCCGAGATCATGACCTGAGCCAAAATCAAGAGTTGGTTGCTCAATTGACTGAGCCACCCAGGCACCCCCTTTCTGTCCCTTCTGAAGAGGCAAGGGACTATCCCAGTAGGTGGTGTCTTCCCAAGTGATGTGTAAGGCTCTGTAAACAAGTCATTGTAGGGATTCCAAGGCAGGTCAGATCACTAACAATATCTTCCTTTTTTTTTTTCTTCCAGTTCTGCCTTCATAGTTCCCAGGCTTCACCCAAAAACTACAAAAAATGAACAAATCCCAGGTGAGTTGATTATTTTTCCTAACTTTATTTCTCAGTGCATCTGAGGAAGTTTATAAGGACCCAGAAAATGAAATAGAATGGCATTGATGAGTAAAACTCAAGGAAAATATAGTAAGAATGATTGATCAATACCAGCAGCCAAAAAAACAAACAAGTTATCTTGAATTGATTATGAATGTCATCTCCTTGGTTTTCTGGTATTATGTCTGAATAAATTTTATGGACCTTCATATAGATGGTGTTTTGGACAACATCTCCAGACACAATGGGATTATCAGTTTGTGTCTGATTATTTTATATAGCATTCTTACTGCATGTGCAGGATTTTGTGTGTATTTTATTTTTTCAATCAGATTAGCATGATGCTAAAGAATTCAGCACATCTCTAGGTGTGTATTTAAATTCACCCCCAGCCTCCATGAGTTCCACCGTCATTACTTTCTTGCGTAGCTTTCCAGAGTTTACGTGTACATATTTACACAAGTACAAATATAGGTTATAAGACAGCGTATTAATCATGCCAATTTGTTTATATGTGGTTTTTTAAAAGATTTTTTATTTATTTGAGAGGGCGTGTGAGCGAGAGAGAGAACACAATCGGGGGGAATGGCAGAGGGAGAAACAGGCTCCCCACTGAGTAGGGAGCCCGATGTGGGGCTCTATCCCAGGGCCCCGGGGTCATGACCCGAGCTGAAGGCTGGACGCTTAACTAGCTGAGCCACCAAGGCGCCCTATATGAGTTTTATTTTGGTTTTAATTAATAGACTTCATTTTTTTAGAGCAGTTTGAGTTTACAGAAGATGTGAGCAAAAAGTACAGAGTTCCCTCCTTCCACACAGTTTACCCTATTATTAACATTTTGCATTAACGTGGTATACCTGTTACAATTCATGAGCCAATATGGATACTTATTTTATTATTTTTTTTATTAAAGATTTTATTTGTTTATTTGACAGAGATAGAGACAGCCAGCAAGAGAGGGAACACAAGCAGGGGGAGTGGGAGAGGAAGAAGCAGGCTCACAGCAGAGGAGCCTGATGTGGGGCTCGATCCCATAACACCGGGATCACGCCCTGAGCCGAAGGCAGACACTTAACCACTGTGCCACCCAGGTGCCCCCAGTATGGATACTTTAATTAAAATCTATAGTTTACATTAAGATTCATTCTTGCTGTTGTACAGTCTGTGGATTTTTGACAAATATATGACAAGTATCCACCACTATAGTATCCTAGAATAGTTTCCTGGCCTAAAAATCCCTTGTGCTCTTATCTATTCATCCTTCCCTCCCTCTCCCTGATTCCCTGGAAAGCACTGATCTTTTTACTGTTTGCATAGTTTTGCTTTTCCCAGAATGTCATATAGTTGGAATCATATGGTATATAACCATTAGTTTCTTTCACTTAGAAATATGCATTTGAGGTTCCTGTATATCTTTTCATGGCATGATAGATCATTTCTTTTTACCACTGAATATTCTGTTATATGGATGTACTGCCATTTATCCATCCATTCACCTATTGAATGGTTGCTTCCAAGTTTTGACAGTTATGACAGCTGCTACAAACATTCATGTGCCGGAGATAAAGTAACTTACTTGAGTAAGTACTAAGGAGTGTAATTGCTAGATCATTTGGTAAGGGTATGTTTAGTTTTGTAAGAAACTACCAAAGTGTCTTTCAAAGTGTCTGTGCCATTTTGCATTCCCACCAGCAGTGAATGGGAGAGTTCCTGTTGCTCCACATTCTTGTCAGCATTTGGTGCTGTCAGTGTTGTGGATTTTGGCCATTCTGATAGGTGTGTGCCAGTATTTCATTGTAATTTGCAATTCTTTTATGACATGAAGTTGAGCATCTTTTCATATGTTTATTTGCCATCTGTATATTTTCTTTGATGAGGTGTTTATGACGGTCTTTGGCCCATTTTTATTTTATTTTATTTTTTAAGATTTTATTTATTTGACAGAGACAGCCAGCGAGAGAGAGAACACAAGCAGGGGGAGTGGGAGAGGAAGAAGCAGGCTCCCAGCGGAGGAGCCTGATGTGGGGCTTGATCCCAGGACTCTGGGATCATGCCCTGAGCTGAAGGCAGACGCTTAACAACTGCGCCACCCAGGCGCCCCTGGCCCATTTTTAAATCAGGCTGTTTGCTTTCATATTGTTGATTTTTAAGAGTTCTTTTATATATTTTGGATACTAGTCCTTTATCGGGTATATGTTTTGCAAAGATTTTCTGTCTGGCTTGTCTTTTCATTCTCTTGATTTTGTATTTTTATCACTCAATAACATATCTGAAGTCTTTCCATATCAGAACATAGTTTCCCTATTTTTTTTAATTGTGTAATGTAACATATATACAGAGAATATTTAAAGCATTGTCATACTCTTTATACATATTATAACAATGTGTATAATAAGTATGTATGCCTTAAAGAATAATAATAAAATGGGCACCCATGTGTCATACCCAAATTAAGGAATAGAACATTCTCTGGGGTACCTGGGTGGCTCAGTCGGTTAAGCATCTGCCTTCACTCAGGTCATAATCCCAGGGTCCTGGAATCGAGCCCCACATCCGGCTCCCTGCTGAGCGGGGAGCCTCCTTCTCCCTCTCCTCCCTACTCGTGCTCTCTCTCACTCTCTCTCTCTCTCAAATCACTAAGTTAAAAAAAAAAAAAATAGAACATTCTCTGTTCCTTATGATACATTCTCTGATTTACTCCTCCTAGTAGATACCCACTATTTTGATATTTTTGTGAATTATTCCCCTGCTTTCTTTAAAGATATTACAGCTTATCTATATATATCCCTAATCAATGTAAAATTCAATTTTGAGAAACTGTAACTGGAATTTATATTACCATGTTTTGCATAATTTCCTTCTGATTGGTGAGTTCTTTTCTTTTTCTTCCAGACATTAAGATCTAAAGATGTCCTTTTATGCACCCATGTTCTCTTTGCCAAGACTTGGGTGTTTTGGGGGGTTTTAAAAAATTTTATTTTATTTTAATTCAATAGTGTATATTAGTTTCAGAGGTAGAGTTCAGTGATTCATCAGTTGTGTATAACACCCAGTGCTCATGACATCATATATGATCGTTGTCTTTCTCTGATTGATTTATTTGGCTTAGCATAATACCCTCTAGTTCCCTCCACGTAGTTAAAATGGTAAGATTTTGGTTTTCCTGATGGCTGAGTAATATTCCATTGGATAGATATACCACATCTTCTTTATCCATTCATCTGTTGATGGACATCTGGGCTCTTTCTATAGTTTGGACGTTGTGGACATTGCTGCTATAAACATTGGGGTGCAGGTGCCCCTTCACATCACTACATTTGTATCCTTTGGGTAAATACGTTGTTAATCATTGTTTTTTTCAAGTTAAATTAGCCAAGGTTAACTAAAGAGATGTAACCACTCGTGTTATTGATGATAGTCTAAAATGATACCACCTTACTGGGGAGCAGTATGGCAAAAATTATCAAGTAAGCATAAGTCTTCTTGTGTCTAGAAATTTTGCTGGTATTGCACAAAGTTTTCCAGGAGAAGATGAGCTGAATAGAGTCTCTGAGTCATAGTCTGGCTTCAGCTTTTCTGAGTTTCCAAAAATCCCGTTTGGAGAAGTCATTGACAAGGTCATGAGAAACATAGGAAAACATAGGGCTCACATGGTTGGGCCATCTCGCAGGTCAAAGTGTGGATCAGGTATTGAATGTCTGGTAGAAATATAATTAGAGCAAGTGGGTTGCTCTATATTCTTTGCTTCTTAGCTCATTGGTCAACTGCCAACTCTCAGGAGTAGATCAAAGCAGAACACAAAAAGAAGTGAGTGTCCTCATCTGATCCAAGGCAGCCTGGTGTGGAGGGGAGAAATAGATACCATTAGCACATGTTCAAAACAAGTCAAACCAAGTATGGATAAGAATCTGGGCCAGGCTCACCCAGGCATTCTACCCTCAGGTTAAAAAGGTGGTACAATGCAGTAGGCATCTTGTTTATGACAGTCCTCAAAATGCCTGCTTTTGAATCACACTATTCCAATCTATATGACAAGCAGTTTGGTATCAGTAGAGAATCCCTGCCATCCTGCTGTCTCTTTCAAACTTTTCCTAGGGATTTCCTTCAGCTCTGATATTGATCGTTTCTTTGCCCCTTCCCATGTCTTTGTCCTGTTTGCGTTACTATTATATTATTGGAATGCATTCTCCAGTGTCTTCTTAAGAAAGGGTAAGTGAGAGATAAATTTTTTTAGGCATTGCATTTCTGAAAATGTCTTCATTCTTTTGTGATACTTGCTTGATAGATAGTATGAATGTGTATTTGTCCACTTGTTGCTTTAGTTCTGTCTGGTTTTGCTTAATGTAATTTGAAGCTGTGTTACTTAGTGCATGTGCATTTATGATTGTTGTGTCTTCCCGATGGATTTACCCTTCTATCATTTTGGAATGCCCTTCTTTATCTGTGGTTATATAATTACAGCCGTACCTTCCTTTTTATGATTAGTGCTTTTGTGGTATATTTTTTAGGTGGTTTCTGTAGGGATTACAACTTACATACTTTACTAATCTTTTTTTTTTTTTAAAGATTTTATTTATTTATTTGACAGAGAGAGACAGCCAGCAAGAGAGGGAACACAAGCAGGGGGAGTGGGAGAGGAAGAAGCAGGCTCCTAGCAGAGCAGGGTGCCGATGCGGGGCTTGATCCCAGGGTCCTGGGATCATGCCCTGAGCCTAAGGCAGACACCCAATGACTGAGCCACCCAGGCGCCCCTTTACTAATCATTTTGAATTAATACTATACCACCTCTGGGGCGCCTGGGTGGCACAGTGGTTAAGCGTCTGCCTTCGGCTCAGGGCGTGATCCCGGCGTTACGGGATTGAGCCCCAGCTCCTCCGCTATGAGCTTGCTTCTTCCTCTCACTCCCCCTGCTTGTGTTCCCTCTCTCGCTGCCTCTCTCTCTGTCAAATAAATAAATAAAATCTTTTAAAAAATAAAAAATAAATAAATAAAGATGACATTCTGTTTTTGTCTCACTTCTGTGATTTCTATTAAGAAATAAGTCTTCATTTTTTGTTGTTGTTGTTGTTCCCTGAAGGAAAAGGATCTTTTTCTTTAGGCTACTTTTGAGATCTCTTTTTCTCTGGCACTCACCAGTTTGAGTATGATGTATCTAGGTATGATTGTCTTTGCATTTATTCTGCTTGGGCTTTATTGAGTTTTTTAGATTTGTGGTTGATGCCATTACCACATTTGTAAAATCCTCAGCTATTATTCTTCAGATAATGTTTCTGTCCCTTTTTCCCCCCTCTTCTTGTGAGACTACACATTACTCCTTTTTGGTTTTGCTTTCAGCATTTTAAGCAGTAGCACATTAGGTTTTTTGGCCGTACCTCACATTTCTTGTGTTTTGGGTTTTCCTCCATTTTTTTTCCTCTGTTAGTTTCGACATCATCTTATTGGCCTGCCTTCAAGTGCACAGTTCTTGTCTTTTGCCATGTCACGTCTGCTATTAAGTCTATACAAAGAGTTTTTAATTTCAGTTAAAAACTACATTTTGTGGTTCTGTGATGTCCATTTGCTTCTCTTTTGTAGATTCCAGTTCTTTATTGAGATATTCCCATATTTTTATCTACATTATCCATCTTTTTCTCTGTATTTTTTTTTTCTGTTAAGTAAACTCTACCCTCAACATGGGGCTTGAACTCATGACCCCAAGATCAAGAGTCATATGCTCTACAGACTGAACCAGCCAGGCGCCCCTCTCAGTATTCTTTTACATATTACTTTACGGTTAATCTGAAGTCTTAGGTAGTAACTCTAATCCATGGATTATCTCTACATATATACGGTTGACTGTTCATCTCTGTTTTTTGTCTTACCACTTCTTTTTCTGGTTTTTCACATATTTTCTAGCAGTTTTCGTTTACTTGGACGCATGTATAATACATAACTCCCTCTAAAGAACGTTAAATTGTGTTTTGCCAATAATGTAATAACTACCTGGCAGAACAAAACTGTTGTCATCTACTAGTTCACCTAGAGGCTTGCCCTGCCTGCACATATGAGGAACCACCCAGAGATGTCAGGTGAATTTTTATGCAGAATATTAGAGTCCCTTCTCTATGTCTTATCTTCATTACCTTGCCCCCAAATCTCAGTTGCTTTGCAGACCCACGTGCTAATTTTTTTTTTTTCAATGTAGCAACAGTGCCACTTGCTGCTTGGGTTCTATGTCTCTGTGCTACCATTTGGAGAAAATACCTTTAGGGACATTTTTGCTGTATATAGAATTCAAAATCGATATTTTTTTTCGGCGCATTTATCATCATTATGAATGTGGGGCTCCCCTCACGTTCACTGTTCTTTCAATAATTGTAGCCCTGCAATAGTTGCACTCCAATGCCTGCAAATTATTTTATATATTTGTCCAGCTTTTATTGTTGTTATTCTCTCTCAGAATTTTAAAGTGATTGCTTTTTAGTGTTGTAAGCATAAAGTCCAAAGGCCTTTCTGCTTATCAGAATGTGATTGTTCAGTTTTCTCCAGAAACTTGTACACTTTTCTCTTTGTACCCAGTGTTTTAAAATTTTCTGATGATTGTTTTTTAATTCCTGTTTGCGTGATAGCTCATATTTTTTTTCACCTTTTTTGGTTTGATTTTGTGAAGTGTGAAAATGCAGAGAAATACAAATAAAATTGTATTAGGGTTGAGCTACATGAATTTGCAATATTTTTATGTCAAAACATTTGAATGGCATCAATTTCAGTATGGTTCAACCTAATAACTATTAACCTATTATAGTATCCGGTAGTCAAGACTTAACATCTTGGCTTATTTGCTTCAATGTATATACCATGTGTATATATGTAAGTTTTTTTCTTTATGTTACACAGTTCATATGTGAATTCTGTCTCTTACTCTTTCTCACTGTCCTGGTTCTGCTCTCCCTAGCAGGCTGTCACTCCTGGTATTAAGTCGCCTTTTCTTCAATGCTAAAATCCTCTTGACCATTAATGCTTGTCTCCTCACTTTAGAGGTAGCCAGTATTATAAGTTTTGTGCAGGTGTATCCCCTTTTTTTTTCATACTTTTATATGCATTAAATAGAATTTATAGAATTTGGGGGTTGTGGCTTATACATAATGTTGGAATTTTGTTTTAATTTTTTGTTTAATTATTGATTTTTTTAAAGATTTTAAAGATTTTATTTATTTATGTGACAGAGAGACAGCCAGTGAGAGAGGGAGTGGGAGAGGAAGAAGCAGGCTCTTAGGGGAGGAGCCTGATGTGGGGCTCCATCCCAGAACGCAGGGATCACGCCCTGAGCTGAAGGCAGATGCTTAACGACTGTGCCACCCAGGAGCCCCTCTGTGCCTTTTATTTTTAAGCTTTGTTATTTAAGTTTGCCTCTTTTTTTTTTTTTTTAAAGATTTTATTTATTTATTTGACAGAGATAGAGACAGCCAGCGAGAGAGGGAACACAAGCAGGGGGAGTGGGAGAGGAAGAAGCAGGCTCTTAGGGGAGGAGCCTGATGTGGGGCTCGATCCCAGAACGCCGGGATCACGCCCTGAGCCTAAGAGACGCTTAACCGCTGTGCCACCCAGGTGCCCCAAAGTTCGCCTCTTTTAAAAAGTATGTGGTTTTTTGGTTTTTTTTAATTATCTGGGAGCATCTGGGTGGCACAGTTGCTTAAGCGCCAAGCGTCCGACTCTTGGTTTCAGCTCAGGTCATGATCTCAGTGGTGAGATGGAGTCCCATGTAGGACTCTGCACTCAATGTGGAGTCTACTTAGTTTCTCTTTCCATCGCCCTCTGCCCCTCCCCCACCTCTGAAATAAATAAACCTTAAAAAAAACCCTTCTCTGAGGATCTTAACCTTTTATTAAATGTTTATTCTATTTTTGTTTTGGTGACTGATTTTCTTCCTCTTGGCACTTGCAGCACTTTTTTTCCTCTACTGGTCTGTCAAAATATATGTCCGTTCTTTTTTTTTTTTTTCCCCTTAAGATTTTATGTATTTATTTATTTTAGAGAGAGAGTGGGGGAAGAACAGGGAGAGGGAGAAAGATAATCTCAAGCAAATCTCAGGACTCTGAAATCATGACCTGAGCCAAAACCAATAGTTCGACACTTTATCAGTTGAGCCACCCAGGCGCCCCTATTTCCATTCTTTTAAAGGTTTAGCTTACTCTTCTGGTGCTTATATTTTAAACAAAGTTTAAGAAGTTAATCACAATTTGTATTTTCCCCTCAAACACAATACTCTCTCTCTGCTACAACTCCCAGATAGCTAGAATCCAAAAATGAGTTTCAGCTAATTATTTAACACCTCCTTCCCACATCCCATGTATTACTTATTTTAACAACATATTTTGCTGACTTATTTGCTCCCTGATGCTTTTTGCATCCAACTGATTCTTGTTAGATTAAATTGTCTTTATGCTTCACATCATTTTATAGTAATAAAAATACCTAATACTTACATTATTTAGTAACCATAATTTTAGATCAGGTTGTTAAACTAATCCCCATGCACCAAATAGCCTTTAGCCTTCTTTTTGTATGGCCCACAGCTGAGAGTCGTTTTTACACTTTTTTAATGACTAGAAAAAAATCAAAAGAATAGTATTTCATGGTATGAAAATTATATGAAATTCACATTTCAGTGTCCACAAATCAAGTTTTATCGGAACGCAGCAATGCCCATTTGTTTACGTATTTCCTATGCCTGCTGTCACAGTACAGGGGCAGACTTGATTGGTTGTAGTTGAGACTACATGTGGCCTGTAGAATCGAAAACATTTACTACTTAGCTCTTTATAGAAAGTTTGCCAACTCATTTTCCAGTATCTTAAGCACTTTGAAGATATTCTGTTATTTTCTGGCTTACGTTGTTTCTGTTGAAAAGTCAGCTATCGGTTTTATTGTGCCTTTGTAGGTAGTGTATCTTTTTTCTTCTGGGATTTTTAGCAGTTTTATAATGTAAATAAATGTGATTTTCTTTGTATTTGTTCTTCTTGGGGTTAATGGTATTCAGTGGTCTGATGTGTGAGCTGTTTTAGAAAATTCTAAGCCATCGTCTCTTCAAGTATTGTTTTTGTTGCTTTTTGCCTCCTGTACTGGGACTCCAGCTGCAAGTATATTAGGCCTTTTTAGTTTGTCCCATGTGTCTTTTAGTCTTTTTGATGTGTTTCCCATCCTTTGTTCTTTCTCTGTTTGTCTAGGTTCCTTACTGACCTACCCAGTTTTCTCATCATCTTTTTAGATGTGCCTCACTTGCTGTTAAATCCAATTACATATTTTTAAAATGTCTTCTCTAACATTCTTTTTTTTTCCTGTTCAGTTTTACTCTGTGCTGCTCCTTTCTTTTGTGAGAGGTTATGTGGCCCATGACTTAGCCTGGGTGATGATGAGTCACACTGTATGTCTCTACTTACATTATGCTGAAACTGTGGAGATGATTTCACTTATGTTTACTCCATGAAAGGAGTCATTATATCCAGGATGCTGAAAAGCTGACTAACCACTAGCAAAACTGATATCCAGATACAAATATATTGTCAAATACAAATACAGCCAGAATTGAATTAGGAATCATGTAGATTACAAACAATAAAAAGCATTTTTAATGAAGAGACAAGCATACTAGAGCATACATGACCTAAGATATTAGGATTTTAGCAAATATTACCAAAATTTTTACATAATCTGAGTATGAACAATACAGAGACTATATTATTTTGGCTGGTTACTTAGGATGTTGCTATAGGAATTACGTGGCATGTCTCTTCAGGAAGAAGATAATGAAAAACAAAGTTGAATACTCCATTCAATTTAGCATTATTTTGTTTGTGCCTAACGTATACTCATGTACTTTGTGCTAAAAGGAATATAAAGATGATCAAGATATGATTTCTGGTCTAAAAAATTATAGCATCTAGTGGGGAGAGTGGAAGGAATAAGACACATTTAACAGGGGCGCCTGGGTGGCTCAGTCCAGTCAGTTAAGCATCTGCCTTCAGCTCAGGTTGTGATCCCAAGGTCCTGGGATTGAGCCCCACATTGGGCTCCCTGCTCGGTGGGGGGCCTGCTTCTACCCTGCCTGCTGCTCTCACTGCTTATACACTCTCTCTCTCAAAGTCTTAAAAAAAAAAAAAAGACACATTTAACAAAAGAAAGCAAGGCAAAATTTCCACAGGAGACAGAAACAAAATACCCCAGGGTTTAAAACCGAGCAGGGACTCAAAATATGGAAGGATCACATTTAAGTGATCTCAGATGTGATCTTACAGGAAAGATCTTTGCATGGAGAGGACAGCCATGGGAAAGAGGGATGGAAAAGAAATTTGAATGATGAATACTGAGCTAGTCATTGTTTATTAGTTTTCAGTAGATAATGAATGATTGTGTCCAAGATAATCGTGTACTAGAGCTATTCTAGAAAAATGATGTTAGCTTTAGAATGTGGGATAGATGAGAATAAGGGAGACATAAAATAAGAAGAGGCTTTTGTAATAATTGGGGTGGCAGTGGAAATAGTAAGCAAAGGAAAGACTTGAGGGGTTCTCTAGCTTGCTGATCAGGGTGATGACCAGTCTTGCTCTTTGTGTCCCTAGTACTTAGGCCCTTGGAATTTCCTACTGATCCTGTTTTTTGAACTTTAATTTCAGAAGTGATCTGATAATAGGAATAAATATTTACTACTGGGAAAATGTTGGCTCTATGATTGTTGACCCTCCGTGACCTTGATCTCAGGCATGACCCACCACCTGCATTCTCTGCTCCCATGCCAAGTGGCTAGAGAATTGTAGAAGATGTCATGAAATAATGCTGATGAGGCTACCTACAAATTTGTCAGTACAACTCGGTCATTTGTAGTACTCAGACCTTTATGTCATTTGTTTTCTTAGAACTTTTCCCAAGGCTAAGAATGGGAGATGGTGGGAAGTCAGTTAGGGCAAGGATTTTAAAGTTGGCGACAAGTGTAATCTAGATTTTTTTTTTTTTAAGATTTTATTTATTTATTCGACAGAGAGACAGCCAGCCAGTGAGAGAGGGAACACAAGCAGGGGGAGTGGGAGAGGAAGAAGCAGGCTCATAGCGGAGGAGCCTGATGTGGGGCTCGATCCCATAACGCCGGGATCACGCCCTGAGCTGAAGGCAAACGCTCAACCGCTGTGCCACCCAGGCGCCCCTAGATTTTTTTTTTAAAGATTTTATTTATTTATTTATTTGACAGAGAGACAGCCAACGAGAGAGGGAACATAAGCAGGGGGAGTGGGAGAGAAGAAGCAGGCTCCCAGCGGAGGAAGAAGCAGGATCCCAGCGGAGGAGCCTGATGCGGGGCTCGATCCCAGAACGCCGGGATCACGCCCTGGGCTGAAGGCAGACGCTTAACAACTGAGCCATCCAGGCGCCCCTGTAATCTAGATTTTGGAGCTGTGGAATCTTACAGGGACATTGACAGTTGGGAAGAATCACAAAGGCCTAAGGAATCAAAGGTCATAACTGAAGATGAAAGATCATGTAGATTCAGAATAGAGAGAATGTGAATAGGTTAAAGAAGATTCTTGTACTCAAAAGTAAATTGGGAGGTGACAGTTTAGATGTATAGACAGTCCCCAGCATAAGATTGTTTAGCTTATGATTTGTTTACTTTACAGTGTTGAGAAAGCAGTGCACATTCAGTAGAAACTGTACTTGGAATTTTGAACTTTTCTTGGGTTAACAGTATGTGGTAGGATATTCTTGTGATGCTGGGCAGTGGCAGCAAATCGCAGCTCTCAGTCAGCCACACCATCAAGAAGGTGAACAGCCAGTACACTTAAAACCGTTCTTACCCATACAGCCATTCTGCTCATCACTGCTTGTCATTTTCAGTATTGAGTTTAATACATTACATGAAATATTCAGCACTTTGTTATAAAATAAATAGGCTTTGAGTTAGATGATTTTGCCTACATGTCAGCTAATGTCTGTGTTCGGAGCATGTTTAAGGTAGGCTAAGCTGCGTTGTTCAGTGGGTTAGGTGTACTACATGCATTTTCACCTTATGATATTTCCACATTATGATGGGTTTATCAGGATGTAACCCCATCATAAGTCAAGCAAGATCTAACAGTTTGAAGAGTTGAGTAAGGGGTATTAAAAAATGGTCTGCTCTGGATGTCAAATATGCTAGGCACATCTCTACTCATGGCCATGGGCTTTCTCCCCAGAACACCAAATTTATTCCGATGGAAACTATACTATCTTGACAAAAGTCTTTGAAGTCAGTCATGCCTGACATCCCTTTTAATACTATGGTATCAGAATTGTGTTTTATCAACAGTTTTTTGAGTTTTTTGTTGAAGAGTATGGAAAACAGCACTGTGAGGAAAAAGATACAGAGTATTTTCACATTTGATGTTGGAGTCATTTCTAAATTATCATAACTTGAGGGCACCTGGGCAGTCAGTTAAGTGTCTGCCTTCAGCTCAGGTCATGATCCCGGGGTCCTGGGACTGAGTTCTGCAGCGGGCTCCCTGCTCAGCGGGAAGTCCGCTTCTCCCTCTGCGCCTCCGTCTGCTTGTGCTCTCTTGGTTGCGTGCATGCCCGCTCTCTCTCTCGTAAACAAAATCTTCAAAAAAAAAAAAATTTGTTTTTTTAATAATATTTTATTATGTTAGTCACCATACAGTACATCCCTAGTTTTTGATGTAAAGTTCGATGATTCATTACTTGCATATAACACTCACTGCACCATGCAATACGTGCCCTCCTTAATACCCATCACCAGCCTATCCCATTCCCCCGCCGAAGCCCTCAGTTGAAGAAGGGGGGGGTAAACAGAAGGGGGAATGAACCATGAGAGACTATAGACTCTGGGAAACAAATTTCTTGTTTAAAAAATAAATTATTGTAACTTGAGTCAAAGTAATGTGCCACAGGTTTATCCCCCTTGTTGGTCTGGCAGCCATACAAAAGTTCTTAATGTACCTATCATTTGGCCAAGTGGATGTAAATAAATAAAATCCAGGTAGCCACCATTCAGGCCAAGAAATAGAAATTAGCCAGGTTTCTTGGAGCTCTTGTGAAATCCTCCCTGTGTAGCTGGAATTAGTTCATTTTCATTGCTTTATAGGACTCCATTGTTTTAATAGACCGCAAAAAATCAATCTTCTATTGATGAATGTTTTTCCAGCTTTGGGCTCTTAATGTAAAATGTGACTGTGAACATTTTTTTCATTTTTTATTGAGGTATAATGACATAGAGGATTATTAGTTTCATGTATACGGTGTAAAGATTTTATTTGATATGGGTATATATTGCTAAACGATCACCACCATGAGTCTGATAAATCCATTACCATACATGTTAGGTTTTTTCCTTGTGATGAGAACTTAGCAACTTTCGAATATGCAATACAATATCGTTAACTGTAGTCACCATCCTGCACATTACATCCCCACATCTTGTCTTATAATTGGACGTTTGTACCTTTTGACCTCCCTTCCCCTATTTTGCCCACTCCCCACCTTCCACTCTGGAAACCAGTCTTTTCTCTGTATCTATGAGCTTGATTGTTTTGGGGTTGTTTTAGTTTCCACATATAGGTGAGATGATATAGTATTTGTCTTTCTGACTTATTTTGCTTAGAATGATACCCTTAAGATCCATCCATGTTTTCACAAGTGACCAGATTTTCTTTCTTAATGTCTGAGTAGATAGTCCATTGTATATATATATATGCCACAACTCCTTTTCCACTTGTCAATCCTTGGACACATAGGTTGTTTCCATATCTTGGGTATTGTAAATAAGGCTGCGGTGAATGTGGGAGTGCATTTATCTTTTTTTTTTAATATTTATTTTTGTGAGAGTGCGTGAACGATTGGGGGGGATGGGTACAGGGAGAGGCAGACTCCCCGCTGAGCAGGGAACCCAATGCTGGACTCCATCCTAGGACCCTGAGATCATGAGGTGAGCCAAAGGCAAACACTTAACCACCTGAGCCACCCAGGCGCCCTGCATGTATCTTTTCAAGTTAGTGTTTTTTGTTTTCTTTGGATAAATACCCAGAGGTGGAGTTGCTGGATCACGTGGTAGTTCTGTTTTTTGAGGCAGCTTCATACTGTGTTCCTTCGTGGCTGTACCAGTTTACCTCTCCACCAGCAGTGCACGAGAGTTCCCTTTTTTCCACATCCTAGCCAACGTTTATTCCTTATCTTTTTGATAGCAGCCATTCTAACAGGTATGAGGTAATATCTCATTGTGGTTTTGATGTGCATTTCTCTGACGATTAGTGATGTGTTGAGCCATCTTCTCATGTACCTGTTGGCCATATATAGGTCTCTTTGGAAAAATGTCTGTTCAGATCTGCCCATTTTTTAATTGGATAATTTTGCTATTGAGCTCTGAGTTCTTTGTATATCTTGGATATTAACCCCTTCTCAGATGATTTGCAAGTATTTTATCCCATTCAGTAGGTTCCCTTTGCATTTTGTTGGTTTTCTTTCTGTGCAGAAGCTTTTCAGTTTGATGTAGTTCCACTTGTTTATTTTTTTATTTTCTGCCATTTTTATGGCTTGGATATGGTAGAGAGATATCTGTTATGCCTGACATGTCTTAAAACTGGAAGTTCATCTTCTGCCTTTAAATATTTAAACCTTTAATTAACTCTTTACTATTGTCTGGTTTGATACCACAGAAACACCTGTATGAGCATCATCTCTGCACTGGTAACATTGAGTACTTGCTGCATATTTATGTGTTTATCTCCCTGTACGCGTTTTCAGAGAACAGTGACTAGATGTCTGTCAAATATGATAGTGCCAGAGGTATAGGGGAATGTAAATAAATACTTTAACTATTTAAAAAAAAAATTTTTGGAAACATAAAACCATGAAGATGTATAGTTGGTGTTCTCTATAAATTTTCATGGTGAATGACTTTTGTAACAAGGTACGAATAAGTTTTCACATATCCTTTCTACATGATCAAATGTTGGTCATTTCAGAATGAATAGCAATATGCCATTTCAGGGATCTGTTTCATTCACGGATGTGACTGTGGACTTCACTCAGGAGGAATGGGAGCAGCTGGACCCCTCACAGAGGATCCTGTACATGGATGTGATGCTGGAGAACTACAGCAACTTACTGTCAGTGGGTAAGGGCCTCTTTTGGGTGCAGCTCAGTGTCTACCTGCCCTCTATGTATGTGCTCCGTTACCAGAAATTCTCAGCTGCTGAATTAGTGAGTGGTTTTGGCCTTGAGCTTCAGTTGTTAAAGCTGAGAGTGCAGACTCTGAAGTTCTACCTTCTTTATTTTGGGGATTTCTGAAGTCCAAGCAGTTAGGAGCTATGTTCCATTAGCAAGTTATCTGATATTATCAAACCAGATGTGATTTTCAAGCAACAGGAAGAGAAGTATTGATAGCATATTAACAATTGCCAGTTTACAGTTTTCTAGGGAAGATGGCAAAGGAGGGAAGGAGAATCAGAAGCCACTGGAAGTAATATCCTAGGGATTATGAATGGGTTGAAATATTTCAGAATATTTTGAAGAATCAGTTTTCATGTCCCCAAACATTTAGAGATGGCCAAGACCAGATGACCTATATCCCTCAGATCTCAGAATCATACCTCCAACTGTCAGTCTGTCCCTGCTTAACTTTTTTCCTGTTTAACAACTTTTTTGTTTTTCCCTCACACTTAGCATTTGCCTCACCTGTCCTAAACTTTTCTGATTAGTATTCTCAATTTGTCAGAATGGTGACTTTGATATTTTAGGTCATGGAATTGGTATAATAGCCTTAAGGGGAAAAAAAAAATCTTTAAGTGTGATGTCTTTGTCCTAGACACAAATGGCAGCAGGATCACAAGAGTCAGGAATAACCGGGAACACACAGATGAAAATAAAGGTTATTAAAGGTCTAGGTCAAGGTTGGATCTGTTCCTTAGAATTCTTTCAAATAAAAGCAGGGCCAAGACTGGTTTAGAGAAGAAATTCAACATATTAGGAGAAAAATATTTCAGTAGAAAAAAGGAGTGAAACAAATGATTCTGTCACAAGAATCTTGGACCCTTGGCTTAATTTTCTTATTTCCCACAAAATAGGAGTTCTGTATCTTGTCATCCACTTGCAAAAGTCATACTTTAGAGATTTGGATCTTGGCAATAGGATCAGTTCTGCGGACCTGTGAGAAGTGTTGGTTTGAGGAAGTTGTTTGGCAGAGATGAGCAGACCATAGTCATTCAGAGCCTAAGAGGTAGTTGCTAAACTCACGTCAGCCTAGGCTTTTTTCCCTTAATATCTTCATCTGCTCGTTTTCTTGGTCTCTGCTGTTCCGTGTCCTTGAGGACAATTCTGAATCTCCTTTGTCCCCAGACTTGCTTGCCAGCCTTCCCACATCATTTGTGCCCTGTTTGCTGTCCTCTGTTTTTTTATTTCACCTTTTAGGGCCATTTTGTAATCTGGCAATGCTACTTTCGTCCATTGTCAGTTTCCACTTTTTTTGCCAAGGGCTTTTTTTTGTCTTTCAAAGTTTAAGAACTAGGCAAAATTTGCATTGGAGACTTAATAATACTGGAAGACTGGATCCCACATGGTAGAGGCAGCCCCACAATATAACTTTGTGGAGACTTCATATTCTGTAACATTATAGGGAAGGGGCTGACAGAGCGTGTCTCATGTGCTCTCTCCTAGAGGTGTGGAAGGCTGACGACCAGATGGAGAGGGACCACAGAAACCCAGATGAGCAGGCGAGGCCATTTATCATATTTAAGAACCAAACCCCAATGGAGGAAAGAGGTAATCTCTTTGGAAAAACATTTAATCTGAGCACAGATTTCGTTTCTTTAAGGCAAGTACCCTATAAATACGACTTATATGAAAAAACTTTGAAATCGAATTCAGACTTACTTAATAGTAATAGAAACTACATAAGAAAGAGAGCTGATGAGTGTAACGGATTTGGAAAAGCACTCCTCTATCTGAAGCAAGAGAAAACCCATAATGGATTAGAATACTCTGAATATAGCAAAAGTGGAAAAGTCTTTAAAGAAGCCATTTTTAAACATCAGAAAATAAGAAATTTGGTACAACCTTTTATTTGTAATTACTGTGACAAGGCTTTCTCCTTTAAGTCACTCCTCATTAGTCACAAGAGAATACACACTGGAGAAAAACCTTATGAATGTAATGTATGTAAGAAAACCTTCTCTCATAAGGCAAACCTCATTAAACATCAAAGAATTCATACGGGGGAGAAACCCTTTGAATGTATTGAATGCGGAAAAGCTTTCACCCACCAGTCAAACCTCATCGTACACCAGAGAGCACATATGGAGAAGAAGCCCTATGAATGCAGTGATTGTGGCAAGACATTTGCCCAGAAATTTGAACTTACTACACACCAGAGAATTCATACGGGAGAACGACCCTATGAGTGTAATGAATGCGCAAAAACCTTCTTCAAGAAATCCAACCTCATTATACATCAGAAAATTCACACGGGGGAGAAACGCTATGAGTGCAGTGAATGTGGGAAGTCCTTCATCCAGAACTCACAACTGATTATACACATGAGAACTCATACGGGAGAGAAACCCTATGAATGTACTGAATGTGGCAAAACGTTCAGCCAGAGGTCAACCCTTAGATTACATTTGCGAATCCATACAGGAGAGAAACCATATGAGTGTTCTGAATGTGGGAAGGCCTTCAGTAGGAAATCCCGGCTCAGTGTCCATCAGAGAGTTCACCTGGGGGAAAAGCCCTGAGAATGCAGCCAGCCAGGACTGTGGAAAACCCTTCCACCCCAACCGTTCCTGTGGGGGAGAAACTGCACGAACGTACTGAAGGCACATGGAAATTCATAGTGAGATACAATCCATCACATCAGAAAACATGTAAAAACAAACAGGGTCCCCTCAGAACACTGTCATACCCAAAGTGAGAGACGATGCCCAGCTAACGAATATATATCAGCACATATCCAACTGTAAATAGAAATGCTTAGTTGTGTTACAGTGAGCTTTTTAAAATCTTGAATTACTCAAGAATGAAATATTCTGGGCAGCAGCATAAAGGATTAGTCAGTACCAAGGATTAGTCAGTACCTTAGGAATTTAGTGGTTATGTGTGATCCTTAGATCTACACATGTACATTTAACACAGTCACTGGGAGTTTGAAATTCTTGTCCTCTGACAGTTGGGGCACAAATAAGATTTTCCATGCTAAACATCACGTGTTTTTCAGTACCTTTCCAAGCCAGTATGCATTCCACATGAAATAGGTAACCGTTCGGGGGCGTGTGGCCTCTGTTTTCTCCCACTGCTCGCTGACGTAGAGAGTCGGTCTGGCCATCGTTATTCTGCTGCCTCTTCAATAAATGAAAGACAATGTTGAAGTTTTAACTTGCTTCTGGGGTTTCTAGAAGCATTCTTCACATCAATCTGTGAGTGAGAATTAAGAGGGGATTTAGCAAGTGAAAGAGCACTGTGGGCCGGTAGGCACTCAGTACATGCCCCAGCTGAAGAGGGCCCCGTCTCTAGTGCACAGTCACTTTGCAGTGGGGTGTTACCTACAAATGCATGTCTTTTAACATAGTGTATAACCCAGAAACTACTCGTACTTTTATTTGTGTGTTTCCCTATTTCTCTTAATATTTTATGAATTGTCTTACAAAAAAAGTAGGATGTGTATGTGGTTCACAAATGTTACATTTTAGACTTTAGAGAAAAAAATTTAAGAAACTGTCAGTAAATGTCTTACTGCTTTTTAAAATGTCCATGTGCACAACACACTTTAGAGATGCGTTTTTGCCACATTCTGTTTAAAGGAGGCATTTCCACTCCCTGAGTTTCACTGTCATCACCCAAAAGCATCTCCCTTTGGAACTCGAGTAAAAGTTAAGCTTTTCCTTTAAAGGTTCACAAACACCTTAGAAGTTAGACTTTTCAGTGATCTTTCCAGATGTTTAACAATTAACCTAAAAAAAAAAAAAAAAGCTTTTTGCATAACTCAGAGGCAAACCATCTTACTATTGATTTCAGATTCCCAAGTTTCTCTCCTGATCAGTCATAAATCACACACTAGATTTGTCACTGGCAACTGTAACTGGCCTTTTTCCTTCCTTGTTTCTGAATGTCATTGATGTGCTGTGACTACATGAATGAGAGTGACTTTCTGAATAGATTTACCAGAACATCTATAGTCCAGTAAGTCTTTGTCTTTCTAAATTGTCATCTTGCTACTACAAGCAAGGAAGCAAGGGAAAGATTCATCTCATACAATGCTGTTAGACAGACATGTGTAAAGTGTGACTCTTAACATTAAGAATACATATACCCTTTAATCCAGGAATCTCACTCCTGGGAATCTATCCCTAAGAAAAAAGTAAAGTGCCAGTACTTAAGATTATATGTTTATCAATGTATATTGTATTTTTTGATAAGGACAAAAATGGAAACAGTGTGTACGACCATCAGTAAGAGAATGATTAAATAAACTGCAGGAAAAATATACCATGGCTGGATGGTATTCCATGGAAAAGAATGTGTAGGAGCAAATGCCTCCAGGTCAGATGAGAAGGGGGCGGGGGAAGAGGGGAGAGAAAGTTTGTGTGTGTACGCCACATTTTTAAAATAAAGATCTAAGAACATGTGTATTTGTATGATTTTATGGTCCTGGATAATAAAATTCTATATGAAAAAATATTACCATTAAGTCTAATGGAAAATGTGTCATGCATTCCTTGGTCCCTAAATTAACCCATTTATACTAAATACCATAACACATAACACAATCAAATAATTAACATTAGTTAAGGCAGGTTCTCTTACTTTATAAAATGGCTGTCTGCTCTTCTCAGCCTCCAACTTTCATAGCTGTGTGGTATGCTTGAGCCTGTGTTCTCCATGAAAACACCTATTTGACATTCATTGTTCACACAAGGAAACAATTAAAAAAAAATAGGAAAGACAGAAAAACCCATGAAAAAATTGCAAGGAAGGCCAAGGTCATTATTACAAATCAGCAAATTACAAATGCTTTGAGAAAACATACCCACCTTTACAAATGCAAAGGTAATCATTGGAGTGACTGTCTTTTTGTGAGCTGTCTGCTCCCAAAGCCCTAGAAATCCAGATCAGGGGGGGAAAAAAAAGTGCTTTTAGATGAAAATTCTCCTGAAACAGGTTCTTACAACCTGGGCATTTGGCTGCGTTTCCGCCTTGCATCACGCTGGGTACAGCAGGCCAAGAGGCAACGCAGCTAGTAGGGGCTGTTTCCGGATTCTGAGCTCTCCCTAATCTGACTCCAACACCCATGCCCACTACACTTGGCCGCCTTACCTGTCTTTATTCCATTAGATATTTTAATTTTGGAGTTCCCGTTTCCATAGATAACCTTTTTCATAACTAAAATGCTTAAATACTTGCAGTTTTCCCCATGGTTTAATGCTTTCTAAATTTAAAGTTGGGGATCATCTTGGCATAAGGCTGGCATTGGTAAATTTAATTGGCATCTCTCTACTGTTAAGTCTAAGGATGGTGGGATTGTAGGTCTAAGGAAACTATGGGATGAGATGCCGAGGCACAGCTTGAAAAGATATGGAAATGTAAGGTGCTCTGGGGTACTCAGGGTTGGGGGGAGGTGACTGTGGAAGGCAGCTAGAGGTTTCATTCCAGCCACCCCTGCTCCATCCTCATTCTCTGCAGCTGCATGATGACACACAGCCCCTTTCCCAACCAGACAGCTGGTCTGGGACATCCCCAGGCTTGTATGGCTAGAATTTTTCTTGGCTCAACTACTTACCTCGATTGTCCCATCAAATCCTGCTGGCCAAAGTAGAGTAGACTCTTGGTACCTGGTCTCCACTTACATCTTCTGACTTGGCTAGGTCTGTACTCTGGGGATTTTGAAGGGGAAAACTCCCATAGTCCATCCTGCTGAGCAGTGGTCAATAGAACTTATCTGGGACCCTCTGCTCCAGTGTTCCAGATCTTAGCACAGTGTTGGTGACCTTCTTATCCTCAGGTCTTATCTCTTCTGTCCCATGAGGCTGCTCTTCTATCTCAGACATACACATTGAATTGTATGTAACATATCTGAATAGAGGACAGTCTACCTTTCTCGGTTTTATAAGGACTGTCAGAATATTAACCAAAATAAAACAAACAAACCAAAACACCACCTATAAAGGCTAGTGAGACTCGTGTTAAAGAACCCATAGATAGGTACTGAAGACTTTAGTTATTGGATAGTAAAGGGAGCATAAAACCCCCATGAGAAGTCCAGACCACAGCTGTTGACGCTGATAGTGGATGTGGGGACATCCATTCATTCGAAAAGACATTTTAAGCACCAACAAGGGAGCAGGCATTTGTGGGCTGCCAGGGATACAGTGGTGAACAAGATCATATTGTGACAGAGGGCTCCTGTCTTGGAGGTATTTGTGTTTTAGCAGTGCTTCCCAAGAGCAGTCAGAAAACCTGGGTGGAGGACATACTACAGGAAGCTGGACACATAGGTATGGGCTGGGCCTGCCCCTGTGAAAAAAATAAGCCACAGGAGAGCTTCAAATAAAGAATAGCATCATCTGCTTTTTAAGAATTAAGTGAGCCTGATGCTAACTGGGAGGAGAATTTGGGCAGGTGCCAAGTAACAAACTCCCCCCCCCCCACGTAGGAGGAGAACCCTAAGAAATCAAGTTCTGCCAATTCATGGCCCGCACTTCAATGGCTTTCAGCAAAACTTTGAATAGCAACCAAGTGCTTTCTCTACTACTGACTGCTGGCAATCAGTGAGAAATCCTCTTGCAAATTCAAGATCACTTGAATTCCTGCTTTCCTAGATCTCTTCATAATGTCTCCTGGTATTTGAACAATTCCTCTTCCTCCAGCCCATCCAGACTCTTGAAATTACCCATTCTTACCTCAAGACTGGAATTCTACCCCTAGGTGATCTGGGACAGGGCTGACCTGAGCACTTTCTCCATCTGGTTGATGCTGAATGTGGGAAGAGGAGTTATTTGAGGCTGGTATCCCTGCAAGGTGCTGAAGCCATTACTGAAAACGAGAAAAGGAAGAGTAGTGCATAAAAGTTGATAACCTCTTAGCAAAGTGAGGAGAAGCCAGGACTGAGCAGGGGTTGCCCCCTTTAAACTGAAGTGGAGAGAGCAAGATGTGGGAAGTCCTCTCATGTTGGGAAGTATGTGTTTGAAGGTAGCAAGAGGCCTGTGGGACTATGGGCTCAGATCACTTTGCTCAGGACAACAGGCACTGTAATGTTGAAAAATAAAGCCAGGGGCGCCTGGGTGGCTCAGCGGTTAAGCGTCTGCCTTGGGCTCAGGGCGTGATCCCGGCGTTGTGGGATCGAGCCCCACATCAGGCTCCTCCTCTATGAGCCTGCTTCTTCCTCTCCCACTCCCCCTGCTTGTGTTCCCTCTCTCACTGGCTGTCTCTATCTCTGTCGAATAAATAAGTAAAATCTTTTAAAAAAAAAGAAAAAGAAAAATAAAGCCAGACCTAATTTGTGATAAGGATCAGGCTAGGGGTAGGGCAGGGACTGGCTATGGTCCGCTGGTTTGGCTGTACTAGGTACAGCAACAGGCTGAAGAGTGGGCACAGGATGGCCAGGCCTGGACAAGGAAGGGGCAGCTGAAGGGTGCCTTGCTGAGACAAAAAAAGGCCATCTAGAGGATGGGTGATTGACAGCAGGTAGAAAAACATGACCAAATGGGTCAAGCTGCAGAGGATGCTTAATATGGCTGCCTGTGACCTCAGGTGGTCAAATGCTAATAAAAAATATTAGCAACAGCACCTGCTACCAGACCAGTAATAGTAACAACAGTACTGCTATTAGTGATGGTAAATAGGTATTGGTTGCTCATTATGCTCTTGGCAGCATGCCATTTGCTTTATATGCATTAGCTCATTTAATAGTCAACCCATTTTTTTACCCCTAAGTTTATTATTGTTTATAAAGAAACAAATTCAGAGAGGCTAAGGAATCTGCTCAAGGTACATGAAGTGGTACAATACTAAGAAGAATATGAAAAGATTTTATATAGTAGTCTAGAGCAACCATCAAAAAAAATAATAATGAGAAGAGGTATATCTAAAAAGCTGCTACATAAATTAAAATGGAAATCTGAAAATATTTTAACCCCAAAAAAAGACAAGAAAGGAAAAGAAAAAAAGTAAAATGGTAGACCTACAGTTCAACATATTAATAAGACAGATACTGTCCAGTGAATAATAAAAACAAGGCTAAACTACATGCTCTATGGAATCATTTTCTTTTTTTTTTTTTTTTTTTTTTTTTTTAAGATTTTATTTATTTATTTGACAGAGATAGAGACAGCCAGTGAGAGAGGGAACACAAGCAGGGGGAGTGGGAGAGGAAGAAGCAGGCTCATAGCAGAGGAGCCTGATGTGGGGCTCGATCCCACAACGCCGGGATCACGCCNTTTTCTTACTATAAAAACAAGGATGGAAAGTGAATGGGAAAAACATTACATGTAACCACTAAACATAAGAAGCTTGGAGTAGCACTATTAATATCAGATAAAGTGGACTTCAAGACAGTATTCTAGAGATAAAGGGGTCAGTTTAGGACGATAAACATATATGTGCCCAATAATAGGGCTTCAAAATGTAGAAGGCAAAAATGGACATATTTAAAGGAAGAAAAGACAATCCACAAGCACAGCTGAAGATTTTAAACACCTTCTCTGGGCAACTGATAGAACTCGACAAAAACTCAATAAAGATACGAAGATATGAACAACACTATTAACCACCTTGATCTAACTGATTTTCATAGAACACTTTACCAACAGCTGCAGCATATACATTCTTTTCAAGTGCACGTAGCACATTTACCAAAATAGACATAGTTGGGCCATACACATCTTAATGCATTTAAAAGGATTGAAATCATACAGTGTGTTCTCTGACCACAACAAAATTAAACGAAAATCAGTAGTAAGATAAATGTAGTGTAAGCACCTGACATTTGATCTTTTTTTTTTTTTTAATTGTAATGCATGTGCCTGACACGCTTTTCATGCTGAGGCATCCACTTGAAAGATGGCTATTTCAAATGAACACATTGCCAGCACAACACAACTGGGTAAAGAGCCAGGCTGCTCCCTGACCTCACCCCCCAAAAGTTTCCGCTATTTTAGAAGTCTCTGGTTGACTTAGGTAACTATTTGGCTTCTTGTTTTTCCCTTCCTGCATTTTCGTTCCTGCCCTTGAATTCACCAATAAAGAGTAAACTCACAAAACTAGGCCCCCACTCTCAACCCCAATAAAAGCCATACCCTAGGCCCATGCTCACTCATGTCCTCTCCAACTTCACTGTGTGGCCCCAGACACGTCATGTACCCTCCAGAACCTGTGAGTAATAAACCTTGGTCCCCCCTTCCCCCACGTACGTGTGCCAAACACCGGTTTCCTGATAGTTATTACAAAGGGAGTCTAGCAATTGGAAGAACCCCAAGGGTGGTCCAGCCACAACACTGGTTCGCTGGTTCAGGGAAAGGGCGATGTCTGGTGGGGGTGGGCTGTTTTCATGGGGCCCAGGGGAGCGGCCCCCAGGCATTTCCAGCTGATAGCGGCACTATCAATAGGCTGAGACCAAAATAATTGGCATAGTCAGCAGGATTACTTGATTGCCTCTGCACTTAAATGAGAGGAAAGCCCTTTAGCTGCAACTGGTTTCCTGACTGACTAACCGCAGTGGGTAACACTCTGGGAAAGGCACACCAATAGCCAGAGGTCTGTCACACCGCTGTGTGCTTTTGCTTATTACCTCTCTCATTTGTTGCCCGCAGCATTCATCCCGAAATGTCACTGCTGCCATAATAGTTCAAGGTCTCCCCAGAGCAGCAGGGGTCAAGGCCGTATTGTCTAACAAGAAGATTGGACCAGTAGTTATAAAAGCCTTAACTGACTATTTATGTAAGGGTCCTCCATGCTCCGAGGCCAAGGAGAGTTAAGGGGAGTAGGTTGAATCATGAGACTATTGTCACACTGAGGAGAGGCTCTGGGCTAAAAGGCATGAGGACAGGATATCTGCTCCCACCTGGCACAAGTAAGGAGGACAGGAGACCTCCACCTACGACCATCTGGTCAGTGGGTTGCGCCTAGACAGTGCATCCTAACACAAGTGAGTCAAATACCCTTGCAACTGGAAACCAGTGGCACCATGAAAGGGAAATGCAGGACTATGGTCTCTGTGTCACTGCTTCACTGCCTGCTATCATTCTGCATCCCCTGACCCAATGGGATATCATGGGTTCAATCCCTGGTGTGATGTTACTAAAAAAAAAAAACAACAACAACAAAAAAACAAATATAAAGTCCCTGATGAGGGAGCAGAAGGCAAGCTGAGGACAGGCAGAAGCTGACATCCCACAAACCACCCCCCAGATGGGATATATGGGACATTCCTCAGGCACTCCCGGCTGCCCTCTAGGAAAAACAAATAGTTAATTTATAGAGATCACAATCCTGCAAGACCTGAGTCTCCCTCAGTTTACACATGTCTTAGCCATTTACAAGAACAAAGCATTTCTATCAATGGGCTAGCTTCCAGAAGGGAATGTAGATACAATTAAGTGTCCTTATAACCTGCAGCCCATTGACAGATACTTGAAGCAGAAAAGTGTAGTGTTCCTCCAGACAGCTCCCAACTATCTTACTGTTAATATCTTACTAGAAGGAAAAACAACCTTCACTTGACAATGGCAAGGCCTCTGGTATCCTGTGAGTCTTTAACATACAAAAATCCTTTTGACACCTCCGTTTTCCTTACCTCCCCCAACTCCCAAGTATACAATCAGCCACACCTCACAAATCCGGGGCAGCTTTTTCTGCCCACAGGTCCTGTCCCCCTGCTTTAAAAAACCAGCTTTTTACACCAGAGACGTCTCAAGAATTCTTTCTTTGCCGTAGGCTCCGGACCTCACCACACTGAACCTCACCTGTATTCCAAAACCCCATCATCCCAAACACTGCAACCAGCATGTCCTAAAAACCCTGAGGTGGTACATCGGTTCCTTGGCAAATGCAAAACCTCTGTGGAAGGTTCCTGGGGGTTGTGCAGTGCCATGGTGTACCTACCGCCAAGTCTGGCGTTAACACTGCCGAGGTCTTGGAGCTTGGAGGCTGACACCATGGAGGTGGACCCCAGTCCCGGGGGGAGGGGGGGTCCTGGAAAGCAAAGTGGCTGCCTTTGAAGAGGGTGCACAGGAACATTGGAACATCTGGCATTTTTTCCAGTAACAACGCAAGATTAGGGTAACAGGAGAAAATCACAAAGTAGAAACAGATCAGAAACTATACCGTAACCGACACTCAAACCTCTAAGACTGTATGCGGCAAGAGAGAAAGCAAGTGATTGGCTACCACAGCTTTGGGGCTGGGGTCTGCATTATGACTCCCGGCTGCTGGAATGCTTTCCCTGGCCACTATCTCCAGAGACCATAAGATCCAGAGATCCATAAGCTGGTCAAAGATCCGTCCAGGCTGTAGGCTTGTTTCCCCCAAGAAGATGCCAAGATCCAGAGCCCCCTCGGCTTTCGCCTGATTGGGGCAGAACCAAGAAACGTCCCCCACAAGGCGCCCCTGCTGCGGAAGGAAAAGCTGCCGGGGTTCGGAGACCTGCAGTGACGGACAGGGAAGAGGGAGACGGGAAGGCAAAGGCCCTGGAGCCACACACTCATACCAGGGCCCTCCCTCTCCTCACTGGATGTGTCCTGCTGCGTGCTGTGCCCACCCTTGCATCACTCTGACAGCGATGACAGCTAAGGCTCACAGTGAACGAAAGCATGAAGGAGGCCCATCTCCCGCTGCACAAACAGAGCAGGCTCCATTGGCAGAAGGGCTCCACGCCCGATGCCACCGCGTGTGCTGGAGAGGGGTTTCCCCCAGGCCGACAAGCGATTCTCAGACACCAGCTAGGTGCCCTAAGATTCAGCTCAGTTCTGATGCAATCCACTTAGAGATCCCATCAGACTCCACAGGTTAAAGGCTCAGTCCTAAACCCCTTGTGGGTTTTTAGGAGGGCTTTGGCACGATTACATTGGCACGATTGATCAAATCACTGACAGTTGGAGATTGAACTCAGTCCCCAGGCTCTCTCCTCTCCCCAAAGGTCAGAGGGTGGGACTCAAAGTTCCAATCCTCTAGTCCAGTCCCCTGGTTGGCTCCATCAGCCACCAGTCCCCATCCTTAGGAGCGGTCCAAGAGTCAGCTGATTAACATAACAAAAGACCCCTTTATCCCTCTTATCACCTAGGAAATTCCAAGGATTTTAGTAGCTCTGTGCCAGAAATGGGGACAAAGACTAAATACACCTTTATCATAAATCACAACGTCACAGCCCATCCCCTCTTCTCAGACATGGATCCCTTATAGAAAAACAGTCTTAAAAGGCAGAAGTACAAGTTACTGGCATATTACTAGAATCCCATTCAGTCACTAATAACTATCCGGTCCATCACATCCCATGAAAACGTCTCCTATGGTGAGGCCACTCAGATTTGCAGGTTTCATTCAATCCTGTCAGGTTCCCAAACTAGGAGTGGCCTCAAGGGTACACACACCCTTCTACGCATCTGGGATGGTCCAGCTAAGAGACCTTATCGCCTCTTGCTCAGAGCCTCTTTCAAGATGTTAATGTAATATTTGATTTCCTTCATCACATAGCCCATGTATTCAATCCTTTAGCCATAGCTACTAGTTTTTCCTTCTCTCGATTTATCCCCCAATTTTTCCCCCTTTGGAGGGCCATTAGGCATGGCCACTGTGCTGGTCTCAATTGCAAACTCACTTTCCAAACAGCATGTTGTCCATTCATCTTGAAACTGCCAATCGTCAACCAAGCAGCTCCTTGTTGTCCCAATGAGAGCTGTTCCTGCAGCCCCATCCACAGGATAGTTGGTTCTGGTGGCTCCTCACGAGGCTCCAAAGGCCGTCCTAGAGAAAAAGAGCCTCGCTGCTCGTGGATGCGGTGTGCTCCTGTGTGAACAATTTCCATGTGATTGTGGAACTCTTCTGGGCACGGCCTTCCTGATTACAAAGTTTCTCTGACATCACCCAAGACATTAGGAGTATCTCAGGTGTCATGATTATTTCACGTCCTGGAAACTGTCTTAATCAGTGCCCAAGAGCAGGCTAAGAATTGTCGCTCAAATGGTGGACACCGGCCAGCAACATCCGCTATGTGGGAACTTTCTGGTCCAAAATCCCCCAGTCACTGCTGGGAGGCCGTTGGCAGTCACTCTACAGAAGCGCCTACGCACCAGTTGTGTCTTTCCACAAAGACACAGCTTTATTCAATCCTGACGATTAACATAACTGTAAAGCAGTTTCAGGATTCCAAACTCAGTGACATTTTGCTACCATTTAACTTGGCTCCATACTTGCTGATGAGGGAACAGAAGGCAAGCTGAGGACAGAGCAGAATCTACACCCCACAACTACCCCCCCCCCGCCCCAGACGGGAATATATGTGACATTCCTCAGGCACTCCCGGCGGCCCTAAAGCTAAGGCAGGGAAAACCAAATAGCGAACTTCTAGAGATCACAATCCTGCAAGACCAGAGTCTCCCTCCGTTTACAACTGTCTTAGCAGTCTACAAGAACAAAGCATTTCTATTAATAACCTAGCTTCCAGAAGGGAATGTAGATACAGTTAAACGTCCTTATAACCTGCAGCCCATTGACAGATACTTGAAGCTGGCAGAGTGTAATGTTCCTCCAGGAAGTTCCCAGCTATGTTCATGTTAATGCCTTACTAGAGGGAAAAACAACCTTCGCTCGACAATGGCAAGACCTCAGTCATCCTGTGAGTCTTCTTTAACATATGAAAATGCTTTTGAAACCTTTTCCCTTACCTCCTGCAACCCCATAGTACATAATCAGCCACCCCTCACAACCCGGGGCAGCAGCTCCTTCTGCCCACGGGTCCTGTCCCCGTGCTTTAATAAGCCACCATTTTGCACCAAAGACATCTCGAGAATTTATTCTTGGCTGTGGGCTCCGGACTCCGGACTTCACCCCACTGAACCTCACCTAGATTCCAAACCTGCATCATGTGTCCCACAAAGCAAAGTCCAAAAATACAAAGTCACACCCCCAAGATACAACAGGGGTAAGAAGTTAATGAAAGCGGCATGAAATCGGTCTGTGAGTGCGCGGCCGAGACGAGGCTTCCGTGCAGTTTGAGGGTCAGCTCTCCACACTCATGCTTATTACGTTCAACGGGGGAGCAGCTCGGTTATGTTCAGAGCCTTTGGTGGCAGCTGCCTTTCTCATGTGGTCAGACGGGAAATGGTCAGCGTCTGGAGAGCCTGACAGTTCACTGTGAAAGTCCTCCTTTTAAAGGGCTGTGATCGGCCTTGGGCCTCTGCAGCTTTCCTGATGCTAGTGATATCCTCTCTCTGTTCTTCCAGGTTCACATGGCCTCACAGGTTATCAGTCCTTAGTCCTGCCAGTCTGTTCTGGCTTTGGTGGTATCTGGCCATGGCTGCAATGCCCTTGGGCTGCTTGCGTCACTGCTTGACACGAGTGACTCCATCTTTCTCTCTACGGAGGGGCTCATGGGCTTTCACCCTAAGCCCCAGTCTGCAGGAGTACAGGTGGCAAACATGTGCCCCATGTGAGTGGGGATCACAAGGGTTCAAAGGCAGCGAGAGAGCTCCCACCTTTCATAATTCAAACACGGCCTGCTTTTGTGCAGGTCCCCACTCAAATACAGCTTTCTTTGGGGTCGTCTCAGAGACGGGAGTTAGCAAAATTCCCAGATACGGAGCATGCATTCTCCAAAATCCAAATACACTGACCAAACGCTAGCTTCTTGTTTGGTCCTAGGGATGGGCAGTGACAATTACTTTTAGTTGCTTGCGTGACATCCCAAGTGGCTCCTGCCCAGGTTATTCCTGAGAGTGTCACTGCTTGAGGAGACCCTTGGGCCTTCCTGGACTTCCTAACCGGGACTAGCTGGTCCTGTACGTCACCCTCACACTCGAGTCAGTCCCAGCCTGATCTTCACTGTCCGATCTCTCATAACGTCATTACCACAGCGCGTGACTGCGCCTGAGCCCTGCATAAGTCGAATCCTTTCTGACCACATCACTACGGTAGAGCTGAGCTCAGATAACCGGAGGCAGCGCAGTAAACGTACATCAAGACCCTTCTCGCACGAAGGCAGACTGCGGTGGGCTCCTCTCCAAGACGAAGAGAAGAAAGTGTTTGCAAGATCAGTCACTGAGAACCAGACTCCTCTCCTTCAGTCTGCTGTATTTTCTTTTGCCCTTTTTTTTTTTTTTTTAAGATTTCATTTTTAAGTCATCTCTACACCCAACAGGGGGCTCGAACTCACAACCCTGAGGTCAGGAGTCGCTTGCTCCACTCCGCAGCCTGAGCCAGCCAGGCGCCCCTAGCCTGTTGTATCTGCGTGGCTGGAGTCGCTGAGGCTCTCCAGTCCTCAGTGGTTTACTCTTGGTCACCGTGAGCCGTCGCTGCTCCCACAGGGCACACAGGGCTACTGTGAGGAGACTGTCGCTACCACGACTCCAGTTTCTAGGATGTCATGAACCAAAGGGGTCAGCTCTTCTTGTCCACCCGTATTCTATACCACGTTCAATTAGCCACCTCTGGGGGCTCAGGCAGTTCTCGTGCTTTCTATAGGGCATCTCCGATTAATGCTGGCCTGACGGTGGGCTCACAGGCCTTCTGTCCTAACTATCAGCCAAGAGAAGGAGTCCGCACTTGGACATAGTATCTACCCCATACATTCAGGTCAACAAGATGCCACCACCTTACATCAAATCTGTTCAAAAAGAAAAACCCAGTTTTCATCCAAACTTCCCCCTTAATCCCATGGAAGGCTGTATCTCCATGGCCTCCTGATTGAACCTGGGCCCCTGGCAAGACTTCAGCAACAGAGTTTGGAATCACAGCTCATGGGCTCCTGCGTCAAGGAGTCCCCGAAAGCGCTCTTCTCCCTACCCCACCCCGGCGAATCCGCTAAGGCCTCTCTCTGGAACTGTTGTTCAGGCTTCTAACGGGGAAGGTACAAAGTGGCCCCTCAGTCACAGCGTTTACTATAATCTGCGCAACAGGCACATTCAGCGGCTGGCGACCCGGTCGTCTGCAAGCCAGTCCCACAGGCCTGCCCACGCTCTGTCAGCCGCCTCATCCGGGGTGCCACCTGGTTTTATAAGGGGGGGGAATGAGCAGTCCCCTTTCTCAGGTTAGACACACCTCACAGTGGCTTTTATCGAGCCCGCGCCACGGGGCTGTTCCCTCAGCAACAACTGCTCGTGTGTCTGGATAGGGTGCGGCCGTGTCAGTTCACCCAGTGACCCCACCTCCCCAGAGAGGGCATCACACTCCTGCTGGAGGAGATCATCGAGAAGACAGGACTACCTACTGACCCACAAACTAGATCCTTTGGGTCAGAAGCTCCTGACCCCTCCCCTGACCTGGAATGTATGTCCCCACGGTCCCTGTACGAGGGGCCCTGGACCCTGTTTTGAGGCCATCTGGACAGCACACGTGATGGACCCCACTAAGGCCTCTCTGTGAACCTGGGAGATTCGGGGGGGGGGCGGGTGTGGAGATCTGCTCGCAGTGCAGCTGCCCAAGGGAGCCTTCACGGACGTCCCCTTGCTTATGAAACCTGCCGCCCGCCAGGCTACGGAGGTCCACCTCTTCTAGCAACCTCTCCTCGCCCTCCCTGTACGGAGGCCGGTTTTAGATTTCACCCAGAGAGCTCCTGAGGTTGCAAAGCAATAATCCATAGTTTCAGGGTTCAGTCCCGCAAGCCTGCACGTGCACCCCGCCCCCATTTCAGACACCAGTCCCCAGGTCAGGTTTCTACCTGGCCTTCTGACCAACTGGCCGTATATCAGAGCCCCCCCTTGTGTTCAATTAATTTGCTAGAGCTGCTAACAGAATTCAAGAAATCCGTTTACTGACTAGGTTACCATCTTATTGTAAGAAGATGTAACGGGGAATAGCCAGACGGCAGAGATGCAGAGGGCGGGGTGCGTGGGAAAGGGGCACAGAGGTTCCATGCTCTCCAGGGGCAAACACGAGCCCACCTGGCTTCCTACTGGTTTGGGCCTCCATGGGCTCAGTGCCAGCCCAATACACACCCGTTGAGCGTCAGCTTCTGGAATCCCACCGGGCTCTTCTGGAGACCAAGGCCCCACCCTGCGCCCACCCAGGCCGACTGTGAACACATTCCCGACTGCCTGAGGTGAGAGACCCCTCCTCGGTGGAAAGGGGCCCTCAGCACAGGGCTGAGCCCGGCGTCGGAGGCCTTGCCCTTGCCCCAGAGCCTTGAGAGAGTGACAGTGGCACCCTGTGCCCTTGGACCACCTGACAGGATGGACTCTGACAGGCTGCCCACGCTCCCTGTCTGGAGACTGAGCAGAGGACTCTCCCAGCACGGTGCTCCTTGCAACTCCCTACGCTGACTCCTTCTGGAGACCCTCTTCAGGCTCCTTTGAGGCAAGTGATCCCTGAGGCGGATCCAAGTCTTGCCCAGACTGTCCTCCTGCTTCTTGCCCCCTGGGCCTTCACACCCCAAGTACCCCACACACCAAATGTTATAGCCCCCCACCCCGAGTTCCACTTTTCGTCATCTCTGGCGATCCTCAAGCTTCCACCCCCCAAACCCGACAGTGTCCTTTTTTACTTTGTCCTGATTCCACCCCTCCCTTCTGGAGGATTTTCCCAGCAGTTCACCATCCACTTCATACTGGTGAGCTCATCGAGGCTGGCAGCCCAGGGTGAGGCCCCCATCCCTGAATCTCGCCCCCCCCCCAGTGCTCCAGGGTCAAGCGCCCATGGAGTTCGTGGGAGATCACTTCTGGGGAGTCCTCCCCACAAACGGTGGCAGTGAGGGCTGGCTCATGAAGCTAAAATCCCTGCTAGTTTCCAGGCAGCAGGAACCCTCTCCCGGGGACTCACCAGAGGCATGGTTTGGGTATCCATGAGAGGGAGAGAAAGGCTCTGCCTGGGAGCTGCGAGCCACACTCAGGAGTGAGGGCAGGGCGTGAAAGCTGCAAGGCACAGCCGCCCCGCTAGACGAGCTAAAGCACCCGCGCTGCCGAACGCTCCACACCCAGCAGTCAGTCCTCCAACAGCGGCCCGGGAACTGACCGGGCTCATCGAACGCTGCCGTGCTGTGGCTCTGGCTGATCTTGGGCTGTGTGTGGCCTGGGGGCAGGGTGACCTGCAGACCCTCGGGCTTCACCATCATGCAAACACAGTGCTGGAGCGGTACCGCTCCGGCTGGAGATTGTACCACAGGATGGAAAAGCCGGGAACGTCTGTGATTACATCTCTTTTTAGGCAGTGTCTCCCCCGCCCCCAGTCTCTGCACCGCACATGTGGCTGCGAGCTAACTGGCCCTATGACTGTGTGTCAGAGACCTTGCTGATGGCCCCCGATGTGAAGATAGTCCGCAATACTGCCTAAATCTTTGCAGCCATTCCCAGGGCCGCGGAGATCGCCAAGCTACTCTCGTGGCTGAACTGGCAGTTTGGGGCCGTGGCTACGCACTGGGTTTCAGACTCAACCCACGATCCAGATGCAACAGGAGAGACCAGTGTGGGACAAGTGTTCTCTAACCTCAGGCCATCCCAGGTGCCCCTGGGAGCGCGGAGCAGGGGGTGCACCTGACCCTGCTTGAGGCAAAGGAGGCCTGCTACACATCTGAGGTGCCCAGACACCAGACTGGGGAGGTGACGAAGCCTGCTGGTCACCGTCCTTGGTTTCTTTTGACTGTACAGACTGAGCAGGGCCCCTGATAGCGGTCCCTCTATCCCTCCCCGGGGCTGCCAGCCTGAGGAAATGGCCTCCACATGCGCGCAGGGCAGGGCAGGACCCCGGAGGCCCCTCCTTACGGTAAGTGTATCCACGTGGCCTGGTCCCTCGGGTCCCAGCACGTGGCCATCGGCAGCTCAGGTCTGTAGCGGCGCCTGCCACCCCGCACCCTGGCCTGGCACGGGGAGCCCAGGTGAACCTCCGAGCCCTGCTGCGGCCCCTCTCACGGGTACCTGCTCTCCTGCTTTGCTAGGAGGGCACACCTCCTGAGCCCCTGGGCCTGCTGCCTTCGGTGGCGCATTCCCTCTCCGTGCATTCCCTCTCCCAGGCCCACTTCTGCACCTTCTAACCCTTCCCCCACCCCTCCCCCCCTTACCTCACCCCTCCCTCACCCCCACGGGCAACTCTGGCATTTCTGCCTCATGCACTGTGGTGCTGCTTTCCGTGCTTCTGGGACCATCCTGGCAGCAGGGGGGCACTATCCCCGGGGGCCTGACCAGAGGCCTAAACCTGAACCCTGGAAAAACGCTCCCAAATCACTGAAATCTCCCTCCTCCAGGGCGAGGTTCTGCCCCTCTTGCCCCAGCACCCCACTCCCACCCCCCACCTGGCGTCCAGCCCCTATCACGTCCACAGGGCCCTGCAGCACTTACCCAGCCGGTCCGTCGCGCCTCTGGGGTACAGCTTCCTTCCTCTCTTACCGGGCCGAGCACAGCATCACAGCCAGAGGTGGACGTGGGGCCGAGGCTGGGGGGCCTGCTGTCCTGCAGGGCCTTGACCTCCTGGCAGGCCTGTGTTGGCTGAGGTCAACCTTGCAACCGGGCTGTTCTGTGACTCAGTCCCGGACCCAGCCCTCGGTGTTGTCAGGCTGATACAGGAGGGGAGCGCCTCTTCCCGAGCTCCCAACAAGGCACAACGGCTTTCACAGTGAGCTTTTAATTGCCTGAGAATCACTCTCAGCCTTTTCTTTTCCCAGAAACTTAATCGGGCTTAGCAACAGCCACACCATTTCACGGTTCTTAGGGTTTCTGCCTCCCTCCAGGTTTTTCAAACTCCTGATACATGGAACCCCCTGGTGAATTCTCTTCCACCAGAATACCACCCCAACTCATCAGTGGTAAACATTTTAACTTCCTTGTTACCTTGTGCTGGGGCGCAGAGGCCAGGGGTCTGCCCTGCCAGCCAGCAGCCCCTGGTCCAGCTCCAGAACCCCATCCTGCTTCTGCTTCCCAGGGCCCACTCCTCGCTGAGGCTCCACATAAAGAAAGCGTATCAGAGGCCACTCCCTACCTGATTCAGGAAGGACTGGACGCAGCACTGGGCAGAGGGAGAAGCTGGGCGAAGAGATTGGGCCTTTACAAACCCGCTGACCAATCAGCGGTGTGGGCTGCCTAGAAAGGAGGCATGGCCTTGCTCTCCATGATTCTCTTCAGCTGAGGAAATACCCAGAGAGGACTGACCGCTGAGGGCTGCCTGCTGGCAACACTCCCAGCACCTGGGGTGTCCATCGTCCCGATGTAAACTGCCCCAGGCTCCAGCAGGCTGTGGGTGCCGATGCTGGCTGATAGGTGGCCAGTGACTAGTGTGACATTGTCCCGATGTGAATGACGAACATTCTTGTCTGATCAATTCAGGTGTTTCAGTTAGGTAACCTAGGAAGCAAGTTCACCTGTGTCCGGACAGAGAGAGGGTGGGGAGCATGCCTTATGTCAAACACGCCTACCTTGGAACAAGAATACAGGGCAGCGGATCCCGTCCCCCAGAGGGTCTGTTTGCAGATGGGGACAGACTCCCAGTTCAATATGGAGTGTTTGCTTGACTGCACCTAACTGATTGCTAAAATGTATTTTTGGAACGTGGATATGTAAATCAGCCTTTTCAACTGTAATTTTAATGAAAATTAAATGTGGATCAAGTATTCCTTTCGAACATTTAGCATCTTACTTGGGATGTGCTGTAAGTGCAAGTTACACACTGGATTTCAGAGACCACATATGAGAAAAAGAACGTGAAGTTTACCATCAAAAATTTTAAAACATTGATTACATGTTGAAATGATAATATGTGCATATACTGGGTTAAATAAAATAGAGTAATAAAATTAAATCACCTATTTCTTTTTACTTGTTTAGTAAAGCTGCCAGGTAATACAAAATCTCTTATTTGGCTTACCTTCTATTTTGCACCCATCGAGTTAGAATGAAGTCAGAGGCAGCCATGCGGTTCTCATACTTGCCACTAGGTGGCAACCTTAACCCAGGACTGCGATTTTCAGACTCCAGGAGGCAGGCTCCCTGGGAAATCTAGAGGAAAATATGGAGATAGGGAGAAAAATGGGAGAGAGACCAGGGAAGGGAAAGGACACTCTGAACCGCGGGCAGTGTGTGGCCATGGCTGTGACCAATGGTAGGAGGCTGTGGGCTCAGCTCTGGGAGAATAAAATAGAAGTGCATTGTCAGAATTCTGTCTGCTCCTTCCCCAACTCCAGTGCTTTGGGGCAATGAGTACCTGCCCCAGGCCCACCTAGGACAGCTAGTGTAGATGTCCTTGGATAAATGGATCGTGAAGAAACTCTGTGCTGGTGAGGAGCCGAGGAGGACAGAAAGACCACCTCCATGGCCCCACCCTATCTCTTCCAGCCCCCTCTGGGTGCTGCTTCTCCCTGGGGACTGAGCCCCAGTGTAGCCCAGAGCAGTCTCCTGGTGGGTTGTGTGCCCGGGCCTCACCCACTGCTTCTGGGTCCTGAGCTCTAAGGCCTGACATCCATCAGGGGCTTTGGCCTCTCTCCGTGTGTTGCTGGACCCAGTACTCCATGCTCCATGGGAATACACATTCCTACACCTAAATAATGAGAATTCTGAGGACCTCAGCTCCTTCAAAAGACATCCACCAATGGGAATTCCAGATTCCACTGGAAACAGTTATGAAGGGAGAAAAAATGGACCGAGACTTAAAATAGGCATAAAAACCATACTAAACAAGATAAGATCATTTGCCAGCAATATCAAATTAGAATGAGAAATGAGAAAAAGAAGAGCCAAGTAGAAATGATAGGCAATGAAAACCACAGTGATTGAAGTAAAGAACATAATAGAAGGCTCAACAGAAGTAAGACAGTTGAGAAATTGTGGGGCGCCTGGGTGACTCAGTCAGTGAAGCATCTGACTCTCGATTTTGGCTCAGGACCTGATCTCAGGGTCAGGAGATCGAGCTCTGCATCAGGCTCCTCGCTGGGCGTGGAGCCTGCTTAAGATTCTCTCTCTCCCTCTGCCTTTGGCCCCTCCCCCACTGCCCTCCCCCCTTCCTTGCACTCTCTAAATAAATAAAATCTTAATTAAAAAAAAGAAATTGATGGGTTAGAAGGTAGCTTAAGAAACTCTCAGAAGGAGCCGGAAATGAAAGGAAATAGGGAAGGATAGAAGGGGAAATGCCAGTGCCTAGAAAAAAGGGTCCCAGAAAATGAGAGGAAGAAAAAGCAGAAAAGGATACAACTCTCTGGGAGAAGAAATTATGGAGATGATAGATTCCTCAGGTCGAAGGAAAGATTAAAAAAAAAAACAAACACCTTAGATTGGAAAAATTCAAGGTGCAACCATATGATTCCATTTGTATGAAGTTCCCAAAGGGCAGAGCCAACCCAGTGACTCTGCAGGGGCTGAGGAAGCCCCACACTGGAGGGGGGCTTCAGGGACTCGGTGTTGTTCCCGGGTCTGGGTGCTATGGGAATGTGTGTTCATAAAAACTCATCGAACTGGAGCGCCTTGCTGGTTCAGTCAGAGGAGCACATGACTTGATCGTGGGGTCGCGAGTTTGAGCCCCACGTTGAGGGGTAGATTGTACTTAAAATTTTTTTAAAAGTTCATAAACTATACACGATTTGCGCTTTTCCTTGTATTGTGTCATTTTTCGATAAAAAGCTCACTGGAGCAAGAGAGAACACACTGCCACATAACTCATTAGTTGAAGAAATCATAATGGAAACAGAAGAACTTAGAAGGATGTATTATATATCAATATTTATGGGCTGCAATGAAAGCAGTGCTTTGAGGGATATTTAAAGTCTGAAATATTTATATTAGTTAAGAGGAAAGGCAGAAAACGAATGAGCCGCGGAACCAAACTAAGATGTTAGAAAATCACAAATAATAAACGCAAAGAAATTAGGAGGCTGATACCAAAGCCAGATGAAACATTACAAAAAAAGAAAATTGTAGACCAGGATCTCTCATGAGTACAGAAGCAAAAGTCCTCCATAAAATACTAGCAAACCAAATCCACCGGTGTACTAAAAAGATTACACACCGTGGCCAAGTGGGATTTATCCCAGGCTCACACGGGTGGTTGAATGTAAGAACTGGATCAGTGGGATACACCATGTTAACGGAATGCATAAAACCCATACGATGATCTCAACTGATGCAGAAAAAAACCTTTGACCAACATCCTTTCATGATAAATTCAACATCCTTTCATGATAAAAAGCACACAAAACTAAGACTACAAAAGAACTTTCCGGATGCCAAGGGGCATTTATGAAAAACACACACAGGTAACATTGTATCCAATGGTGAAGGATGGAAAGCTTTCCTCCTAAGATCAGGAGCAAGACAAAGATGCCTGCTTTCACAACTGCTAACAAATATTGTACTGGAATTATGGCCAGGACAATTTAGATGAGAAAATAATTTAATAAAAGTCATTGAACTTGGAAAGGAAAAAGTACAGCTATCTCTATCTGCACATGACATGATCCTACATATAGAAAATCCCCAAGAATCGACAAGCGAGCAATTCAAGCTGGTAACTTCAGGAAAGCTGCAAGGTGTACGAGCAACAGACAGACATCAGTTGAGGCTCTGTCTACCTGGACCTGTAATAAACATTCTGAACAGGAAATGAAGAAAGCTATTCCAGGGGCGCCTGGGTGGCTCAGTCAGTTAAGCATCGACTTTTGGTTTTGGCTCACGTCATGATCTCAGGGGCGTGAGATCAAGCCCTGCATGGGGCTCCACGCTCAGTGTGAAGTCTGCTTGAGAGTCTCTCTCTCCCTCTCCTTCTGCCTCTTACCCCGCTCTTTCTATCTGTCTCAAGTAAATAAATACATTTTTTTTAAAAAAGAAAGCTATCCATTAACAGTAGCATCGAATTAAAGAAATAGTACATATTCAAAGCAATTGCTAGCAAAATAGGGTAAGGGCTTATCATTTTTTTTTTAAGGGAAAGTAACTACAGCTGGCAAGGATGGGGAGAAATTGGAACCCTTGTGCATCACTGGTGTGAAAGCAAACAGGGCATCTGGTGTAGAACACGGGCCAGCATAGCCGGTGTCCATGTGTGGAGAACTGCAGAAGAGAGACCTCACCTGGGGGACAGGTGTGCGGAGGGCAGGAGCCCAGAGTGCCTGGTGTCCATGCTGGGAGGATTGTGGAGAGTGGTGTGAGATTGCTGAGGGACCTCCCATATTGGGGGAGCGGCTGGGACAGAGCCCTGTGGACACCCTCACACACACCCTGTACTGACCGATCCTCTAACTTCAGGAACCTTCTTCCAGCAGTGTCCCTCCAGAACCTTCTATGAGCACACATAACATTGTGTTTATTGTGCAACACACATGCTTTCAGGAATTCCATCCGCTACGGCAGAGTGGGTGTCCAAGGGCGAATTTAGAGCCGAGAGGCGATAAATCGCTAGCTGAGGGCACAAACTGCCCCAGCCAGGCACGATCTCAGAGACCTTGGATCCCGTGAGCCTTTCCTAATAGGACACCTACTGGAGGACGAGCTTCCCTCACCAGACTGGCTACAAAGACGTGGCCAGAGGGCAGGCGCTGAGGCCCAAACACACAGTCCCTGGAGGCTGAAAGAGGTGACAGCAGGGAAGGGCTCCGTGGAGATATCCAACAACTATTTAAAGCCGGGGACAACAAAACTCAATTGAACTGTTTTCACTCATTGTATTGTTCTCCTGCAACTGCTGTGTGTGATAGGAGAAGGAGCAAAGACATAATTTTGGAAAATTCTAATTCCATCATGCCCCATGTCCTTGAGAACAGGACTTCTTGCCGTAGAATAAAAAACATGCCATGTACTCTGTTTACAGGTAAGGAAAAAACCCTCTTGTCTTGAATTTGAAATACTGCTATGTGAACTCATGAGGCATTTCATCTTTCAAAGGATTTACCTTTAAATATTAATCCTTATAATTATTTTTAAATTATATATATTTAATTATAATAATTATTCTTGCTCTGTCCACTGGAAAGGCCTAGAAACAATACAATACTTTGAGCATTCCCTGCACCCAGACTGTGGTCTTGAAATTCCTTTTCCAGCTAAAAGAAACCAGGGAGGTTTTAGACAAAACGCTGACTCCAAGCCCAGGGCATCTCGTCACACCAGACAGTGAGAAGCTCTCAAACCCTACTTGGCATGTCAGCGGGTCCCCAAGCCAAGGGGAGAAACTCCCACCGGTCACAGAGACACAGTCTCATCTTCAATAGGGACAATAATTACGATGGAGCGAAACCCTCATATACATTTAAATGCTTATTATCTTTTTATTTTTTAGAGGGGCTAGGGAGGTGCAGAGGGGGCGGGAGAATTTTAAGCAGGCTCCGTGTCAGCTCGGTGCCCGACATGGGCCTCGATTCCACAACCCTGAGATCATGACCTGAGCTGAAATCAAGAGTCGGACGCTTAACTGTCTGAGCCACCCTAGCACCCCGACCCTTGTATACATTTAAATGCACAGGAATGACCTAATAATTCTAAAACACAAAAACGTAATGGACTGGGTCACCTTTGGAGGATGATTGAGAACAAATTCATTATCCTGAAAATCAGTGAAAGAAAATATGTTAAAAAATCTGTAAAGGAGGGGCACCTGGGTGGGGCAGTCGTCTGGGCAACCGACTCTTGATTCCGGCTCAGGTCGTGATCTGAGGGTCCTGAGATCAAGCCCATCTGAGGGTCGTGAGATCAAGCCCGCGTCAGGCCTGGGGTCCGGCTCCGCACTCAGTGCGGAGTGTGCTTGGAGTCTCTCCCTCCCTTTCCCCATGTCTCTCCCCAGTGAGCGCACTCTCTCTCTCTCTCAAATAAATACATAACTCTTTTTTTAAAAAAATCTGCAAAGGAAAAGTTGGTGAACATTTCCCTCTATGTTCAATAGGAACAGCACCGCTGGGCAACTGACTGATAGATGGGGGCATCTCTCTGGAACGATGCCAGACAATACAAGAGAAATAAATGTTAAAATTAAGCTGCCACCATTGTACGAGGCCCAGGAAAACCAGCGAATCCAGGTGGCAAGCATCAGATCAGCTCACCTCACAAAAAGAGAGGCAACCAGTCCCAACGCTTCCGATGAGGGAAGCCGGCTCCCATCTACAGCCGGGCCAACGGCATCGAACCGGAGTCTGATGGGGCCTCTAGATTCAACTGCTGAACCCCAGAAATTCAGAGGACAAGGAGGGAGCTGAAAGGACAGCGGCGCTAAGCTCTGGTGCTGGAATGGCTATCTCCCGAGCTACACAGGCGTACTGTGTGTCCAGCCTGTGCAGGCACTGGCATCCCACGTGGGGAAGGGCAGGGGGCACTGGGTACGGCAGGAGTTAAAGGCAGGCGACAGTGCCTGCAGCCCACAATGGTGGGAGTAGCCTTCGTGGGTAGGCTATCTTGGTCCCAGTTCCCACCCTTCAGGGCTATGGACTGCAAAGCCTGGCCAAGGACCGCTGCCTTCTGGAAAATTCCTTGGGTCAAGCTAGGTCCAGTAGCAGAACCTCAGTTCTACCGCATGGTGAAGTCCTGAACAGGGAGGATAAGAAATAGATACAGCTTCCCCAGGAAGCCGGGAATGCCTAAAGAGGGGATGATAACAGCACCCCATGCCGGTGATGGAGATACCTCAGCCACCCCCCCCCCCCCGTCTCCTNCCCCCCCCCCCCCCGTCTCCTAGGCCACCCAGACACACAGGTGAACTCAGCGCTTCCCTTTGTATGCTTTCGTTGGAAACACGCAGGGTTGGGATAGTGGGGGCTATGGGCTCAGTTGGCAGCAAGTATTTCCTGAACCCAAGAAATGAGCTCGGTGATGCGGGCGTACACGGCAGGAATAGAGGGGAAGCAGATGCTGCTGCTCCAGGACACGATGCCCACCAGGGTCCAGGCTCCATCCTTCTGGCAGACCAGGGGGCCACCAGAGTCGCCCTGCAGGAGGAGAAAGGACTTGTTTCCAAGCCTGAAGCAGGGTGCCGGGGCCCCCGTGTGCCCTGACCTGCCCCAGCCCGGGTTCTGTGCAGAGCAATGACAAGGGTGGGCACAGTGACTGAGCAGGAGACCCTTCGATGCAGGGCCTGGGGCAGGTGGCCGACCCTCTGCCCCAGCCAGTGTCTGTACAATGGGCCGGAAACCTAGGGCTCTCGGGGGCTGGGGTGAGGACACCATGGCCCCCGGGGGGCCCCCAGCACGCCCCGGCCAGAGCGAGCCTTCGGTCAGAGGCACCTGCTCGTGGGGGTCCGGGCCTTGGCCAGGGCAGCTGGCGTGAGCGAGGTGGAGGAGACCCGGCAGAAAGGAGCCACCCTCCCGGCCTGAGCAGGCACAGGGCGAGGTCGGTGAGGGCAGGCAGGGGTGGCAGAGCTGGGCCATACCATGCAGGAGGAGATGCCGTTGGCGCCCGCACAGACCATCACATCGGTGATCCTGCTGCCCCAGAACTGCTTGCACTCGGCATTGGACAGGAGGGGCAGGGCCGCCTGCTGCAGCTTGTCGGGGGTCTTGTGGGCTGGAGGGACACAGCAGGCCAGGAGGGGTCAGGGAGCCTTCCCCCGCAGAAGCGCTTAGGACACGGGAGGAGGCGCCGCCACAGAGGGAGCAGCTGGGGAAGGAGAGACCGGGCCGGACCCCAGGGCCCTGAACCACACCTGGATGTCGGACTCCCAGCCCAGACCCCATGGCCCGCTGACCACAGCCACCGGCCTCAAGTCTGGAGAGAAAATCCAGCCTGGAAATGGGGCAACGTGACCCGGGTGAGAGCGAGCGAGGCCGACGCTTGCTGGTGCTTTGGTGTTTCTCGGCTCGTTAGTCTTCAAGTATAGAGTGCTTACGCTCACTTTTTTTTTTTTTTAAGATTTTATCTATTTGAGAGAGAGAGAGCACAAGCAGGGGGAGGGGCAGAGGCAGAGGGAGAAGCAGACTCCCCACTGAGCAGAAAGCCCGATGCAGGACTGGATCCCTAGGACCCTGGGATCCTGACCTGAGCCAAAGGCAGACGCCCAACCGACTGAGCCACCCAGAGCCACCTCTCTATTCATATTTGGTAGGTTTTTCATTAAGAGGGTTTTAAACAAAGAAATGGAAAGATTTATGGCTGCGTTGCAATCTAGACAAGAAAAGAAGGAAAAGCCATAGTGGTGCCCCCTGGTGACTCGTGCTGCTCAGGCCTCCCCGAGCACAGACACATTTCCTGGGTACAAACGCCAGGTCATGCTCACCATTGTACTTGGTCCTCCCCCAGCCGGTGGTGGCACACACCAAACCAGGGGGGAATTCGTCTGTCGTCTCGGGCAGGCACATGGGGGACATGGTGTGGGAGAAGCAGGCGGGCGTGGCCAACTTCAGCAGGGCGATGTCACTGCGGACGGTCACCATGTTGAACTTGGGGTTCTTGCAAACCTGCAGGGCAAAGCCAGAACAACAGAATTAGGCCCTCGGATTTGTTGGCAATCTGCAGGTTGCAAGGAGGTAAGCTCTTTCTCTAGCAGCCCCCGTGGAAGAAATGGACCCACAGGAGCCCTGAATGAGAATTCGGAGGCCAGCCCCATCCACCCTGGGCTCCTGCGTCTCCAGCAGCCGAGGGTCTTGTCCTTCCTGCTCCTACCCCAGCCCCTTGGCTGAGCCTCCCAGACCAGTCGGACAGGGCTTGGGCATACCCTGGCAATCTTCAGGACCTGGATGTTCTCCTCATCTGAGCGTTGGTTAAACTCCCCAGCCATGACCAGGTGAGACGTGCTAGAGGAATCACATGGAAGTTAATGACTGGGGTGGGCCCTGCTCCCTCCTCAGTCCCAAATGTAACTGTAAGCAGAGTCCTGAGCTTGCCCAGGCCTCACCTGATCCCATAGTGGGCGGCAGTGACCACCCAGTCCTCGCTGATGAGGGAGCCCCCGCAGAACTGGAAGCCGGTGTTGTCCTGGAGGAAGATGGGAAGGGTCAGTGCTGGCTGGACACCAGCAGCCCCCAGCCTGGCTAAGACCCCAGTGTGTCCCCCATTCACCTGCAGGGACACCTGCCAGGGCCAGAGCCCAGGACAGCGTCTTCCCCACTGATAATCCTGGACAGGCCATTCAGCACAGGCTCGATGGCAGGGACCCCGCAGTCTGCAGGGGGGCGGGGGAGGAGGAAGGGGGAAGAAGGCTGAGGCCCAGGGCCAATCTGCAGGACTCCTGGTTTCTTCCAGGTCCACACAGGACCCCAAACCACACTCCTCCACCCCCAAGCAACTTCTGCTGCACTCCTCAGCGCTTAGGCACCAGGATCCTCACATGCAGCCTGCTAACCCCACTCATGCTGCCGTGCCCGGGGCCTTCCTGAGGAAGGAGCAGAAAACAGGCTGAGAAATCAGTAGGGCTGGACTCCCGGCCTTCTTGCTGTGAGCCCTCAGCATGTCACTGACTCTCCCCTGCTCATTTTCCTCAGTAAACTGGGGAGCAAACAAGGCTCCCCTCTCCAGTCAAAACTCACCTGTTGGCTGGGGGGAGTGAAATTAAAATTGGCTAACCCCAAGTCCACGGGGAATCTGGACCTCGGACGCCTTGCTGAGGCGGATAGGAAATGGTACAGCCCGCCCTGCTGTGCCCACATTGAATGTTCTTTCCCAGAGACTTCAGGAACTATTCATGTATAAAGTTTACGTTTCTCAATTATTTAATAAAACAGGACTTTGGTTCTGCCCTATACAAGGACACACGGGGAAAACAAAACGAGGGCTTGAATTGTCCCAGACGTTGAGAACGGACACATGTACTCAGTATGTCTGTGAGGACCTGGAGAATTCTCAGCACCTGTGCAAGCAAAGTTAGGCTCACGCAGCCCCCACTGCCAGGCAGCCCTCGCCCCCGCGGTAACACAAGCCAGCGCCTGCCCTGCTGCCCCTGGCTAACCCAACGCAGAGCACTCTTGCCAAAACACGTCAGCATACTAACCGCTTTCTCCGTAACAGCAAAAACCTTAGAACTCACCTGGGAGGAATTTACACAGCTGACCACTTTAAGGTGATTACAATGGGGGCCTCCGCACCAGCAGGGATAAATCTAAAACATTACCTGGGCGGGAAGAGGCACTTTATTTATTTTTTAAGTAAGCTCCATGCCCAGCATGGGGCTTGAACTCTCCACCCTGAGATCAAGAGTCACACGGTCCACTGACTGCACCAGCCAGGTGCCCCGGGCACATTTTCAAATTGATGTAGCGTGTAACAGTTTGTGGAAGTTTGTACACATTTTGTATGGTGTCTATGGATTTCTAAATATGTAGTAAATTGGTAAAAACCTGCCTGGAAAGGAGGCATGGCAAGCTCGGAATTGGGCTCACATTCCACGAGGGGAGGAGGGGGAGGGTGGCTTGAGCTGAATCTAGTTTATGTTTTAAAAACAAATCCCTAAAGTCAGTCTGCGAAAAAAGTAATATTTGCAAAACCCTGATGGTAGGTATGTGATTGTCATATTATTTCCTGTATTTTTTACCGTTTCTTCTTTTTTAATGGAAAAGAAAGGACTCCATAAGTGCTGGGGACAATAAATAAAAATCCAAGGAGGGGCGCTGAGAGTCTCCTGCGACCACAGCCCTCCTCTGCTTACAGCACCCCTGCCTGAGGCACGCCTGGGGCTACAGGACTCAGCGGGGCCCAGACTGGTTTCTGGCACCCTCCTGGCTCAGAGTGGAAGCGCTCAGAGAGCCCCAGAAGGACCCCTTGCTCCTCACAGCTTCAGCTTGCCAGTCTGGGAAGAGGCCCCCAGGTGCAGGGAAGGCGGCTCCAAACTCCCTCTTGGCGAGGCCCCAGGGCTCGCTCTAGACAGAGCCCCTCATGCTCCTTCAGTGGGGCTGGCGGCAGGGCCACCTGCTCCAGGCCTGGCAGGCCCACCCCTGGGGTCCCGACACTCACGACCAAAGGCACCCCCCACAAGGGCGAAGCAGGAGAGAAACCAGAGAAAGGCCATGTTGCTGCTGTCAGGAAGGTATGGGACAACCATGCTGGGGGCCCTGCTTTTAAGTCTCCTGGGCCACCCCAAGCCCTGCCCAGCCCCTCTGGCCCTGCCCAGCCAGAGAAGCCTGAGAGCCACCCTCTCTGTTATCCAAGGACCTTGAGCGATAAGTGGGGGTCAAGCCCCTTGCACAGCCGGGCCTGGCTCTCAGCCCAGGATGCCCCAACCCCTGGGAAAAGGCCAGCTGCTCTGATGCACCGTCACCCCTAAGACTTGGCAACGCCTGGCATCCCAAAGGCTCTGTGGGCCATGTGCCAGCACTCCAGCTGGGAGCTCGGGTGCTAGAGCCCAGCTCTGTGCAGCCTTCAGCCAGTCCCAGATGTAGGGACTCAGCCACTGCCAGGGCAACAGGAAGGAATCCCAGCTCCTAATTATAGGCAATGCCATCATGGGGTTCAAAGAACCCCAGCTATGGTCACTGGGAGGCCTCCGGTATAGGGAACGTAGAAAGCAGGTGCTCAGCAAAGAGCATTTTTGGGGCAATCCCATCCCCAAGCATTCTACAGATGTTCGGGGTTATCCAGAGGGGCAGCTTCTGAGTGGGGGTGAGGGCATCACCCCCACGGAGGCCACTAGCAGGTTCTAGGTAGGCAGACGTGCTGACAGGCTGTCCTGCTTCTAGCCCTGGGCTCAACTCAATCTCTCTGTGGTAACTCACTGTGTAAGGGACTAGTCACTGTGGATAGCTCCGTGTCCTATAAAATGGGGTGTTGATTCCTCGCCCTTAAATGACACACAGGGAAACAGAACAGAAACGATGCTGATGGTCCCAGAACACTGAGGAAAGGAAGGTGTGGGTAATAGGATGGTGATGCATTTACCAGAAGTCGGGGCCTAGTGGCCTTTCAGCAGACCCTGGTGTAGACACTGGGCACTCACATGCCCACAGTGCGAGGCGCCCCTGTCCTCGTGAGCCTTGTGACAGAGAGACACTGAAGGGACAGGAATATGATGTCATGAGTCCCATAGTCCAGGCAGGGAAAGGAGAGTACTGAGGTTCCAGAAGGTGCTCTGGGCTTCAGCCCTGAGCCGGTTTGTCGAGGAAGGTGGGGTGGCCAGAGAAGTCTCCTCCCGAGGCCTCTGGGTGCTGTGCTCCCCAGGGCCCGCCACGCAGGAGAGGCTGGCCAGAGTGAGTGGCACAGGGTCTCTGCTCCCAATCGGACCTCCACTGGCCTGGAGGTTTGGTCTTGATCTGTGTGTGCTCAGCATGGGGTTTGTTCAAAATGCTTCCCGGGGAGGGGGGCGGTGAGCAGGGGCTCTGACCAGTGGGGACAGTGGCCACAGGTGGGGCAGGGTCCCGGAGGAACCCCATATCTCTGGGGCAGGGCTGAGACAGCCACATTTCCATGGACGCAGAGAGCCAGCGGCCGGGTGCTGACCGGGTCCAGAGCTTTTTGGTATCTCTGGCTGAGTGGCAGCCCCCAGGGGTCCCGGGTGAGTGGCAGCCCAGGCTGTGAGTGCGAGGAGTCCATAGTTAAGGTCCAGGTCAGGGTCAGTTATTGAAACATTTACATTCGCTTGGGTTTTCTTCTTTATTTTTCCTTCACTCATTCCAAGCAGCTAGCCAAGCCACTTATATTTTCCTTGCCTCAGGGACTTTTCCAGAGCAGAAAGCAGAAGCATCCCGAAGTCTCTGGCTCTCCAGGTCTGTTGTGAAAGTAAACTCCTGGCCCACTGGAGCGTAGGAGGAATCTTCTGGAAAGGCAGGGAGAGCGTCCCCAGTTGCAGAGGTCAGTGCCGTGAGGCTCAGAGCCACGAGGTCACGGGGTGCCTATCCGCTGCTGCGTTTCCTACTTTGTCAACCAGACCACGAGGTGAGCCCTCCCCAGGAGCAGCGTGGCCTCCGGGTTACCAGCACTGCCGGCCACGGCTGCCTGCCTGAGCCGTTCCCTGCTCTCGTCCACACAGAGGGCTCCCGTGGAGGCTCACCGTGCCCCAGCTCTCAGCAGTCGGGGGCAAAGAGGGGTGAGGCGAAGGGCAGCCCCACTCTCCTGCGCTTGGGCGCTCCTGTGTGCATGTGGGTCTGGCACCTGGGCCCCGGCCTGAGACCCTGGTTGGGACTGCGGCCTCCCTGAGCTGCCTGGCACAACCTGCGGTCGCAAGCTCCATATCTCTGCATGTGAGCCCTCCTGTGAGAGAGCGAGCCCCTGTGGCCGAGCCACTGTCTGCCATTGTTTTATGACAAGAAGCATCTGGAGCGATTCACAGCAACTATAAGAATGTGCTACGTGCCTTCCATTTTCCCCTCCTCATCCACCTTGCTGGCCTCCAGCTTGCTGACCCTCAGGCACAGGAGCAGGGCCCCGAGATGGGGGAAGAGACCGAAGTCTGGTATTTATTCTCTGGGTTGCCTCCCTGAAGAGCTGCTGTGGGCTGGCTGCCTCCCTGGCCAGCGGCCGCAGCTCCTTTCAGGAGGCCCCGTCAGCTCGACTACCCTTCCTGGGTTCCATAACTGCTCCTCCCAGGTCTCCTCAGCTCTAGGTATGGCCTTTGCATTCCCTAGCCTTTTTTATTTTCCCTAACTCCTGCCCACACCTTTTTAAAGTTCCCTTTATTTAAATTCACCTTAATAGGGATGCCTGGGTGGCTCAGTCAGTTAAGTGCCTGCCTTCTACTCAGGTCGTGATCCTGGGGTCCTGGGATCAAGTCCCGCATCAGGCTCCCTGCTCAGTGGGGAGCCTGCTTCTCCCTCTGCCTACAGCTTCCCCTGTTTGTGCACAGGCTCTCGCTCTCTCTCTCTCTCTCTGACAAATAAATAAATAAAATTTTAAAAAAATAAATTCACCTCAATAACCCAATTTTGAGTGTGCCACCTGTTTTCCAGCAAGACCGTGACTGATATAGTGGCTGTGTCCCCAGGCCCACTGAGCATGGGATTCTGGGAAAGCAATGCTCAGGGACTGGAGAAGTCCATGGGATACCCTTTCTGTCATGGAAGAGGGGACCCCAGTGGCCCATGGGGTGATCCTGTGGCATCACCAATTAACGCTGGCAGGGGCAAAGGCAGACGGGCAGGTGGAAACAGGCCCTGGAGGGCAGGTGGCTGTGGCACCGAGTTCCTACAGGGTCAGCGGGGATCATAAATACCGGGGAGTTGGACCAATGGTCCAGGAGTACACGAGAAGATGATGAAAGCCACCAGTCATTAGGGAGATGCACATCGAAACCACAGTGAGATACAGCTCATACCCATCAGGATGACAAACAGAAGCCAAAACCAAAAACACAGAAAATAAGAACGAGAAAGGATGTGGAGAAATGGCAGGTCTTCAAAAACTTAAATACAGATTTACCCCATGATCTCATAAATCCACTTCTGCAGGGACACCCAGAATTAAAAGCAGATTCCCAAAGAAATATTTGTACATCCACGTCTGTAGCAACATTAGTTACAGTATCTAAGACATGGGAGCAACCCACGTGTCCATCAATAGACAAACGCAGAAAAATGTGGTCTATGTATAGAAGGGAATATTATTCAGCCTTAAAAAGGAAGGAAATCCCAACACAAGCTACAGCATGGACAAACCTGGAGGACATCATGCCCAGTGACAGAAGCCAGTCACAAAAAGGCAAATACTGTATGATCCCATTTATAGGAAGTCATTAGACAGCAGGTAGAACGATGGTTGCATGGGGCTGGCAGGGGGAGACAACCGAGGGTTATAGTTTCATGGGTGCCGAGTTTCAGTGTAGCAAGATGAAGAGAGTTCTGGACGTGTTGGTGGTGGGTGTATAACAATGTGGATGAATTTAAGACCACTAGCTGTACACTCGAAAATGGTTCAGATGGTAAATTTTATGCTATTTGCATTTTGCCACAACTTGAAAATTAAGAAAAAACACACACAATGAGACACTGCTTCACACCTACCATGATGGCTATAATTTTTTAAAAGGGAAGTAACAGGTTTCAGCAAGGATGTGGAGAAACTGGAATCCTCATACATTGCTGGACGGGATGGAAAATGGTGTAGTCTCTGCAGAAAACAGTATGACAGGTCCTCAGAGAGCTAAACATTGAATTATCGCATGACCCAGCAATTCCACTCCCAGGTACATAGTCCCCAAAATGTGTGAGCAGGGGTTCGACCAGATACTCGTATACCAGTGTTCACAGCAGCACTATTCACAACAGCTGAAAGGTGGAAACAACCCAAATGTCCATCCGTGGACGAATTGATAAGCAAACAGTGGCGCATCCACATGATGGAATATTATTCAGCCATGAAAAAGAAGGCAGTACCGCTATGTCCTACAACACGGATCAACCTTGAAAAGACCACGCTCAAAGACAGAAGCCAGTCACAGTGGCCTGCCTACTGCACGATTCCATTTCCGTGAAACATCGGGAACAGGCAAACCCACAGAGATGGATATTAAATTCGAGGTTACCAGGGCTGGGGAGAGCAAAAGCGAAGTCATCGCTCAACAGACACCGAGTTCCTGCCTGAAGTGATGAAAACGTTTTGGGAATAGTGGGCACGGTTGTGCAACGTTGGAAATGTAATTAATGCCACCCAACTGTACACTTAAAAATGGTGAAAATGGCCAATTTCGTGTTATATATATTTTACCACAATTTTTAAAAATTAATGTAATAAACTAAAAGCCATTGATTCATCCACTTTAAACGGGTGAACCGTACGGTACGTGGTTTACACCATACGGCCATGGACGAGCCTGGAGCCTGACTCAGGGCTTGGAGACTTCCAGAACCTGACCAACACTCCATACCACCAAGTAAGGAGCTGGTGGGGAGGGAGTGGGTATTTTAGGCAGACAGAGCAAGGCTGGAGAACTCTGAACCCCCAAAACTCCATGAACGACCCCATTCCCCCGCCAACACAGGTGCTCCCGTCCCCCGTCTGAGGGAGCCAGTCTCGCTCTGTGTAACAGCTCTGTGCCGAGCTGGGGCTGCCGCCTTCTGAGGCAAAGCCGCTTCTCCGCAGAGCCTACCCCGCCAATCCACACCAGCCCCTGGCCCATAACAAGGTCGATCCTTCCCATTCCCATGTCCCCACACCTTTCACCCTTAAGCTTTATGTGGAAGGTGAGAGACTGAAGATACAAATGGACAAGAGCCAGACGGTACAGAAGAATGACCTCTGACCCTCCTTCTGCAGCAACCAGCCCAGCAAGCCGGCAGCCGCCGGCCACACAGCCAGGACTACTAAAAACTGACGGCCTCCTTCCTCTCCGCCCCGACTCCCAGCTTGGGACCAGCCAAAGAAAGCAAGTACGGCACCCCTAGCCATTCACCTGGGATGCCCCCCACCCCGTGCCAACAGCCTGCGATCAGGGCACACCTCAAGCCTGCCCTTTCTCCGTGACGAAGCTTTCCCTCTCCCCTGCCTGCCTACGAGCATGTGCCTGAGGCCAGGGATGCTGCCCAACCGCCTTGCCCTGGAGAGCAAGCTCTGAATGGACAGCCTCCGCCTGTTCTCCTTTGGGCGGTCTTCACCGTCTTCCCAAAGGCCACGCTCTGAGGACAGCCTCCCCGCATGGGACCCTCCAGGGTGCAGCTAACGCCCACGGGCGTCTCCCCGCTGCTGGGAGCTGGGAGCTCGGCCTCTCTTGCTGGGTCCCTGAAGCCATGCCCATACCTTAAAGAGCAGTCTCCACGAGCTGCCCTGTTGGGGGGGTGCTATTTGTTTCCTGGAGGGGTCCCTGCAGATACAGTCAGCCAAAAACTCCATCTAGGGGCGCCTGGGTGGCACAGCGGTTAAGCGTCTGCCTTCGGCTCAGGGCGTGATCCCAGCGTTATGGGATCGAGCCCCACATCAGGCTCCTCTGCTGTGAGCCTGCTTCTTCCGCTCCCACTCCCCCTGCTTGTGTTCCCTCTCTCGCTGGCTGTCTCTCTCTCTGTCAAATAAATAAATTAAATCTTTAAAAAAAACCAAAAAACAAAAAACAAAAAAACAAAAACTCCATCTAGTCTCAGCCGCACATGCCTGTTCCAAATACAGCTAAAAAGGAGGACATGCTGCCAGGGAAACTATGAACGAATGCTTTCTTATCACTTCGAATTTTCAGTTTCGCTTTATTGAAAAAGGCCTTTTTACAAATCAGACACAGACTTTTCACTGCCCGTGGCTGCGGACCACGCAGAACCAAGTGCAAGGAGGGTAAAGGAAGGTGATCCTACAACAAGGTCCCACTTAGAAGCTGATTCCTCCAAGGCCTCTTCTGAAAGTCGCCTCTGCTCGTGGTGTTCCACGGGCATCGCTGAGGCAACACCTCTCGCCGTGGGGCCTGCAGGTTTTTCCAAACCGCCAGCATCCATCGTGTGCGGCCGCTCCCTGGGCCTTACACGAGGAGGCCCGCAGGACGCTCAGTTGATCGGCTTCCTCTTCCTCGAATGGCCCTCAAGGGGCCTGTGGTTTGAAGGCCGAGAGAGGCCGGATCTGCCTAGCGCGGCTGTCAGGACTAACAACCAGGTCTGTAGAGGCCCTGCTGCTGCCTTGCCCGTAACTGAAAGTGGCCACCACTTATAAGACGATTCCCATTTTCAGAGAAGTTAAAATGTGAACATAATTTGTCTTAGAAATGATCAAATATGTTCAATCGGATGGCCACATGTTGGGTGAGCCAAAGGAGTGAGTGAGTGGGTGCTGGTCCCTGTCCAGCCCCCCCCACCCGGCATCAAGCCCCTTGGCTACATTTGGGGGTTGCCCACCTCGTGGGCTGACAGCTTGGTGTGGAGTTGGCGCCTGGCTGCCAAGCCCCCAGCCCGGTTTTCCAGTTTCCCGTCCTGACAACACTGTGAGCCTCTTAAGAAACTCATTCTCGCCTTAAGTCCACAGAGTCTTCTGTTTTGCTGGTGACCGAGAATCCTGACTTGCACGAAAAGCCAGGGCTTTTGAATCGTGGGACGCCAGGCCATTCCATTTCAAATGCCTAAATCTCGAAGAAGTCAGGCATAAGATTTGTGTAATTAAAGAAAAGGAAAAAGATGTAAGAATCAGTTTCCATTTTTCCAATCTCAGAGTTTAGCTGGTGTGGCTGTCAGTGCTGGTAGCTTATCAAAACCTCATCCTCCATTCTTCCAAATTTTGTTTGAGGTAGAGAAGTCTCAGCTAACATGCTTCCTTTCCTGACCCCCTGCAGCTAGAGGTGGCCTGGAGACATGGCTCTGCTAATGAGATGTAAGTAGATGTCATTGGATGGGGACTAACCAGGAAGATTTTTTAAAAATGGAACAGATTCTAGTGGTATTGCTTTTTGCCCTTTTCTCTCCCCCTTCTTTTCCTGCCTGAATGCAGCTGTGATGCACGGAGGTTCAGCAGACATATTGGAGCTATGAGGAAGATGCCACAGGCTTTGAGTTGCCACATCAGCCTTGGACTATCTCCCTTTAGAATTCATGTTAAATGAGGAAAATAAATGTCTACTTTGCTTAAGCTATAGTTTTTCAGGTCTCTATATTTCATAGCTGAATACAATGCCAACATGTACCAGGGCAGTTTGAAATATTTGATAATTTTTCCCCAAAACAATATTAACTTACAGCACCCTGAGAGGAGAAAGGAGTTTTTGGTGTACATCCCTGACAACGGGCTTAAGATCCTTCCCATAGACATCTCCCATTCCCTACTCTGCCATGGTTTGGGGAAAAGTAGTAGGAAAAAAAGGGAGTTTAAGGGAGGGGGAGGAGAAACAGCCCAAATGTCCCAGTGGGAGAGTGGTACCTAAATTGTGGTGTGTGTATGAAGTACACCACTCCTGACACAGCCAAGAACACAAGTGAATCACAAAACCATCTGGCTGAGTGAAAGAACAGGCAAAACTCATCTGTGGTGAAAGAAATAGGAACAGCGGTGGCTGGTTACCTCAGAGCAGGGGTAGCTGGAAAGCGGCACGCGGGGACCTTCTGGGGTGATAGCTTGGTTGTGGTGTTTGTTACACTACAGTGGATGTGTATCTATTCACCCCTCTGTTCACTTAACATCTGTCCATCTCATCACATGTAAATTATATTTCAATACATCTTAGTTTTAATAAAAAAGGGGATTGGGATTTGACCTCCTGAGATAGGACTTCAGGAAGAGAGGCCCGTTCACTTAAGGAAACTGACATTTGAGTGCCGGCCTCGAGCAATACCAGTCTTAGACTTGCCAGTCGTGGACCCATGCTCTCCCTCCATGCTAGGCAGGGCCTGGATCCCCCGACCCCACAACCCCCACCAGAGGCCAAATCCCACAAAGCAGCTGGGCAGGGACTGGCTTGGGGCCTCCTGTCCCCAGTAAAGCTCTTGACCCAAACACAGACTGCGTGGGAAGCAGCTGTCCCATGCTGTCTGTTCCCAGCGCGCACACCGAGCGGGTCACCCTGAGCAACCCCTTTTCCTGGAATTGCTTCAGCACTGCCCACTAAACCTACTAGATGCTACACCCCTGCAACGAGGTTGGATTTTCTGAGCTGGCACACAATCCACACGCAAACAAGGCCATACCTTCTCCCTGGGAGTGTGCAAGTGTAGAGATGGGTGCGCTCCAGGAGCTCAGGAGGCAGGGTTCCAAACCCGACGGTGGGAAGTCAGGAGTTATCAGCGAAAAATGGAAGCCGGGAAAATACTGGATATTGTCAACTTGATTGGCTGAACAATTGGGTCCAGAGATCGGTCGGCTCATCCTGGGACCCTGAGGACTGGCTGCTTGGCCGAGGTCTAATCGCAAAGGGGCGGAGGAGCCCGGCGTCCTAAAGGAAAGGAAGGGCGCGGGCCAAAGGGTCCTTCCTCTGGGTCAGGGGTCGCGGCGGGGCGGGCTGGAGGGCCGCTGGCCGCCCCCCCGCGAGCTTCGGCCCAGCGCCCGGCAGGAGTGCGGCCCGCCCCCAACTGCAGCTGCGCGCGTTCCCAGACCTCCGCAGCCCGTGCGCCCCGCCCCCACCTGCCCTTCCCTTCCCACCTGGAGTCCCGCCAGCCCTGCGGCCGCTGCCACCTGGCCGCCCGGGGCTGCCACTGCGGCTTCACCGGTGGAACGACGCGCCGGAGGGCCTCAGCGTCAGGGCAGCCGCTCCCGACCGTGTCTCCACCAGGGCCCCCCCTCGGTCGCTCCCCTTGGCCTCTCTGCGTTGGCCTCCTGCCTTCTGAGCTCACCAGTGCCCCCTGCCTCCCCGGGCGGCCTCCTGAGCATCGCTCTTTGCCCTTGCTAATGCCCCGGCCTGGACACAGTCCGCCTTCTCCCCTAACTTAAATGTCCCCTTCTAGGTGAGGCCCTCTTGCCTCTGTGTTAATCACGATAACTCCTTAGCTGGTAGGGTACATTTTACTTTTTTTTTTTTTTTTTTTTTTTTACTCTTTTCACTAAATTCTCCCACTCCTTTCCCCATGCATGCAGCTTGCTAAAAGCAGGAGAAATCTGTGTTTCTTTTCTTTTGTTCCGGTCCGCTATGGGCATGGTAAGCTGGGCTGGAAAGGATGAATGGGCTTGCAGGGCTAGCATAATCTCACAGAGGGGGCTACCCTCTGTCTCCTGTTTTGTGTCCTTCGTTCCCACGTGATACAGTGTGGCCACCCTCGCTGTCATCCGACAGGCTTCTAGAATGTGGAAAGGGCACTGATAGGAAATTCAGGGAGTACAGAGAACCAACCAGGACGCATTGTGTGTGAGGCCTGGTCCTTGCTTGGAATGGATCGTGCCTTTTCATAATGTGGGATCTATACTACGAGCATCCCCATTTTACACACTTAGAAACAAAACCAGAGAGGGCGCATAACCCGCCCGAGTCTGCACAGCTGTTTTGTGTGGAGACCTGTACTGGGGAGCACGCTACCATCGTCAGCGTGATGGAAATTAAAAGCAGCCATGAGATACCATTTTCCTTGTGTGTTTTGTGGGGCTCACACTGTGTCTAGCAGCCTCACCCTCAAATATCTCCTTCCCTGTTTTCTCAAGTGCTGAGAAATGGCCCCACTGCCCACCCTGTTGCCCAAGCCAGAAGCAGGCCTCCTTGCCTCCCTCCTCAACTCCATTTCCTGCTTGATCCAGCCTCCACTGGCTCTCACTGGGGCTGTGGCCCCAGGAGGCCACATGCTCGATTCCAGCGGCCCATAGTGTCTGGGTGAAGAGACCCAGCGTCGTGTAAACAGGCAGTGGGCACTTGCCCCTCTGAGCCACGCTGCACATAGCCCAAGTGACCACCCTAGATACTGGATGGAACCTTCAGGGAGACTTCTTGGCCATCCCCAAGACCGGGGGTGTACCCCTCAGACCCCTGGCCATCCATGCCTTGGTCCCCACACCTCCTCCCTCCTTGACCACACTGCCCAAGGGTTTCAAATAACAGACCAACTAAATTACTTGTCCAAGGTTCTCCAGCCCATGAGAGAATAGGTTGGGGCTCAAACCCTGCCCAGGCCTGGCTGCTGTCCAGAAGTCCCCTCCTGGAAGAGGAAGCCCGAGTTTTCTGAGCCCTCCCCGAGGCCACCTTGTTTGGCCCCACCTTCGCCCTTGACCCAGACCGAAGCTCGACCACGGGCCACAGCTGCTGCCATCCCACGCCGCGATGCCAGCCCTGCTCTGGCACATTCTACCTACTCAGGCACATGCCCAGGAAAGGGACTGTCACCTCAAGGTGTGCAGATTACAGCTTGGTGCACGGGTATATAACGGGGAGCTCCCCAGGCAGACGGCCTACACCTCCCTGACCGCAGCACCATGGCCTTCCTCTGGCTCCTCTCCTGCTGCGCCTTCCTGGGCACAACCTTCGGTGAGTTGGGGGCAAGCAGAGGCCAGGAGGGATGTCTCTGCTCCCCTTCCACCCCCGGGGCCAGAAGGGGCAACAGGGTCCCTGCTCCCCGTTTAGCTGCACACGGTGGTATGAGCCTGAGTGAGTCTCCCCCTCTGAGCCTCACTAGCTCCACTGGCACAATGGGGATGTGGGGAGGATTGGACCAGACCAGCCAGTGTGAGGCCTCCTGGGCCTTCCTGGGGCTGACTGAGGCCTCACACGCTGTGCAAGGGACAGAGAGGCCAAGTCCAGAGGGAGCAAAAATCCCTGAACAGCTAGTGGCTCCCAGAACGGCTCAGACGGCAAGCAGGCCAGAGTGGCTTGGCCACCACCAGCCCTTCGGGACCTTGGGCCTGGCACTTTCAGACTCGTGTTCACGGAGCGCTTGCTCTGGGCCGGGAACAGAGCAAGTTCCTGCTTTGCCTGCTTGGCCTTCTTGCATCCCCCCCCCTTTTATTTTAAGGATTTATTTATTTATTTACTTGAGAGAGGGAGAGAGAGAGACAGAGAGAGAGGGAGAGTTCGAGCCAGGGGAGGGGCAGAGGGAGAGAGAGAGAAGCAGACTACTCTGAGCGTGGGGCCAGACACGGGGCCGATCTCAAGACCTCGAGATCATGACCTGAGCTGAAATCAAGAGTCGGACATTGAAACGACTGGGCCGCCAGGCGCCCCATCTTCTTGCACCCTTATCCCAACTTTGTGAGGTTAGCAGCTTCATGAGCCCCTCTTTGCAGATGGGAAGACGCTCAGAATGCTAAGGCTAGGCAGTGGGGGGGCTGGGTTCAGACCCCCAGAGCCCTGCCTCCAGCCCCTGCTCAGGCCAGCCACCACCTTGCAGCCAACCTGTCGGGCTTCTCTGGCCCGAAGCACACATCAGACTGAGTTGTCCATGGGGGTTCCTGGACAGAGGGACCTGGGTGGGGAGCCCTTGGCCTCCATCCCTTACCTCATACTCCCACCCCCAGGCTGCGGGGTTCCCGCCATCCATCCCGTGCTGAGTGGCCTGTCCAGGATCATCAATGGGGAGGATGCTGTCCCGGGCTCCTGGCCCTGGCAGGTGTCCCTGCAGGTGAGAGGGGAATTCTGCCCCTGAGTGGGCTGGAGTATTGGCCCAGCTGGGACCGGCTGGGGGCTGCTGGTATCCAGCTAGCACTGACCTCTCTGTCTTCCTTCAGGACAGCACTAGCTTCCACTTCTGCGGGGGGCTCCCTGATCAGTGAGGACTAGGTGGTCACTGCCACCCACTGTGGGGTCAGGTGAGGACCCAGGGTTCCCAGGAAACCTCTTAGTGGAGGGGGAAACTCTCAGCACTGAGGGCTGGACCTTTAACTCCTTGTGCCTCAGTTTCCTTGTTTGGGAATGTGTAGAAAACCCAAGTCATGCTGGTCTTCCAAGGATCAGGGAGAAGGAAGCACCAGAGGGCTGTAGGTACAGGTGTTTCGGGGGCAATTACTGATATTTTGAGCTCCCTTTTCTGGATCAGCAACTCTGAGCACATGCACAAAGGTACACACGCACACACACAGACCCTGCACCCCGCCCCCACGGCTCCACTGCCTCACAGCAGGATCCCCCTTCTTTCTCGGGCCCTCTCCAGAACCACCCACCGGGTTGTGGCCAGGGAGTCTGACCAGGGCTCAGATGCTGAGGACATCCAGGTGCTGAAGATTGCCAAGGTATGGTGGCCCTGGAGTCTGAGTGTGACCCCAGGGTGGGGGGGAACAGGCCCTCAGGAGTGTCCCACCCTGGCTAAGACCCGAACACCCCCAGCTGCTCCTGACCACCCCGGCACTCCATCGTGATGCGGCAAAGCAGAAAGCAGGGTGTTCAAGGTCTGCACCTTGGTCCTGGGCCTGGCCTCGGGCTCCTGGTGCCAAATCGAACGGGCCATTGTGCGGACAGGAGCACTGAGGTGATCTGCAGTGGCCCCGCGCCCTGGTTCAGCCCCGCGTCGGCCTCCTCCCAGACCCCAACCGCAGTCCGCCCCACTCTGCAGGTTTTCAAGAACCCCAAGTTCAACACATTCACCATCAACAATGACCACACTGCTGAAGCTGGCCACGCCCGGCTGGTTCTCCCAGACTGTGTCCGCCATGTGCCTGCCCAATGAGAATGACGACTTCCCTGCCGGGACCCTGTGCGCCACCACCGGCTGGGGCCTGACCAAACACACCAGTGAGTGCCCTCCATGCGGGTGGGTGGGACATGGGGGGCCAGGCCGTGGCTGCTGATCGCCCACCCTGCCCTTCCAGATGCCAACACCCCCGACAGGCTGCAGCAGGCCGCCCTGCCTCTCCTGTCCAATGCCAAGTGCAAGAAGTTCTGGGGCAACAAGATCACCAATCTCATGGTCTGCGCCGGGGCCAGTGGCGTGTCCTCCTGCATGGTATGGCCCCCTGGACTCAGCCAGCGCCCCTTCCCTCCCGGTCTGGGGTGGGTTCCGGCCAAAGCCCAGGGAAGGGCTTGGCCAGAGACAGGAGCTGGAAGTAACACGCGGGCCTCTTTGGAGGGCCTGACACTCTCCCTGCAATTCCTGCTGGAGCAGTTGTAAAAATGCTTAGTTCTCCCAGCCGATCACCAGTGACCTCAACAGAGGCAAGTCAGGGCAAGGGGCTGTGGTCTTGAAACCGCCATATTGCAAAATTCCATTGAAATCAGTGCCTGAACGAATCGTGCCCCCCTGCCCCTGGAGCAGTGCAGGGTGCAGCCTGGGTAGTGGATCATGGTGCCCAGAGGGCTCCAGAAGGGCTCCGGCTCCACGGCCGGGCCAGCACCACTCATGCTTCCTTCCTGTCAATCAAACCTGCTGTATTAGGCCTCTATCATAGGGCCCCAAGTGACGGCCCGGCCTCTCAGGGACACAAACCACACAAGGAGATGCTGAAGCTTCTTTCATAATCCCTCCAATATGCACGTGCTGGGTGTGAGCTGCCAGGCCACCAGGCTGCAGATCCAAGCCCCCCTCTCTCTCCCTGCAGGGTGACTCTGGTGGCCCCCTGGTCTGCCAGAAGGACAGGGCCTGGACCCTGGTGAGCATCGTGTCCTGGGGCAGCGGCACCTGCTCCACGTCCAGTCCTGGTGTGTACGCCCGAGTCACCGAGCTCATCCCCTGGGTACGGCAGATCCTGGAAGCCAACTGAGTCCCCAGCCCTACTCTGCCGTCCGTCCCTGCTGACCTGCTCCCACAAAGCCTCAATAAACCAACAAAAGACACACTGATGATGTGCTTTCCTGTGTCGGGGCCCCTGAGACCTCATTCTGCTCCTAAGCTTGTGGCTTCACTGGGACAAATGGCATCTTGCTCCCAAAAGATAAAGTGGGACCTCGGCCCCCACCCCCGACTCCATGCTCCCACCCCGGGAGGCATCAGGGTCCCAGGCATCCATGCCCTGCTCAGGGTGCTCAGGGCCCCACCCCAGGGAGTGGACAGGGAGCGGGCAGCGGGGGGGATGAGCCAGCTGCTGGCCGCACACACCTGTGGTTCCAAGGAACCTTCCCAGGAGCAGCCCCCCAGGTTTGCGTCTTTCCCAGGCCTGCACAGGGGGCAGGTGCTTCCCAGCCCAAGGACTCAAGATAAGGAAGGGATGGTGAGGCAGGCTGTAATTGGTGGGCTGGGGGAATATAACGGGGGTCCTTCAGGCAGACCCCATCCCACCTCCTGAGCCACACGCCATGGCCTTTCTCTGGGTTGTCCTTGGCTTTCTCCTCTTTGGCAGCAGCTCCGGTAAGCTCGAGGTTCAGGCAGGCCTGGCAGCCCCAGACCAAGCCTCTCCCACCCCTGGCCCCCGCACCCCCAGACCAATCCTCTCCCACCCCCACCCAAGAAGCTGGGACATGGTGGGTCCAGTCCTCGCACCTCTCATCACCCGCCCCGGGCTGAGCCCTGCCACCCCGCTGGCTCCCCCTCAGCCTCTCTGGGTGCCTCTCCTGGGCTCCCCAGTCCTCCCCCCCAGAGGTCCCTCGGGCCCCTCAGATTCCACTGATCACACTGGACCTGCCTCATCTTGGCCTCCTCCTTACGCTCGGAAGTGGGGTCAGGAGCGGGGTCATCAGGGCTCCTGCAACACCCACGTCTGTCGAGCCACAGGAATTCAGCCTCGGTGGCGTCCCCCGCGCCTGTCCTTTTTGCCCCGCCCCTTCCGTCTCCTGACTTGGGCAGCTTCCTGGGTCTATGCTGCTCTGGCGGGAGGAACACTCTGACCCCGAGCTGCTGCTGCTGCAGACTCGGGGGCTCAGAGAGCACCGGGGCCTCAGGCAGGACATCCCGGCCCCACGACTCAGGACCCTGGGTTCTGAGTGGGATGGAGGCTCTTCTCAGGGCACACAGTGGGTTAGGGAGCTGGCTACATAGGGAGTCTCTGGGCCCAGTCTTCTAGCTCTGGGCCCCAATTCCAGGTGCCCGCAGCCTCCAGCCTCCACAAGGGCACTGGGGCAGCTGGAGGCTGGGTTAGGAGGGGCTGAGTGCCCTGCAGTGGCCAAAGCTCCGGGTGCTAGGTGGCCACAGAGGCCTGGAAGTGCCGGGTCTTTCCCCTTGGCCCCTCGGGGCCCCATCCACTGACCAGCTGCCCTGGCCCTGGCCCCCAGGCTGCGGGGTCCCTGCCATCCGCCCCGAGCTGAGTGGACTGTCCCGGATCATCAATGGAGAGGACGCTGTCTCCAGCTCCTGGCCCTGGCAGGTGTCCCTGCAGGTGAGGGGGAAGCTGAGGAAGGGCGGGTAAGACCGGGAGGGGCCAGGCAGGAGAGGGAGGCTGACTGTGCCTCACCTCTCTCTCCAGACTGGCTCCGGCTTCCACTTCTGCGGGGGCTCCCTCATCAGCCAGCACTGGGTGGTCACTGCTGCCCACTGCAGGGTCAGGTGAGGCCCGGGCTCGGGCAGTAGGGGCCCCCTGGGTGTCAGGGAGCAACCCTCACTCCCTCCCCAACCACACCCCTGGGCACTGCACCTGGCAGGAAGGGTGTGAGGCAGACGGCAGGTGGGGAAGAGGCTGCTCCCGCCCTCTAGCTACAGGCAGAGCAGGAGAAAATCCCCACCCTTGTGCCCTCCACCGCCTCAGAGCCCGGCGTGGTGCCTCAGACCCCGGCGTGGTCGGGAGAGCGGCTCTAGTCCTGTGCCTTCACCGTACAGATGGGGAACCAGGCCCCAAGGTCGCTGCGGGAGTGAGCAGCTCAGCCAGGGCTCCCCTCACTGGCACAGTTCCTGGGCGCCCCTCGGAGGTGGCCGGAGCCTGAGCACGCTCTGCTACCTCCTCTCTCTCCAGGAAGGGCCACCGTGTGGTGGCCGGGGTGTCTGATCATGGCTCTGATGACGAGGCTGTCCAGGTGCTGAGGATCGAGGAGGTACCCCCGGGCGGGCAGGCCGAGGCGGGTGGGCTGGCGTGGCCACAGCAGGGCTGCCCCCGCTCCCCAGTGCCGGGGACGAGGGAGCAGCAAGGTGGGCAGGGTGTGTGGACAGACGACCCTGGCCGACCCGCTCGGGCCTCACCCACTGCACTTGAGTCCAGAGCCTTCTTGCCCAAAGAATAAAGCTCCTTTACAAATACGGAAGGTTTTTTCTGATGATAAAGTTTTGCTCATTGTAGAAAAGCACAAAAATATAAAAACTAAGTATCACCAATGTGTCAAATGCCAGTTTCCAGAGATTTTGTCCGTGCAGCTCCATCTGTGCTCCTTTCTCAACGACCGCTGAGCCCTCTGCGTCTCCAGGCCTCTGTCCCCCCCACTTCAGCCCCCCGAGTCCTCCCTCTGAACGCTGCCCAGCCCCCACCACGTCTCCCCAGGTTTTCGAACACCCGCTGTGGGACAGGGCTGCAGACACCAATGACATCGCCCTGCTGAAGCTGGCCACACCTGCCCTGCTCTCCGACACCGTGTCCCCCGTGTGCCTGCCCAGCGGCAACGCCAGCTTCCCCACGGGCTCCATCTGCGCCACCACAGGCTGGGGCAGGACCCAGTACAACTGTGAGTGTCCTTGAAGGGCCTTTTCAAAGGGAGACTCATTCTGGTTTTGGTCTAAATCCCAAAAACATAAATTGCAAGCCATAAATCTTTCTATTTCTTTATTTAAAACACTTTTAATGATAAAACCTACCAAACATGAATAGAGAAGAGCGTAAGCACTCTATACTTTAAGACTAACGAGCCGAGAAACACCGAAGCACCAGCAAGCGTCGGCCTCACTCACTTGCACCCGGGTCACGTTGCCCCATTTTCAGGCTGGATTTTCTCTCCAGACTTGACGCCGGTGGCCGTGGTCGGTGGGCCACGGGGTCCCGGCTGGGAGTCTGACATCCAGGTGTGGTTCAGGGCCCCGGGGGGCCGGCCCGGTCTCTCCTTCCCCAGCTGCTCCCTCTGTGGCAGCCCCTCCTCCCGTGTCCTAAGCGCTTCTGCGGGGGAAGGCTCCCTGACCCCTCCTGGCCTGCTGTGTCCCTCCAGCCCACAAGACCCCCGACAAGCTGCAGCAGGCGGCCCTGCCCCTCCTGTCCAATGCCGAGTGCAAGCAGTTCTGGGGCAGCAGGATCACCGATGTGATGGTCTGTGCGGGCGCCAACGGCATCTCCTCCTGCATGGTATGGCCCAGCTCTGCCACCCCTGCCTGCCCTCACCGACCTCGCCCTGTGCCTGCTCAGGCCGGGAGGGTGGCTCCTTTCTGCCGGGTCTCCTCCACCTCGCTCACGCCAGCTGCCCCGGCCAAGGCCCAGACCCGCACGAGCAGGTGCCTCCGACCGAGAGCTCGCTCTGGCTGGGGCGTGCTGGGGGGCCCCCGGGGGCCATGGCGTCCTCACCCCAGCCCCCGAGAGCCCTAGGTTTCCAGCCCATTGTACAGACACTGGCTGGGGCAGAGGGTCGGCCACCTGCCCCAGGCCCTGCATCGAAGGGTCTCCTGCTCAGTCACTGTGCCCACCCTTGTCATTGCTCTGCACAGAACCCGGGCTGGGGCAGGTCAGGGCACACGGGGGCCCCGGCACCCTGCTTCAGGCTTGGAAACAAGTCCTTTCTCCTCCTGCAGGGCGACTCTGGTGGCCCCCTGGTCTGCCAGAAGGATGGAGCCTGGACCCTGGTGGGCATCGTGTCCTGGAGCAGCAGCATCTGCTTCCCCTCTATTCCTGCCGTGTACGCCCGCATCACCGAGCTCATTTCTTGGGTTCAGGAAATACTTGCTGCCAACTGAGCCCATAGCCCCCACTATCCCAACCCTGCGTGTTTCCAACGAAAGCATACAAAGGGAAGCGCTGAGTTCACCTGTGTGTCTGGGTGGCCTAGGAGACGGGGGGGGGGGGGGCTGAGGTATCTCCATCACCGGCATGGGGTGCTGTTATCATCCCCTCTTTAGGCATTCCCGGCTTCCTGGGGAAGCTGTATCTATTTCTTATCCTCCCTGTTCAGGACTTCACCATGCGGTAGAACTGAGGTTCTGCTACTGGACCTAGCTTGANACAACCCTCACTCCCTCCCCAACCACACCCCTGGGCACTGAACCTGGCAGGAAGGGTGTGAGGCAGACGGCAGGTGGGGAAGAGGCTGCTCCCGCCCTCTAGCTACAGGCAGAGCAGGAGAAAATCCCCACCCTTGTGCCCTCCACCGCCTCAGAGCCCGGCGTGGTGCCTCAGACCCCGGCGTGGTCGGGAGAGCGGCTCTAGTCCTGTGCCTTCACCGTACAGATGGGGAACCAGGCCCCAAGGTCGCTGCGGGAGTGAGCAGCTCAGCCAGGGCTCCCCTCACTGGCACAGTTCCTGGGCGCCCCTCGGAGGTGGCCGGAGCCTGAGCACGCTCTGCTACCTCCTCTCTCTCCAGGAAGGGCCACCGTGTGGTGGCCGGGGTGTCTGATCATGGCTCTGATGACGAGGCTGTCCAGGTGCTGAGGATCGAGGAGGTACCCCCGGGCGGGCAGGCCGAGGCGGGTGGGCTGGCATGGCCACAGCAGGGCTGCCCCTGCTCCCCAGTGCCGGGGACGAGGGAGCAGCAAGGTGGGCAGGGTGTGTGGACAGACGACCCTGGCCGACCCGCTCGGGCCTCACCCACTGCACTTGAGTCCAGAGCCTTCTTGCCCAAAGAATAAAGCTCCTTTACAAATACGGAAGGTTTTTTCTGATGATAAAGTTTTGCTCATTGTAGAAAAGCACAAAAATATAAAAACTAAGTATCACCAATGTGTCAAATGCCAGTTTCCAGAGATTTTGTCCGTGCAGCTCCATCTGTGCTCCTTTCTCAACGACGCTGAGCCCTCTGCGTCTCCAGGCCTCTGTCCCCCCCACTTCAGCCCCCCGAGTCCTCCCTCTGAACGCTGCCCAGCCCCCACCACGTCTCCCCAGGTTTTCGAACACCCGCTGTGGGACAGGGCTGCAGACACCAACGACATCGCCCTGCTGAAGCTGGCCACACCTGCCCTGCTCTCCGACACCGTGTCCCCCGTGTGCCTGCCCAGCGGCAACGCCAGCTTCCCCACGGGCTCCATCTGCGCCACCACAGGCTGGGGCAGGACCCAGTACAACTGTGAGTGTCCTTGAAGGGCCTTTTCAAAGGGAGACTCATTCTGGTTTTGGTCTAAATCCCAAAAACATAAATTGCAAGCCATAAATCTTTCTATTTCTTTATTTAAAACACTTTTAATGATAAAACCTACCAAACATGAATAGAGAAGAGCGTAAGCACTCTATACTTTAAGACTAACGAGCCGAGAAACACCGAAGCACCAGCAAGCGTCGGCCTCACTCACTTGCACCCGGGTCACGTTGCCCCATTTTCAGGCTGGATTTTCTCTCCAGACTTGACGCCGGTGGCCGTGGTCGGTGGGCCACGGGGTCCCGGCTGGGAGTCTGACATCCAGGTGTGGTTCAGGGCCCCGGGGGGCCGGCCCGGTCTCTCCTTCCCCAGCTGCTCCCTCTGTGGCAGCCCCTCCTCCCGTGTCCTAAGCGCTTCTGCGGGGGAAGGCTCCCTGACCCCTCCTGGCCTGCTGTGTCCCTCCAGCCCACAAGACCCCCGACAAGCTGCAGCAGGCGGCCCTGCCCCTCCTGTCCAATGCCGAGTGCAAGCAGTTCTGGGGCAGCAGGATCACCGATGTGATGGTCTGTGCGGGCGCCAACGGCATCTCCTCCTGCATGGTATGGCCCAGCTCTGCCACCCCTGCCTGCCCTCACCGACCTCGCCCTGTGCCTGCTCAGGCCGGGAGGGTGGCTCCTTTCTGCCGGGTCTCCTCCACCTCGCTCACGCCAGCTGCCCCGGCCAAGGCCCAGACCCGCACGAGCAGGTGCCTCCGACCGAGAGCTCGCTCTGGCTGGGGCGTGCTGGGGGGCCCCCGGGGGCCATGGCGTCCTCACCCCAGCCCCCGAGAGCCCTAGGTTTCCAGCCCATTGTACAGACACTGGCTGGGGCAGAGGGTCGGCCACCTGCCCCAGGCCCTGCATTGAAGGGTCTTCTGCTCAGTCACTGTGCCCACCCTTGTCATTGCTCTGCACAGAACCCGGGCTGGGGCAGGTCAGGGCACACGGGGGCCCCGGCACCCCGCTTCAGGCTTGGAAACAAGTCCTTTCTCCTCCTGCAGGGCGACTCTGGTGGCCCCCTGGTCTGCCAGAAGGATGGAGCCTGGACCCTGGTGGGCATCGTGTCCTGGGGCAGCAGCCAGTGCAACCCATTCTCACCAGGGGTGTACGCCCGCGTCACCAAGTTCATTCCCTGGCTTCTCGGGGTTCTGGAGGCCAACTGAACCCCTGCCCCACCCCCCACTTCTGCAAAACCCAAATAAACTCCTGCCAGCAACCACAGCCTGTTTACTTCTATGTCCTGGACAGGGTGCTGAGGGTTGGGAGGATGGCTGACTTCACTGGGGTCCCTGCTGTGGAGCTCGGAGCCGAGCGGGCTGACAGGTCCTGCCCTTTCTTCACAGAGGTAGGGAGACTGAGGCCCAAGTTCACATGCAGAACAGTTACAGCCAGGAGCAGCACTTCCTGAATCCCAGGGCTCTTGCCTCCCCTGGGGTGCTGGACATACCCCAGAGTCTGAGGAGGACACACACTGACTCAGGTCAAGGGCCCTCTGGGTCCCCAAACCCCAACTTGGAGGCCAAGTCTCTGTGTAATTCAAAAAGACGCTCTGGAAGAAGTCCCACAAGCCGAAAGTACGAGCTTCTAAGAGCAAAGTTCTGGGTGAGGTCTGTAAAAACAAGTCTGTGTGGTGCCCTCAGCAGGTTCTCTGCCTTGAACGTAGGCCCCAGGAGAGCCCAGTGTGCTCCTGGAGCTGCTTCGGTCCGTGCTGGCTTGCCGCCGACCTCGCCGTGGGCTGCACCTGTCCCAGCCATGGTGCTCGGACCCTGCTGTTTGAGGACCGCTCAACTTCTCTCAGCAGCCTTGGCTCCCAAGATCTTGGGGCCATTGGCAGACCTGCCCCCACCTTGCAGAAGATCCCTGGCCTCAGGTCCCTGGCTTGGCCCTATGTCCCAGGGCTTTGGTTTTCTCCTGAAGGGACCCACTTTTTCTTCACCCTCCCAAGAAGCCGCCCACAGCCTCACCACAAATCCCCTCAATCCGTGGCTCCTACCCCGTGGCATTCGAGTGAACATCCTGCCCACATCCATGAGCCCTCCTGGCTCTCACACCTCTCACACCAGAGGGTTTTCATTTTTAAAATTTTATTTAAATGTAGACTATTAGTCAAATGATTGGAAAATCAATAATGAAAAATAGTGTTTTAGAGTTTTTCTCCTGGTACAGTGGCGCTTGCGCTGTGGGGGGGCAAGGAACATGGCACCCCTAGGGGGCTAGGATCAGCTCAAGGGGTCCTCTGAGGTCATGGGGGTCGAGCGGGCTCGTGGCCCCAGCCCCGCAGTGTACGCAGGGAAGACCACCAGCCCACTTCTCAGCCTTGGCTCCCGGGGGCCCAGCTCTGCTTGGGCTCCTCTGAGGAGGCACTGTCCCAGATCCTGCCCCATCATAAATATGTACAAATCCCTGGACAGTCTGGGGCACCAGGCCCGGGCAGAGCTGGGGTGCCTGTCCCCATGCCCGCAACACGGTGACTCTCTTGGGGCAGGCGCCCTCCTCCCCTGACCGCCATCCCTCCGGTCACCCGCTCTCAGGCAGCTGCCAGCTGGCCCAGGACCCGGCGGAACTGCTGGGTGCTGTGGCCCAGCTCCTTGACCCTGTCCACCATGTCCTGGGCAGCGGCGGGCGACGGGTATTGCAGGGCAGCGGCCTTGGTGGTGGCCACGATGCCACGCAGGAGGTCACATAGCAGGTTGCTATAGTGAGTCACCTGGCTGCGCACGTCGGCCGCCTTGGCCTGCCGCGACAGCGTGTCCCCGATGAACACCAGCTTGTGGGCGCTGAGGATGACGAACTTGCTGTGTGCCACAAAGATCTTGGGTGGCTGGTTGGTGGCCACGGCGGTGAAGAAGGCGTCTACCGCGTTGGTCAGGGTGGTCAGATTGGCCTCGCACTGCTCCAGGTAGAAGAGCAGCAGCTGCCGGTCCGAGGGCCCCAGGCCGCTTGTCCGCCCCGGGGCCAGCGGCTGCGCCGGCGTCCAGTTGGCCAGGTCGTGGTCTATGGGCCGGGACACCTCCTGCTCCAGGCGCTCGAACTGCTTCAGCTGCGGCAGAGGGAAAGCAGAGTGAAAACCGCAGCCACACTGCACGAAGGGAGAGGAAGGGATGGCTCCCAGCGACTGCGTGGGACACAAGCCATCTCCAGGCCACAGGCAGAGCACGCGGCCTCCGCAGCCGGTAACTTCTGCCATGCCAATCTCAGAAGGTAGGATTCCATTTCTATAACATTTTTGAAATCACAAAATGGTAGAAACGTAGAACAAATGAGCAGCCGCGTGGTTCGGGACGTCAGTCTCTGCTTGCTTAGGGTGCAATCACTGTGGGAAACTGGGCGAAGGGTACACGGGACTGTTTTCTACTCTCTCTGCAGCTTCCTATGAACCTATGCATACTTCAAAACGAATTAAAAAAAACCAACAACACATTTTGTCTTTAACATATACATTGCAAAAAGATTCAAACAGGGGCGCCTGGGTGGCTCAGTTAAGCATCCGACTCTTCATTTCAGCTCAGGCCATGATCTCAGGGTCGTGGGGTTGAGCCCCAACTAGAGCTCTGAGCTCAGCACGGAATCGCCCTGGGATTCTCTCTGTCTCTCTGCCCCTCCCCCAGCTCGCTCTCTCAATTAATTAATTAATTAATTAATTCTTAAAAAATTTTTTTCAAATATACCAAGCAGAAAACAAGACCGCTATCAGGTGCCATCCTAGGTACCCAGAAGTAACCTCTGATGGAACACAATCCTGGTCAATTATCTCTCAGAACCAAACACTGAAGTATTTGCAGATGAAATGATATAACATCTCCAGAATGATCTGTGGGGCAAGGGTGCCAGATAACAGGATTAGCAGTTCTGCTAAGAGGGGTGGAGGGTGGCTGAATGGTACCCAGGGAACTGCCTTCTTTCATTTTATAAAGGTAGTCCATTCCCCATACTAAAAACTTTAAACAAAAGAAATGTAGGGAGGTGTGAGTGGCTGGCTTCAGTGGTAGAGCGTGTGACTCTTTATCTTGGAGCTGTGAGTCTGAGTCCCATACTGGGTATAGAGATTACTTAAAATAAAACCTTAAAAAAAAATAAGAAGAAAGGTCATGGTATTTGTAAAACCCGTTACATGTACTAAATGCTTTCTTGCAATACATAATTTTTTCAGTAGTTCTGGGCTATGTGGTTCACCTGCAAGTTTTTTCCAACTGTCTTCGTCTCCAAAATAGTTTTCCAATGTATTTATTGGGGAATAAAAAAACCAGGTATAAGCGGATCCATGCAGTTCAAACCCGTGTTATTCAAGGGTCAACTGTTTTACAGCTACCCCAGCCCCTAACGATGGGTCACGTGCTTCACATCAGCCAGTCTGTAAGTTCAGAGGGAGAGGGGAGTCACTACGGACAGCCCTGCCTTGGGACTCATGCGTGTGGACTGATGTGTCCTTCCCCAGAGCTGCTTCCCACCAGGGGCCTGAGGGGCTGTGCCCAGCTATGGCCAGGCTCAAGGACAGACAAGTTCTGCTGTACCCAAGTTTCTACGCCTTCATTTAATTAGCAAACCCAACATAGAACTGCCCCTTCCTAACCCCTGAAACACCTAGACTTTCCTCCCTAGGCAGCAACCTGAGGAGACTCACCATTGGGCTCTCTTATCCAGGGGGAGAGCACGCTTATCTTTAGTTTGAACTCTGGGGGTCGTTTCCATTCTCTGACAATTCTTAATAGCTACCTAACATTCTAATGTATTAATGTTTATATTTCATTTATTCAACCAGTATTCTAACAGTAGACACCTGGGGTCGGGGGAGGGGGCGTGTTCCAGATTTTTCACTCGTGTGGAACGAAGCAACCAACACACTTGTGCTGGCGCCTCATGTCCCCGGTGAAGAATGCTACATCTTGACAGAGATTTCGTGTATATTCCTATCTCTTCTTCCAGCTTCCAGGAATTTATCTAAGGGATCAAGCAGTTATGTGAAGAGATTTATATTCAGTTCAGCAGTGTTTACAGAAGTAATTCTGGGAATAACTGAAATATCCCACCAACAGGGGACAGAGAAGATAAAGAGGATAAAGCACATGTCCATTTCTTAAATCAGTGGAGATTCCCCACGTTAAACAGATGGGACGGATGGATGGAGACACCTCTTGTTATTAACCTTCATCCCCTTACTGAGTATGTTCTGGGGCCAGACACCTCCTCAGTATTACACATTCTTTACTCTCTTCATTCTCACAGTGACCCTGACATGGACACAACCATGATCACACCTTACTCTGTGAGTGTCAGGGAAGAGCCAGAAAGCTCTCCTCACCTCTGCCCTCCTTCCCCCTTCCCTGGGAGGGTGGGGGGAGGCGGAAACCTGACAGATCATATTTCTGTGCTGATTTTGTGCTAGTCTGTATTTTAATTTTTGTATTATTTCCATAATCAGAATAAAACTACCTCATTTCTTTAAAAAAAAAAATCCCTTTCCAACCCTCAGGAAATGATCCAAAGTATGAAGAAAATTCTACATCTGCAGATAAGCACAGCAGTACCATTATAATCGGGAAACTGGGTACAGTGTAAACATTCAACAATAAGAGATGTCATGTGGCCTTTAAAAACAATTTAGGAGGAATGTTTAATACCACAGAACCATCTGGAGATAAAAGCAGATGTAACAAAGTACCATCTCAAACACATGGAGAGAGACCACTCCGGAGGCAGGAGCAGGGCACCCCCACTACCTCCGGGGCCTTGTTTCCTGCCTTCTTACACTTTTCTCTATGGGTTCCCCAAAATGTCTACCATGATCACTCTGATAGTAACTCACAGAAAAATAAAAGAAACACATGGACACAGGCCTGCGGTTGAGCAGGGAGGGCTGTGGGAGGCCCAGCTCTGGAGGGGTGGCTGGGCTCACCGGCAGACCAGTGGCCCGCGCCCAGAGAGCCAGCGAACTGGGGCATCTCACCTGCTGCAGCTCCAGCTGGCCCTTCCCCTGCCGCATGATGTTGCCCTTATCCAGCAGCTCCTTCTGGGTCTTCTCAAACTCTTCCTTCCCCTGGAGGCAAGGCACAAGGACTGGGCTGAGCCAGGAGCCCCCGTTGGCCTGGGGGAGCTCAGGACCTCGCAGGCAGCCACCAGGTGGCACTGCAGGCCAAGCCCAGGCTCGCACTGCAGGCACCAGGCCCACAGCCAGGACAGTTTCCGGAAGGGGACAGCTTCCGAGGCCCCTTTCACCAACTGCCAGCCCAGGGAGGGGCTGGGCACACTCCAGATGGCTAGGCCATCCTCTCTGCTCCAGTTCCCACAACGGAATCACATTCAAACCCTTCCCCTTGGCATACAGGGCCTGTTCACCCATCCCTGACCACTGGGCCTTGGTACCTGCTGACTCTCAACCTGGAATGCTCCTCACTGGGGCCCTTGGCTGACACCCGGGTCTCTGTACTCAGAGGCCCGCCCCTACCCCCACCTTCCCATCTGCTGGTTTTACTCCCTTCCCCATGCCTGGAACAATCTTTGTCTTTGCTTATACTTCAAAATCCCTTTCCCCACACAGGAGAAAGCTGCTTCTGCCCTGGTCACGGGAGCAGCCCATCCCTGCAGGTGAGGCTCAGGAGCCATCCCCGGCTGGCACTGCAGGACCCCTGACAACACGGCCACATCAGCCCAAAGGCCTGAGTGGGGGGGGGGGGGGGGGGGGGGAAGGGGGTTGGGGGGGGGGTGCATCTGGCCTGGAAGGTCAGAGAGTGGGCACAGGGCCTCACCGCAGCCTGCTGGGGCCCAAATTCTTTTGGCCATAAGATAGCTCAGTGTGGAGGGGATCAAAGTCCCCAGCACAAGGGGTAGCAAAATTAGAGACCTGGGAAGGCCAGCAGTCTTCCCCGGGAGTTCTGCTGGGGAGCCGGGACAAGGCACCCACTTACCTGTAGGTGGACATAGTCGTAATCCTCCATCCAGCCCCCCTCACTGTTCTCGTACTGCCCGTCTGGGGAGTCCTGGGAGGTGAACTTAGGGGGTGAGGGCAGGGGCCGGGACTGGATGCTGCTGGCCTTGTCGATGGAGTTGGAGTGCAGGGGGCCACCCCCCTCTGGTCCCGGCATGGGGACCTTGGTCCGTCTGAAGAGCAGCGAGGCATTGCCATGTAAGAAGGAGGCCAGCTGCTTGGCGTCCTCGGGCACAGCCCGTGAGCAGGCCACCAGGCGGTCCAGGTCTTCCGGAGTGGCCCCTTGGCCTCCCCGGCCACCGTCGAGGGCCTGACCATGGGCCACCAGCGTCTGGTACACATCCTCCATCTTCTGCAGTTGCCGGCTAAGCTTAGCATGCAGAGTGCGGTCAGAAGTGTGTGCAGCGTTGCCGATGGCGCCGCGGGCGAACTCCAGCAGCTCGTGGACGGCGCCCTGAACGGCTGCCACGGCGGCCCGCAAGTCCTGCACCAGGGGCTCCTGGGGCTCAGCAGTGCCACGCCAGCCCCCACCCCCACCAGCGCTGCCTGCCAGGTCCAGGAGCTGGGCTACGGTGGCACTCACGCCCTGCTGCAGCCGTGCCAGGGCCTCCACCGCCACCTCCAGCTCCAGGGGCTCGCGGCCCGGCACCGCGGCCTCCAGGGACGAGGCCGACTGGCTGCTGCGCGTGCTGCCTGTACTGGAGGCCGACAGCCGCTTGGCCTCGGTCGGGGCCTCTCGCTCTGTGGGGGGTGGCACTGCGTACACGTTGTCATCGGCCACACTGCCGTCGGCCGCCTCAGAAGGAAGAACCCGCTCGCGGGGCACGTCATAGAGGGTGCCAGGGCCGGGCCGTCTCAAGCCAGGGGGCACATCATAGAGATCAGGCGCAGGGGGAGGCACGTCATACACATCCTCGGCTGGAACGGAGTCTGGAGGGGGCGCGGCAAGGACCAGCGGGTGGCGGGTCGGGTCAAAGGGCTTGGCCTTGGCAAAGGCGGGGGGCACGTCATAGGTCTCCTCACGCAGCAGCGGGCCATCAGGCACGTCCTTGCTCACTGACGGAGGAACATCATACACCTGGGGGGCAGAGGGAACGGTCAAGGCTGCCTATGCACCCGCCCGCGCAAACCTTCCGGGCAGGACCTGGTCACAAAGACACAGGACAGCCACACACATTTGTCCCAGTTCTTATCCACACAGGTTACAGTTAAGAGCCCAACTCTGGAACCAGCCCTGGGTTCAAAATCCTGGCTCCACTGCTTACTAGCTGTGTGACTTAAGGCAGGTGACTCAACCTCTTTGTGCCTGTCTGCTCAGCTCTAAGACAGGAGAACTCTCTCAGATTTGTGGTGAGGATTACATGAGTTCATTCACTATGTAACTACAAACACCTGGTGAGAGGACAGCTGTCATACCACAGCCACCCCACCATCGCCACTGCTGTCCCCACCCCCATCACCCCTTGTGTATTCCCTACCTGGTGGTAGGAACTTGGCTGATTTGTGTGTTAAGATTTAGGGTGAAAACACCCTGGTTCACCCAGGACAGTCCTGGTTTGTGCCTGATGCCCCCTCATAATTACTAGTCCCCTTTCACTCTTACACGCGTCCTGATTTGAAAGATAGAGTCTGTGGTTGCCTTGCTAATATCCTGTGTGATCCTCTCAAGAACCCGCTAAAGGCCCATGAGGGGCCCTTGTATAGACAAGAAAGCTGAGGCTCGGAGGAGCACTCGGTTTCCCCTTCTGTCACAGAGTGAGTCAGGGGCAGAGCTGGCGCCTGTGGTCAGGTCTCTCCTGCCGCCCCCAGGATGCAGACGTGGGTCCCCACCCGCCGCACACACCCCGTCACACCCCAACCCTGTATCTCCATCAAGCCCCAGCATCCCCCGGCTGCTCACCGTGTGGTGGTTGGACAACGGCAGGCCCTTCTCCACACTGGGGGGCACGTCATACACATCCAGTGATGGATCCCGGCCATTAGGACCCTTGACAGCCATGGGTGGCGTGTCATAGACCTGAGGCAGAAAAGATGAAGTGACACAGGTGCCAGGGCCACTGGAGGGGATGGGAAGAGCAGAAACCCCACAGCACTGACCCCAGGACCGCCCTGGTCGGGGCAGAGGAATCTCAGCTCCCTGAGCGGGGCTGGGCCAAGGTCCCCCCAACTCCTAGACCCAGTACCTACCTCTTGGCCATACTGGCTGGGAAGCAGCCCCCGAACAGGGGGCACGTCGTAGATGTCCTGGGGCCCCGGGGCTAGCAGGTGGCGTGGGATGTCGTACTCGTCCTGCTCCGGCTGGGAGGCCTCGAACACATAGCCCTGGCCCACGCGGGTGGGAACCACCACCTGGAGGCAGAAGGCCAACTGTCACCAACCTGTCACCACCAGCCTGGAAACCAGCTTCCAGGACCCACCCTGAGGTCCCCAGGGAGATTCTATACAAGGGGGTTGGTCCTCAAGGGTGGGCTTGGAGGCCAGTGAGAGGCAAGGGTATTCTCATCCCTCTGTGTTCTTCCCCCTTTCCTCAATGGGATACGCGTCTGGGGAGCACTAGAACCCCCAGGGTTTGTTTGGAGCTGTCTGGTTCTGGCCAGGAAATGGCAGTGGTCTACAGCTGGATGACCTGGAAAGTCCCAGAGGAGGGTCCCCTGGGACGAAGAGGGTCTGCCCTCGAGTGGGATGGTCCTGCCTTGTCTCTCCTAGCTGCACCCTCCTCAGAAAGGCTGCCCAACAGGGGGCTGCCCCAACCGCAAGAGCCAGCAGCCACCTCCCGGCTTTGGGACACAGATGACGGTGCCAGGCTGTGCCCACCTAGAGGTGGCCTGCAGGAGGTCTCAACGGTTGGGGCCTGGGGCCTCCAGAAAGTAGTGCCCCTGCCCTCCTCCTCCACTGAGCACATCCTGGGGAGACTCCTGAAGGCAGGGCCACCAAAGACTCCCACTCAGGGCCAGTTCTTGGGCTATGCTGGAAAGTTGGGTGTGGGTGTGAGGGAGCGGCCAAGACTAGAGCCAAGACCCCGCACTCCCCAGTATACCACACCCACAGGGCCGCCAAGACCACCACTAACCCGAAAGGGAAAGACCTTAGTCAGGGGACACCGGCCCAGAGAAGGGACCAATACATTGCCCTCTTTGGTACCCTTCCCTGGCCTGGCGTGCAGGACAGCAAGCTGCTGAGAGCCCTTCACACCAGCCTCTTCTTTCCGGGCAAGCACCCTGGCCCTGAGCGAGGCCCAGTGGGAAGGGCTGGCAGGATCTAACCCAGCTCGGGGCACGCCTCCCCCACAAGGCTCCCTGCTCAGCGCTCTGGGACAGAAAGGCCTTTTGTTCCCTAGTCAAAGGGGATGTCTGAAACAGAGTTGACTCAGGCCCTCCCCACAAACATCCCCAGGTCAGCAGGGCCAGCCCTCAGGCTTGATGTGCCTCAGACCCTGCATCCCGGCCTGCGCCGGTCCCCGGGGCACTGACAGCCGGCTCTGCACGCCGGTGCGTCCTATGTATCTGCAGGCGCTGGGTGCTCCAGCCTCTGCCACTGTCTCCTCTGCCCACCTCCCAGACAGCACAGCAGACACGGGGCCTCGCCGGCGGCCTCCCCGTTGGCTGCCGGGGCAAGTGCCTCCATGGGGTATTCCCCGCCCAGCACCCCCCACCCCCAGCGTGTCTGGGAGTGGAGCTGGCGGCCCTCCCCAGACTCATCTCCCTCCTTGAGCCCCAGACTTGAGTCTCCTCCAGAGCTATTTTTAGATGCTAGAACCTGCCAACAACAGGACAGGCGGGGCAGGCGGGGGCTGGCGGGACGTGGCAGGTTGGCAGGGCTTTGAGGCGAGACCCGAGGCGCCTCCAGGCCCTGCGGACTCCAGAAGGCAGGTGGGAGCCTGCCCCACGAAGAGGGGTGGGGACCCGCTCACTGCGAGCCCCCACAGCGCCTCCCGAAGACAGAGTGAGCAGGGAGCAGAGGCGGAAGGGCTTTAGGGCCGGAGCCCAGGCCCAGGCCATCGGCAGCCTGCCACTCCTGCAGCTGAGACGGTGACAGGAAGCCGCTGCACTGGCCAGCAAACGCTTCCCAGTAGAAAGAAACTGTAGGGCCGCCACCAGTGAGGAAATGCTTGTCAGGGAAACCTACTCTCCAGAGAGCTGCTCAGCCCGCTAATCACAAGCTGTCCTGTTCTGCACCTGAGGCCCCATTAGCAGGCCCCCGAGGCCCTGGGGGTGGGTGACATAGCCAGAGCTATGTGGAGACACAGAACCCCTGACCCAAGACCCACGTGCTCCTACTCATACGCATGTCAACCATGCAGAGAACACACAATACCACACAGAGACACACGACAGACCCAGGCAAGGCCGGGCCCAGCAGGGGTGAGCCGAGACCCCACTGGGAAAGGCCACCCCCTGCCGCATTCTGCCTGGGCCTGCAGTCACCCTCCAGGCAGTTCAGCTACTGGTCTCCCCCTTCTGCAAAATGGACGTCACCCCATAGGACCCAGACTGGTTCCTTCTCTGGCATGCCTCACGGCCATCGAGAAGCCTCGGCTTCTGCCTCTGGAGCACCGCTGGAGTGCTGTGGGACCAAGGAGGTGGCAATCTGACATCTCACGCAGAGTGAGGGACATACAGGACATGGGTCCCCTTCCCAGGGCCTAGGCTCCCAGGAGGAACAGGACTGAGCTCAGCTGTGGCTGCCCAGGCGCCTGACCAGCACCACAGCTGTCTCCTTAGCACAGCTGCGGCCCTGACCCAGAGGCACTCCCCCACGAGCAACCTCACAAAAACACCTCCCTCTCTGGGGGCCCCACCTGCTTCTGCCACCAGCGTCCTACAGCCCCGCCCCAGCCCAGAGGGTGCTAAGGCTGTGGTGCAGCCCTGACCTCTCCCCAGCCATGCAGGCTCCTGGCATCTGACCCTTTCTCTCCTGGCCAGTGGCCTCACCACTCACCTCTGGCTTCCTGGATAGCAGGGCCCCCCACCCTACCCACAGTCCCGGCAGGGTCCCTCCTCTTTCTACCTGACCTCTCCCCCAAACTAAGAGCCTCCGTTTCCCAGACTTCTGGGGGGGAGCACACGGTTTATGAAAGCGCAACCTTGAAACGTGGGCAAAGAAGCCTGTCTGAGACGTTTACTATCTCACTGTTTGTAATCCAGACCCGTGCAATCAGAAACCACCTGGAGCCCGCCCCAAGGGTAGGGGGCAACACAACAAAATCTGGGGCACCCACCACAATCAACTTAGGGACCCAAGAAAATGCTTTTGACATCCGTGGGACTTAGTCTCAAAATGCAAAAGTCTGCATACAAATCTGTGCAAGACAGAAGAATACGCGACAGATAAAATGTGCCCAAGTTCCTGGAGATCACCTCTTGACTGGAGAATTTCCTCTCCAGGCTTTTTCTTTTTTTTTTTAAGACTTTATTTATTGATTTGAGAGAGAGAAAGAACTAGAGAGCAAGCAGAGGGGAGGGGAGAGGGAGACACAGACTCCTTGCTGAGCAGGGAGCCCACAATGGGGCTCCATCCCAGGGCCCCAGGACCATGACCTGAGCCAAAGGCAGATGCTGAAGCAACTGAGCCACCCAGGTGCCCATCTCCAGGCTTTTTCACACGTTGTGTTTTCTATGACAAATGAGCACTGCTTTCATAATCACAACATAAAAGCAGGAGCTCCCGAGGCTGCCCAGGCCAGGAGCAACGAGGCTTCTCAGGGGAGGGCAACTCAGCCCCAGGACACAGGGCCACTCGCCAGGCCAGGGTCCTCAAGGACACAGACTCTGAGCAGCCCTAGCACGGGGCCCAGCCAGCTGAACTCAGATGTCACCTGAGAGCCAGCCCCTCACCTGGGAGGGACACAGAACCCACAGCCAAAACGTGGGCTCAAGTCCAAAGCCCAGCATGTGGGTCTCACTGCGGCTTCCTGGCCCATGGGCTTCCAGTGCTTGGAAGGACAAGGGCACCAGGACAAGCTTGTCGGTTAAGATTCAGGGAGAGAAGCAGGAAGGGGAAAGGGCATGCCTCCCCGGGGTGTGTGCAAAGCGCGGCTTCTGTGTGTGCGTGTGACTGAGTGTACGGGGGGATGGACCATGACCCGTCCCGAGGCTCACCAGCCAGGCACTGCTCCCTGCCACCTCCCCAAGGGCAGGTGCTTCCCTGGCAGGGCTCTGCTGCTCTCCCTAAAGCCACCTTGGGAGAGGCCCATCCAGAGGCTCCAGTCCAGCTCGGCGTGCTTCTGCCATCGGCTGGGCTCTGGCCTGGCAGCTGAAGGAGCAGGTTGGGCAGGAAGCAGGAGCTAGTGACCCTAGTGGCCAGTGTCCATGGTGCCTCAGCCTCAGCCAGCCAGCCAGCCTGACCTCTGGCCAGGGCCAAGCCGCGCCCGTGGGCAGGGGTGGGGCGACATTAGCGCCTGCTGACTACCGCCCAGCTGGAACAGGGAAGGCCCCCCCTCAGCCCTGGACAGACCCTGAGGACAGAGGCTCAGGGCCACGGGGGTTGCCCACTCAGCCACTGTCTCCCTAGACACGGGCAGCTCTAGAGGAGGCACAACACAAGCACGAGGCCTGGCCTGGGTCGCAGGGAGCTGATCCCAAGCTCAGCAGCTTCTCCCACGGGCCGGCCACCGTGGCCAGCACCTGGCCTCTCCCACCAGGGCTTCTGGGGCATGCTGCCTGCTGTGGTCTCCCCTCTACAGAGGGGCGAGCTGGGCAGCTGGGGCTGGGCTGGCTTTGAGGGCCCTCCCTGCTGGCATGGGCTGGGTTTCTCAAGGTCCTCCTGGGCAAGTGTAATGGAAGAACAGCCATGCAGGAGACAGGAAGAGCCGGGTGTGGCAACTCTGTCCTCAAAAGTTTGTGGGACACCCCCTCTGCTTCCAGGCTTCTGGAAACTCCACTGCCCCAATCTTCAAGGGACTTGGGAATTGAAACACAGGCCAAAGGTGAAAAGAGGCTGCTCTCGACTTGGCCCAGACAGGGTCTCCCTTTTCAGTTTGCCTCCATCCCACAGGCAGATGAACTTGGGGGTACGACACACAGGCAGGCCTGTGGGGAGCTGAGGGTGCCGCCCTCGGGCCCCTGTCCCCCAGCCCAGCATCCCCTGGCAACAGCCCCCACACACGGTGACCTCTGAGAAGCGCTCCTCTGGCAATCCCACAGGCAGCATCCTACCCACGGTCTAGGTGTCATAAACAGGTCACTCTGCCGGCCCACTCACACGCCCCAGGAGAGAAGGGCTGGGTATCTGCGGAGCCAGGAATGGCCGGAAGATGTGCCCCATGGCCATCCAAGGAGCTGACACATACAGGACTCACGGGAGCCCCTGGGCACGAGGTGGCCGGCCTCTCCTTTCTCTGTGCTCCTCCTCTCCCTGTTAGCCAGGGCGCTGACGTGCTGGCTGGAGCTCACGCAGAAGCCGCCCCAACCCAGAAGATGCAAGCCCTGTGTTGAGGGTGGTGGAGTTCAAAAGATGGACTGAGGTATGGCCCCTGATACTCCAGCCCTACACTGCTCATACCCAAACTATGACACGTGAGAAAGAGAAGTCTCTTATTCCATCTACTCCTGTGGATTTTCGGCCATTCTTACCTAACCGCTATACTGAGCTCCCTCCTTCCAGCGCTGCCCCCAATGACCCCTCCCTCTTCTGGGTGCCCCACCCCCCACCCTGCACTCCGTGGGCAGAATGACTTCACTAGAACATGGACGGGGCAAGTCACTTCTACTAAAATCCTTCCACCATCAGCAGGCGTCTGGTCCTTCGGGAGCGCCAGGTCCCCCGATGGGGTTGGTCCCCAGCCTGCTGCCTAGGCGTCAGCTGCCAAGTCCTGCCTGCCCACCCCCTCCAGACTTCCAGGCCTTTGACAGAGACTGCATCCTTTGCTGGGGACACCCTCCCACTGGGGTTTGTCTGCTGAAGGCCACCTCAGGGTCCAAGGCCAGCCTGGATGTCTGCTCTGTGGGCTGCCTGCCCATCTTCAGTAGCTGGATAACACCACCCCAAACACCTCCCGCTTGGCCCAGAACAAACATGTGGCTGCTGCAGGGTACCTGGCTGGGCCCAGAAACCAGTGCCTGGGCAAAACTCCCAGGGGATGGATTGCCCGGTCATGCCAGGCCAGCCTTACCTTTGCCGGTGTCTTCGTCCCCTCCCAGCTGCGTGCGTCCATAGATGGGGGCACCTGGTAGATATCATGCCCTATTCCAGCAGCAGGTGGCACCTGGTAAATGTCCTGGGCGGGGCTGCCAGGCCCTGGGGGCACCTGGTAAAGGTCTGGGGCTGGGCTGGAAAAAGGGTGATGGGGCATCTGCTTCGAGAATGTAGATGTCTGCTTCGCTGGGGGAGACTGGAACTGTGGGCTGGGCCCAGGGGCTTGGTAGAGGCCTTGCTGAGTCTTGCTGGGGGTGGGCACTAGGTAGACACTATCGGGCTGGGGCTGGTATGTGGCAGGAAGCATGGGCGTGTACTGGGCAGCCGGGGCGTGCAGGCCAGTCTGGGGCTGGGCCGAGGTGGCGGGTGGGCCGGGTCCAGGTCCTGCTGGCTTCTTGTCGTGCATGCCCACCAGGATCTTAAGGCGGTTCCCGGGCACAATGCCTTGGCGCCCATGCAGCGAGCAGAGCCACCAGCCATCCAGGCCCTGTGTGTCCCGCTCCAGCACAGTCATGATGTCGCCCTTGCGGAAGGAGAGCTCATCCGGAGACTCGGCCACGTTGTCATAGAGGGCTTTGGCCAGCACGTTCTGGGGAGAGAGGACACAGGTGGGCATGAGGATGGGTGTCAGGGGCTTGGCGGGCTGCCCAGCTGCACCCTGGCCCTGAGAAAGGAAAGGTCTGAGGACATCCTGGAGCCTCTGCCCCTACTCCTTCCGGCAGAGAGGCCCAGCTGATCCTGGCATTTTTCAAATAAGCCTGGACAGTTCCTCAAAATCCTCCCGACCGCAGCCACCACCTACACTCCAGGGATGGCACTCAACATCCTCTTGGAAACCACGCCAAAGTCACACTACGACCCAGACCAACGCTGGGGAGGACAGCAATAATGACGAGGATGTCCAGCCCGTTCTGGAAGGACACAGGATGCACACACTCCCTGCTCCGACTCAACGGCCCTGTGGCCCTGCCAACCGAGAGGAAAAAACGCGCGCGTAAGGGGGCCTACAGGGACAAAGTGGCCACCATCTGCAGACCGCGTGATCATCTACGGAACAACTCCAACAAACCAGAACCAGCAACTGATGAGAAAGAAACACAGAGAAGCCCACGCAACAAAAAGAAGCTACTGGTTACCCAGGAATTAATCGAGCAAAGACAGCAGGAGATCTCAGAGCAAAAAATGTGTACGTTCTGCCAAAAGGCTCAGGGAAGAACCCGAATAAAAGAGAGAACACACCAAGTTCGTGGCAGGATGACAAAGCACTATATAAAAGGCCAATCTGCCCAAGCTTACTTAATAAATTACAATTATTAACAAAAATGCCAGCAGTTTGTTTGTTCATTTAAAGGAATTTGACCAAAGAAAAAGAATCCTTCCAGAATAAATGCAGAAATAGAGGTCCACGAGTAAGCAGGTCAGTTCTGAAAATGAAGTGCAAAGGGGCATGCTCTTTTTGGGCTTCGAGGATGATCTAGGACTGTGGACTGGCGAGAGCGCCCAGGACCAGTGTTCCGGGACAGGGCTGGCGGACGACCCGGCGGCAGGAGCCCCACGGGCGACATCACGGCAGCCCCCCAGGGCAGTGGGGAAGGCCAGCGCGGCTTCCCCGGTGGTGTGAGGAAACTCACTCACCGTAGGAAGAAAAATCAATTCGCACGCTCACCTCAAGTTATATACAAAAGACAACTGAAGACCCAAGTGTGAAAGATAAACTCTAGCTCCAACAAAAGAAAAAACTGGGGAGAATATCTTCGTGATCTCAAAGTGGGAAAAATTTATGAAATACAACTCTAAAAACAAAGACTGCAAAAGCACAAAACATAAGGTTAACACAAGGACAAATAGATAAACTCAACCGCACCAAAGTGGAAGGGCTTCTACTGGAGAGGGGGTAACACAAAGAGGACAGGGTAACGAGTCACCAAGTGACAGGGATGAATCTACAATCTGGAGCGTTCTACAAATCAGCAGGGCAAAGACGAGACACTAACAGAAAACCAACACAACGTGAACAGTGTGAGGGGAGAACAGTCTGGAGGGGAGAAGGACTGGCCAAGAGCACTTCGAAGGCTGCTCAGGGTTCTAGCCAGCGTGTGAGGACGCTGTGCAGCCCTGCTCTGTGCCCCAGCAGGTGTCCAGGTATCTGGTGAGGAAGGCCGGCCACACCTCCTCAGTTAGAATAACAGGGAGGACGTCTCCTACCCAGAACCCTTCATGTAAACATTATAAATGTCACGAAACAACTCTATGTATTTTCCAGACACCGAAAGACAGACTCTATACACATGACAAAGCAGGGGTGCTTCTGGAAAAGGGAGGCAGCAGGAATCAACGAGGAAAATAAAGCAAAACAAGAAAGGGGTCTCACATGGACAGTGGACAGCCCCACGTTTTACCCCGTCATTGTCCTGGTAATTCTCCCAGCCACCCAAGAAGCAGGCACTAAGGGGCTCTATTACTCAGCAAACCCTCCCGGAGAGGGACATGAGCTCCACGTGGCCCTGGCATGGAGAGGCCATGCTGCTAAGCACCCTGTGTGCGACCTGGGGAGGGCCTTGAGGGAGAATGGGGTAGAGGCAGGAGGACCCAAGCACTGGCAGACACCAAGCCAGCAGGCCCAGAACCTCGCTGGCCCCTGTGTTCTCAGTCCTCAGTCTCCGCCTGCTGCTTCCCTCGAGCAGCTGCCAGGATCAGGCTGGACCCACAGAAACACAGAGGGTCCCCAAGAGAGGGCAGGGGCGAAGGAGGCACCTGCTGTGGTCCCCAGGGAGCAGAGGAATGAGGGGGTCCATTTCTCCAGAGCCAATCAGAGCCTCCAGACCCAGAAAGAGTCAGACACTGAGAAGTTGGGAAGTTGGGAAGCAACAGGGGCCAGGTGGGCAGAGGGAAGCCAGCCCAGGTGGGCAGCTCCCAGAGAGCACAGAAGGCAGGTTCACCCCATACCACCGCGAGCCCTTGGAACTGCTGGTTGCCACAACCCTGCCTACATCACAACTACGATGCTTATATACCACCGGAGCATTCATCCTGCATCAAACATAACTTGAACTTAAAAAAAAACATGGAGAAAGGGTAAGAACAAGTGTGAATGTTTGGGACAATGGGGGATGCTTTCTCTTCCTGTTTTTCAGAATTTCTCAGTTTGTATTTAATGAGCATTTCTTGGCCTGGGGCTTGAAAAAATACACATCCTGAAAAAGAACAGTGGACTACCTCCTAGGCTTCAAGGCAGGATGGGACAGAGGAGGCTGAAGCAGGTCCAGAGGTCACAGCCCCAGGAGGAGCAGGCAGGGGCAGGAGCTGTCCTGCAGCCCATGGGGGCCCATGGGCCCCATCCCCAGGCTGCGTGCAAGAAAAGCAAGTTTTCCAAATATGGTCTGCAGCCTGCCTCAGGGAATCACATCCCGTCAGGGGGCGGGACACCCGGCCCAGCCTCCCCCTGTGACCCCAGAACACAGAGCCACCCCACTGGGTCCCCCCCAGCCCCTGCCCTGGTGACCACAGGAAGTGCCAGCAGAGTGAGTCACAGGAAAATTCCCCTCCAGCCCAGTCAGAGGGGGCGGGGTGCAGACGGAGGGGACTGCCCCTCAGAGGCCCCTCACCTCTCAGGAGGACAGCCCAGGGAAGGCTGGCAGAGGGGCCTGGGCCAGGCCCTGCCAGCCAGTGCCGGGTGCTCAAAAAAGCTGGGAGGCTCTGCAGAGGGCAAGGTCGGCTGGGGAAGAGGGAAGGCAGGGGAGGGTCTGCCCGGGCCCAGGAGAGCTACTGGGGCCTCCTGCACCCAGGGTGGCCAGCCCCCACCCCCTTGGCGTGTGCTCACTGAGCAGTCAAGGCCAACAACGGCTGCAACTGTATAGTCTGGGCCAGCTGGAGCAAGGCTGGGAAGCACCTCTCGGGCTGGGCACGTGGCACAGAGTGCCTGGCACCAGGAGCTCCCCCGTGTTCATCAGCTGGTACCCCCACCCAGAGCCCCGGAGGCAGCCTCTCCACTGCCCAGTGCCCGAATCCAGCAGTGCCCAAGTGCTCCAGCTGGCCGAGCATCCCAGCTTTGGGCCTCCAAGACTCCCCAGCTATTCCTGAGATGCATTCCTCCTTGCTCCTCCTTCCTTCTGAGTCGCTCAGCAGCAGCTAAAACCAGATCTGGGTCTCCCGCCACTGCTGGAGGACTCAGGGCAAATCCCCGAGCCTCTTTGAATATCCAGATCCCCCGTGCTAAGGCAACAGTCCTGGCTTCATAGGATTGTTCTTTTGTTCCACAAAAGATTTGCCCGGCTCCTGCTCTCTGCCAGGTGCTGGGTCAGGCTCTGCAAGACAGTGCAGGCCTAGCTTGTCCAGACCCATGTCTGCATGGGGCTTAAGTTCCAGGGGAGCAAAGAGCAAACAATCTGTTAGGGCAGGGGGGAAAACCGTGGCATCTAAAATAATGTGGGACAGGACCACTGTACACAGGGTGGTCAGAGATGACCTCCCCAACCAAGGAGGTGACATTTCAGATGACTCCTGAAGAATGGAAACCAGGCACCACGACACCAGCTAGGGAAGAGCACACAGGCAGAGGATGGGCATGAGCCGAGGCCGCCGCGGAGGAAGAGGCTGGAGGGAGACAAGGTTGTGGCCCTGGAGCGGCAGGCAGGCCGGAGCCAGTCACACTGGAGGAGGCTCTGGGACAGTGCACGAGAGCTCAGTAAATGTCATCAAATGGTGGCACCCCATGGCAGGTAAGCCCAGCCAGGGCAAAGCCTCCATAGAGCACCTGTGCGTTTCTGCTCTGGACACATTCCCCAGGACCTAGTGTCTTGCCCCAACATGCAAGAAGGGCCAGCCCCCCAGAGCCTGAGCCAATTAGGTGCTTCCCCCCACCTCGTAAGGGGGCACAGCTGTGACCTCTAGAAGAGCGCACCGTCAGTGTGCCATCATGGTCTGGGCAGACGCTGCCAGCCCTCTGTGTCCAAGGGACCACAGAGAGCGCTGCCTGACTTACCCCAAGGCTCTGGCCAACCTCATTCCTGCCTCAGGAAACCTTCCACTGTGCCCTACTTCTCCAGAACATGATCACTCCTCCAGGAACATTCCAAAGCCCCTCCTTGGGCACGTACTCCCCGTTGCCCCCAACTCAAAATGTTGACCAAAACGTCTTGTTACTGCCTTCTTCATGCCCTCTCATGCAGGTGCCCAGGATGGGGGGTGGGGGCTGTGTCCAGCATGGACCCCTCAGACACCCAAGCATGGAGCCTGGCCCTCAATGGGCGGCTTCAGCAGAAGTCCCCTTGCAGAAGACAGTATCCTAGCCTCCCTGGAAGCAGCCAGGAAGGCCATCTGGGGCTCACTCACCCAAGAAGGAGGGGGAGAAGAGAACCCCCAGCCAGATGCCAACACTCCCGAGGCAGCAGCCTGCAGCCAGGCCTGCTCAGAACAACACCCTGGGTGTTGCACACGGGAGCCAACAGGGCTGCCCCACAGGCCCTGCCTGGCTCTTAGAATGGCCCTCATTGTGTCCTCAGGCCCTGTGGGCACCAGACCCACCCGGGCTGGGTGGGCTCTCAGAAATGGAGTCTCTGGGCCTTGGCCACAGGTGGGCACAGGTCTGGAGGACCGCCCCAGCCATCTGACAGCTTTGCGGGTCTCTTCCTTGGCTTCGCCAGCTGCTCTGGGAAGCGCTGGATATGCTCTCGGTACCCCTAAACCCTGACTCTGTGGGAAGGCAGGACCTGACGACTGGGACTGGCGAGGAGACATGAGTGACAGGTTCACAGTAACAGCAATGATGACAGGCTCTGTCAGGAGCAGGCTCATCTGCGTACTTCAGTCATCCCTTCTAGCCTTATGAGATGTTCCGATTACTTCCCCCTAACAGAGAGGGAAACTGAGATGCAGAGCAGTTACTCAACTCGCTAGGGACACAATAGGGCAGCAGCAGACGCACACCTGTGCCCTATGATAACACAGAGCTAGATGGCTCCCATGGTGATGCTTACGTTTCTGGAAGCCAGGAGTGGAAATCTGACAGGACTTTTCCTCTCCTCCTGTCCCTCAGCCCCAATACACACACACACACACACACACACACACAAAACACACACACACACACACACACACACCCAGCCCCAAGCATAAAGCTTCACACACAGTAGTCACTCAGGAAACACTAGTTCCCTTCATACCCAGAACCATCTCACACTTGGGCCAAGATTATTTCTGGGGTATTCTGTTTGCTTGTCCCAAGGAGCCCCCAGTGGCTAATGGATACAGGCCCAATGCACGTGTGTCTGAATGGCAGTCTGCGGCCACAATCCCTACTGTCTGGTGCCCTGGGAAACCCCCTGGAAAGGCAGCAGCCAGGGGCCCACTGGTCAGGGTCCTGACCATCCCCTCCCACTCTGAGGACAGTCTCTTCCCTTCCCAGACGTCCCCACACCCTTGTCCCTGGTGAACTCCGTCCCAGCCAGCCTTATCATCACTCCCCTAATACACCCAGGAGCAACTGAGTAGCCAGGTCTGGGCTCGAATCCTCAGTGCTCGGCTGTCAAGGAGCAAAACCATGGGCAGGCCTCTACTTCAGAGCCTTCCCAAGGCGAACATGGCTCCTGCCCTAGCCACCTCAGGAGTACCTGTGGCTCACAGGACAGAGCTGGGATGTGCAGGTCCTCAGCCCTCTGACACTCAGCCTCTCAAGGACTAAAAGCCCACGTGTGCTGGCCACCGCCAGCAGTTCCCTCACACAAACACGTGTCGTGGCCGAGCCTTGGCTACAGCGGCAACAGCAGATGCTTCCGTGTCCCGGGCCAGCTCTGGGCTGGAAGCAGGACCCTGCCCCCACCCTTGCCAGGGCATCCCAGACACTGTCCCTGGGAGGCTGAGCAGAGAAGGAAAGGCGGCATGGGCAGGCCCCTTCTGCCGGAGGACACAGCATCTGCAGCAAAGAGGGTGACAACAAGCAAGCTGGAGTCGGAGCACCAAGATGGCAGGGCGGCATAGCCCCGTACCCTGCAGCCCATTCCAACTGCTAGCAGCTTGAGAACAGTCCCCAACCCCTTTAGAACCCCCACCACTGCCACCCAGCCCAGGGAAGTGAGCCAGACTGGCAGAACCCAGACCTGCGCACTTGACTACCCATTACTCTCCTTCTCTGCTCCTGGGGCCTTGGGGGGAAGACTCAGGATTCTTGAGTGGCTGGCTGGTTCACTACTGGGATTTAGTCTCTCGGAGAGGGCTCAGCATGAGGCAGACCTTTACTTCAGGGAAAACCCCAGCCCCAGGTATGTCATCATGGAGGGGAAGAGGCAGAAGGAATGGCCCTAGCGGAGACAGGAGAAACCACATTCCTTCTAAGACCCCAGTTTCTCTACCTTGACATCTAAAGCCCCCTGCAGCTCTGCCACTCTCCAATCCTAAATGGTAACTTGCAGCAACCCTTAAAGCTGCACCAACCACTTCAGCAGGAATAGAGGAGGGCACAATGGTACAAAACTGGGGTTCTCACTCAAATAATAATACCAAATCCTCGATTTCTGGGATGCACAGTAGAGATGAGGGTCTGAGACAGGGCCCTGGCACTCCAGGCCAGTACCTCCCTCCTTACTTAGAAGTAGAAGGAATCAGGGCAGCAAGACAGTAGAGTCAGGGAGTCAGAGGACCCAGCCCCACCCCCTTCCTTGAAGGGAGACCACACTTCAGCCCCTTATTTGGGGGCCCTGAGGGCCCAGAGAAAGAGAAGCTTGCCCAGTGTCTTTGCTGGAGAATGATCCCTATCACCCCAGCCCTACACCTTGCTCTCCAAGTGCGACTCCAACACTGTCGCTCACCCCTCTGGAAAGCCTGCCAGGGCGCGCACCGGGCCTCTGGTTCTGGCTGCCCAACTGGCTGTGGGCTCCTGAGAGGTGGGGGAGGGAGTTTTCCAGGTCCACGAGAAAAGGGTGATGGGAACTCCTAGAACAATGGACGCCAGGAGGGGACCACAAAAGCGCAGCCCTGAACCCAGAAGGACCCCACCAAGTTGGCAGTCAGTAGAGCACGGCAATACCCCAAGGCCTAGAGCACTCCCAACCCAGGGGTGGGGGTGACAGAAGACACGTGAGGCAGAGCATGGGTCTGTACTGGGAGACTAAGCTCTGAATCCAATCCCCTGAGAACAAGTACCTTCCCTCTCTGTGCCTCAGTCTCCCCATCTGTAGGACAACAGGGAGAGCAGCTGTCTCAGGGGCCTTTCCCGCTCAGGATGCCCTAGTGGTGCTGACCTTACCTCAATACCCTGTCCAGGCCTGAGGAGATGGTCCTAGCAGCCCACAGCCCTCACACCCTGGCTCAGCACGAACTATAACAGCCAAAGGCTCCAGCTCTCCTCCTGGAACCAAGGATGACTGTCCTGGCAGAACCTGGGGCTGCCCTGCCTCCACCCAGTTCCCACAGGGCTCCTTCCTTGCCCAGGGCAAGCGGGTAGTGGGTGCTGCTGCCAGAAGGGCATGCCAGCAGCTCCTCCCACACCCAGCCCACACCCGCTCTTCTAGGCCCATCAGCCCTGCCACCCCAGGACCCCACATCATCAGCTCTCCACCCCAGAAAAGAAATGGGGACAGGAAGACATGTCTCTCAGAAGGATGAGGAACATGTCCCAGCCTGGCTGAATATGCAGAAGAATCACGGCAAACCAGGAGAGTGCCTCCCAGCCTAGACCCTCATGGTAGGGTAGGAAAAAAGCAGCTCCATGTCCTCAAGACTGACAAGTGAGCTGCTACCCCCAGTGTGGGATCCAAGACCCCAAAATCTTCCCAGGCAATAACTGGCCCATGGACCCCAAGCACCCCAGTCCTCAGCAAGTCTCAACTTCTCTGACTCCTTCAATACTGCTCTGACCTGTGCCTTGTGCAGCAGTGAGGGGCTGGGCGCTCTGGGGGACGCCGGAGTGTGGCGACCAGCTCTTCCCCCACCTCCACGGTGCAGCCCTAGACTCCAGCCGCCAGGACCCGGCTTCAACCTCAGTATTTGCAACCAGGGTAGGTAAAGGCGGAAAAGTGCCTGCCCCCAGGCCTGGAATCCCGCGCAGACAGGCCGGGGGTGAATCATTAACAGACCCAGCAGCACCGACACCTCCTCACCTCCTCGCACTTGTTTGCTCAACTCCTAGCCTGGGGGCGGGGAGGGGCAGCTCCTCACTCCAAAACACACAGATGGACCAAGGATGGACCACCACCCCCCGGCTTGGAAATCCACGCCTCCTGGAAGTTCACGGTCCAAGGAATCTCGGACCTGTCCCTGTAGTTGAGGAAACTGAGGCTCGGAGATGGGTTTCACAGGCCCAAGGTCACCCAGCAGGCAGCGGCCGGCAGGGGGAGAGCGGGACTCCGGCCAGCAACTTTCCCGGATCCAGGAACTTTCCTGCCGGCCAGCGGCCCCTCAGTCCCGCCCTTCTAACCGCCCCGTGGGCACACAGTCTCTGGGATCCTCTGTAGTCCTCGTCTCCGGGCGCCCCCGCCATGGCGGGAGAGGGGTTCCAGAACCTCGGACCCCTGCCTGGTCGCGGCCCCACGGAGGCGCCAGCGGCCAGAGGTTCCCAGGACCCGTAGGTCCGGCAGGAAATGCCACTCATTTAACTCTTTCTCGCTAGGGACCGCCCCGGGCGCGGGCTAGGCGGTCACCTCGAAGCCGGTACGCGGACGCCGGTCGGCGCTCGCAGAAGCACGGACCCCGCCCCGCGCTCCCGGACCCGGGCCGCGTCGTCCGGACTCACCAGGTAGTTCATCGTGTCGGGCCGGTTTGGGGCCCCGCCTCCCCGCAGGGGCGCACACCAAGCTGCCCGCCCCGCGCGCTCTCGGGGCCCCGAGAAGGCCGCAGCCGCCCGGGTCCCGGTCTGGCTCCGACCGCTTCAGCCACTACGCTTGCTGCCGCCACCACCGCCCAGAGAAGGTCCCATCTCGCTCCGCCCGCCGCCGCAGCCGTCGCCGCGGCCCGGCCGGCCCAGCCCGGCTCCCAGCATGCCCGGCCGCGCGCGCCCATTGGCCACTGTGGCTCCCCATGCAAATGAGCCGCCGGCCGGCCCTGGGGGCGAGGGCGCGCACCGCCCAGCGAGACCGCCCCTAACCCCCCCTCACAGGGCACCCGGCTCAAGGCGCCCGCCTGCTACCAGCCTTCGAGACTAACACGGGGGATATCACTTTTTCTCCAAATGCACGTCCCCCGCCCTCCTTCAAGGGCGAGAACGCGTCCCTCCTCAAGGACTAAGCAAACCCCCCCTCTTCTGGGAAGACTGCCGGGATTACCCCCCCCAACATGCGCCGCTGCAGCCCCCATAACGCTAGCTAGCCTCAAGTCTACTTCTGCCTTCACCACCCACCAAACCCTGGGGATTCCGCACGTGTCCATGGGGCCCTCCGACTCAGATATGAATCTAGAAATAACACGGAAGGGACATACCGCAGCTGGCAGAAAAGGAATAAGGACCACCTCACCCACTCTGGTCAGGACTACCCTGAAAGCCCCATGAAATGAAGACTCAAGGCAGGAAGGCTGGGAACTCCAACAAGTCCCATAATCCAAGAGGCACAGAGCCACAGGGCTCATCCTGTTCTACCAGACATGCCTGAGGCTCCAGCCTACCCAGGGTCAAGCGGCTCACCATCTCCACCATCTCCACCATCTCCACCTTCTCCACTGAATTGAATGGAGCGATAGTGAAGCTTCCCCCCATGATCTCAGTTCTGCCCTAGAAGCTCTGCACCCACCCCAATCCCTCAGTCAGTCCTGTCCAGGCCTAACACCATGCCCAACAACATGGGGGGTGGGAGGTTGGCAGGAATGAGAGGGAAGTAAGAACCACCACAGGGAAACTGAATGGAGAGTGCCTTGGTTCTAGGGAGCCCCTGTCCCCTGGCTGCAGGTCAGCCACCGTCCCCCCACACAGCCAGAGTGTGCCAGAGTCCAGGGTTGCACAATGGTCCGCAGCGATGTCTAGAATCAGCTCCAGACCCAGACGGTACAGGGCCTTATCTCCAGGCTCCTGAGCCGGTTTCCTGGACCACCCGCCGAGCTCACCGACCTGTCAGGCAGCTCACAATGCCAGGGATGCAGTGGGTCCAACCTGTCTTTGCCCTGCAGGGAACCCTCAGGCATGGCCTATAAAATACATACAAGCCCAGGGTGGACCCACAGCTGCCCCTACACCTGAACACATACCTGACACCCAGGGCTCAGTGGACTCAGCCCCTGGGCAGGTAGGCCACCTCAGCCCTCTCCCATCTGTAAAATGAAGGGGTTGGGCTAGGGGTCCCGGGACAGCTTGTTAAAAATGACATTCCTTGGGGCACCTGGCTGGCTCAGTTGGTAGAGCATGGAACTCGATCTCGGGGTTGAGTTTGATGCCCACATTGTGTGTAGAGATTACTTAAAAATAAAATCTTAAAAAAAAAATCAGATTCCTAGTTGTCCTCTCTTCAGAAAAACTGGGTGTGCAGGGACCTAGACATCTGCATTTCCTCAAAACTTCACAGGGACCCACTAGACAGAACTCATGGCCTGGGGGGGAGGGGGAAGTAAGGAGCAGTGGGATTTGTGACCCAGAGTCCTCAAGAAGGAATGGGGCAACTAGCTGCCACCCTATGCCCTCCCCAAGACTGGCCCCCTTATCACCCTGGAACGGCCCACTTACCCACAAGAAGAGCCGGATGTCAGGGAAACACTACCTAGGGCATCCCCTCCCGCTGTTCTCAATGTCTCTGCCCCAAAGTCAGGCACAGAGCTGTGGGCTCAGCCCCTTCTAAACCCTGACCCTGTCCTCAGCCCAGCTAGCACCAAAGGTTCCAAAGAAGCAGATCCGAACCAGCTGGGCCATGCGTGAGAATTTGTCTGTGCTGGATGCAGGGAGTCCTTAGGTTTTCCAGGGTCTCCACTCCTGTGGGGAGAGGAGGGGAGACTAGGCCTCACAGCCAGGCAGAACCTTCCAGGCAGGTCTCTGCAGGGGTGGGCGGGGACACAAAAGGCCTGGCCCTCAACGGGCTGGCCCTACTCCATCCAAGCTGGCCTTGGGAGAGAGAAGGCGGCTGGCTGGGACCAAGGGAACAGGAGACCTTCCCGACTCTGGCTCTGGATTAAAGCAGCCCTGGAGGCGGGGTTGCTGGTGTGGGCGGGCAGGCGGGGGAGGGGAACCCCGCTCAGGCGGAGGCATTTCAAAAATTTGCTCCTTTTCCACTTAAACTCCCTCCCACTCCCCAAGCCTGTGCCTCCCAGAATGGCATTTCCGCTTTGTAATCAAGGCTCTAGGATCTGTGCCCCACTGTGATGGAAGAGTGGTAAATGGAAGGGGAGAGGACTGCACCCTCCCAGGCCTGCAGGTAGATGGCTGGGGGAGGGGCACCCACTGGGCAGTCTCTGGCTGGGGTGTATGGGGAAGCAGACCCTCAGAGCCAAGAAGATCTGACAGTGATCACAGCCCCCAGGACAGCCTCCACGCTGGCCCTGGATCAAGGGCTCTATAACTATGTGCTCACTTCAGGCCCACAGCAATCCTGCAAAACAGGCTTCATGATTAGCCCCACTTTCCTGATGAAGAGGTTGAGACCCCGTTTACGGCCCCTTGCCCCACCCTACAGGGTCCCACCACAAAAGGCTCAGAGCTGGTGGCCAGGGAAGGCACCACGGAGCTGCTAGACAGGTGGGGCTCCGGGACAGGACAGGATGGGGGGATAGGACAGGATGGGAACGAAGGGGCAGGGGCACTAGGGCTCAGAGACCCCAAAGGACAAGCAGCTGAGACGCAAGCACTCCCCCAAACACAACTGCGTTCAGAACTGGGGCCCAGTACCACCTCTCCAACATGGAGTGCAGGGCAGTGGGGGGCCATGAGGATGAGCTTGGAGAAGGGAGAGAAGGTGTTATGGCTGCAGGCAGCCTGGGATCTCCTGCCTGGAGGCTGGAGGGGGGATGTCACCAACCCCTCCCCTGGGGCCCAGAGTAGCTGTCTCTGTAGGCAGCATGGTGGGACCAGCACATGGGGACAACGGTTCCCACCTGTCCATTAAAGTGTCCACTGGGGTGAGTGGGGAGAAGATCTCGGGACCCAGCTCCCACTCTCTGGGCTTTCTGGGTCGTCTTCTTCAGGTCAGACCCACCGCACAAAGAACTATTCTTGCTTTAGGCCCAACAATGTCTGCTGTAGCACGTGAACAGCAAACAAAGGGGGAGCCTAACTGAAAGGCCCAACTGTAGGGGACTGGTTAGACAACAATGGCCTCTCCATGGAATACTGTGCAGCTCTTAAGGTGGCTACTTTCAAAGGCCGAAATCATGCAAGAAAACACTTGTGACAATGGGAAGTGACAAGAGCAGGCTACAATGGCTTGCACAGTGTGACTGCAGGCAGGCCCTTTCCCAGCAGCATGAGAAGGTGGCTGCATGGGTCAGCTGATGGCCAGCTCTGGGAGCGGCAGCAGGGAAGGATTTCCTGAGGCCGGAGGTGAGTGCTGCCAGCCCTGGGGACAGGAAGAAATGATGTATCTGGAGGGCCGCGGGGTGTTGACGCCTTCCCCCTGGGCTGGCCACTCACGTTGGCAAGCTCAAAACCAGCCTGTGAGCTAAAGCCAGCCTGCGGGTGGCCCAGTAAAGATGTGAGTCCAGCTGCATCTAGAACCACTGCCACACACAGGCTGGACACCCCCGCACCCCGGATGTCAGAACCACCACTCCCCAGGGGCCCCGAGAGGGGACATGCTGCGCCCAGGTCACACCACCAGGAACTGAGCTATAACTGTAGCCTGCCCACCAAATGACCCAGGCGTGTCCCCACAGACAAGCACCCCAAGTGACCCCAAACAGTGCAGAACATGTACTCTTGGGGTGATGTTGCAGCTGTCGGACATAAAGAGCTTTCCCATTTTCCTCTGCTCTCTGAGGATGGAGGGACCAGTGACCAATGGGGCAGTTCATCTGTCCGTGATGAGTCTGAATGTGGGAAGCTGGGGGGCTCACCAGCCTAGAGCCAAATCTCAACCTGCCATCCTCTTCCACCTCCTCCCAGGCTAGTGCCTGGGGACCTGGGTCCCGTGGTGAGGGTGCGGGTGGAACTGCCATGTGCAGGGACACTGCCAGTGAGGGCAGATGGCTGACTAGCCTCCCAGATCCAGGCCTGGGCCCCAGCAATTGCCATGCCCCCACCTTCTCACAGCTCCCTCCCCTACCGGCCTGCTCTGGCTCTTTCAAGGACTGGGAATTGGAAGGATCTGAATACTCTTCTAATTCTTTTTTCCTTGATTTTCTAATTTGAAAATTAAAGAGCAGGAGAGGCACCTGCGGGGAGATGCCTGCTTCAGAGAGGAGCTCTGCTCACTGCAGGCCCCAGGCTGGCTCACAGCAGGCCCCAGGCTGGAGCTGGTGAACAGTCACTGGGCCCTGGAGCACTTCCCAGAGGCTCTCTGCCACACCCCAGGGCACAGACTCCCGGTGGCCCAAGTCCCTTTCTCCTTTGCACCCCTTCTTCCCCATCTCCTTCTGAGACCACCTCTCCCGACGGGATCCCCCTGGGTGTTGGCAGGTGAGTGGAGGCTGGGACCAACAACCAGGCCCCCCACGTGTGTAAGGAAAAGGTTAGGGCCTATTTGCCCTTGCCGTCTCTGCTGGTGCCAGAACTCCCTGCATCCTCACCACCGCCCCCAACACTACCTGGGGGTGGAATGCAGAAGAGGCTGCAGAAGAAATGGGGGCAGGGGAAGAGAGGAGCAAGATCCTGGCTGGGGGTGGGGAATGAAAACAAGTCCCTGTGCCCAGAGAAAACGGTTAGCTGCTGGTGGCTGCCCAGCCCTGGCTGACAGCCTGGGCCGGCAGGGACAAGGGTGCGGTCAAGAAGCCACCCCAGCTAGCCATCTGCTCTCGGCTCTCCCTATAGCAACCAGCCCCAGCATATCAGGGCAGTTGGAGGGGGGTGACTTCAAATGCCATCTGCCACCCCCCCAAGCCTACTTCCGCAGGAACACAGGTGCCCACACCCACAGAGACCCAGGAGGGGCAGAACGATGTGGCCTGGCCACTTGGCTGGGGTAGGAGGGCAGGGGGAGGCATGAAGGGGCAGTGGAGTCACAGGAGTGGACCCTGGGGCTCTGGGGGCAACAGGGTGAGAGCACAGGAAGGCACGACAATACAGAGAAAGCAGAGCTCGGGCAGGCAGTCACCCATTGGGAAGGCCTGCTGGGGCATCCCACCTGCCCTGCTCCAGCCCACAGAGAAAGGCTGCATGGGCCCCAGGACACCCAGACCCCAGTCCTCACCCAGCTGGAACCTACAAGGACAGGGCCACAGACTGTTAATGACTCCAGCTGGCATGGGACCCTCAGCCATCAGAGCCCTGGCTGGCGTGTCTGCTCAGTGTAACGACACCAGCAGTCCTGCCCATCACCAGGCCACAAGACTGCAGTGGACAAAGGCACCCTGGTGTCAGCAGGACACCCATGCACCTGCTGATCACACACCAGCCCCACCCACCCTGGCACCCCACTAAGCCCTCCCAACTCTCCAAGCCCCTGCTCAGGTGCCCTGAGCTTCCCTGAGCCCCTGATGCACAAGAGGTGTCCTGTGACACCCTTGGGCAAAATCTTTCTGTGAAGCCCTGCTGCCCCTGTATCTACCAGCCAAGGCTGAGGGCGCCGGTCGTGCGGGGTCTCTCACTACCCACATTACAGTGTGACGGTCATTTCTTCAGTACCTATCACTACTAGGATATAGCTGCCAGGAAAATGGGTCCGTGTCCTGGGGGGTGAGGGGCACAAACACAAACACAGGAACGTCTATGGGGACAAGAGCTCTGGAGCAGAATGCAGAGACTGCAGGTGACGGCAAGGGCTATTTTATACAAGATGCTGGAGGGGCGGGAGTCCTCTCTGAAAAGGTGGCATTTAAGCAGATGTGTGAATCTTCTACCAGGCTCATTATGTAGAAACAAATAACAGTAAAGATTAGTAAAAATAGCACAGGCTCGCCACCCCTCCCTGCGAAGAGTAGAGCAGGACGTGTGCAGTGCCCTGGATGCAGGGAGTGGTTCTCCAGCAACCCCACCCCCATTCCTTGAGTGGGGGGATGTCCACCAGGCTGGGACTCCCCAGAGTTAAAGCAGAGCAGCCCCCCCCAAGTGTCTGCCCAGTGGGGTGTCTTGGGACAAAGAGGAGTGAGCCCAGGAATCTGTCCAGACCTGCGAGGGTGGAGGGATGGGGGCAGCTCTTAGGTAAGGCACACCCTCTCCTACCTCCTGCTCTCCTGGAGGCATCTCCCTGCCAGGACCTCTGGAATGGACTGGATACACACAGGTTACTCCAAAACCTAAGACATTTCACCTCTTGGGCAACCGAGAAAGAGGAACACGGGGCGCCTGGGGGGCTCAGTCATTACGTGTCTGTCTTTGGCTCAGGTCATGATCCCAGTGTCCTGGGATCGAGCCCCGCATCGGGCTCCCTGCTCCGCTAGGAGCCTTCTTCTTCCTCTCCCACTCCCCCTGCTTGTGTTCCCTCTCTCGCTGGCTGTCTCTCTCTCTGTCAAACAAAGAAATAAAATCTTTAAAAAAAAAAAAAAAGAGAGAGAGAGAGAGAAAGAGGGAACACAAATCCCAGATCCCCGGGGAGGGCTGAACAGAAAGGTGTATGGTCACCCCACTTCCTGAACAAGCTATAAATCTGGGGGACCCGGGATCTGGAAGCACAGACTACTCTCTGGGGTGCTTCAAGGCACACGTGCTTGGATATCGGGTTTTATAAAATACTGAAATGCAGCATTACACCAGCAACAATGCCAGTGTTCCAGTACCTGAAAATACACAGCGTACAAAAACCAGAGACAGATATCCATCAGCAAGAAAAGGGCTAAGTACATAATTTCATGTTCATAAATGGAACACGACTCAACATAACAGTGAAGAAAGAACTCTTGATACACAGTGCATGGACGAAAATCTCAGAACTGTTAGGCTGAATGAAAGAAGCCAGACCTCGAAGAGCACATCACTACATGCCTCCGCTTACAGAAAGCTCAAGCACAGGGGCGCCTGGGTGGCTCCGTCGGCAGAGCGTCCGACTCTTGGTTTTCAGTTCAGGTCATGATTTCAGGGTCGCGAGGCCCGGCTCCATTGGGCTCTGTGCTCAGCAGAGGGTCCGCTTGGGATTCTCTCTCTCCCTCTGCCCCTCCCCCAACATGCTCACACTAGTGCGTTCTAAGATAAATAAATAAATCTTTTAAAAAAAAGAAAGAAAAAAGAAACCTCAAGAACAGGCTAAACTAAGCCATGATGAAGGGAATCAGAATGCTGCCCACCTTACAGGGGGTTGGAGACAGGTGACTGCAAGGGGGCCACTTTCAAACTTTCTGAGATGATGGAGATGTTAATTATCTTGATTTGATTGATGGTTACATGGGGTCTGCATTAGTTAAAACTCATCTAACACTGTCCATTTCAATATATGTAAAATATTCTTTAATAAAGAGAGTCTCAACCAGTAAAAATAAAACAAAGCACAGAGGGAAAAAAATACACGGGAGTTAGGAATACCAAAAATAGGTACTGCAATCCTAAACCCACTGTGTTACGCTTTTTGCCCTGGCTGTTAGGGAGCTTAAAGTTATGTATGCCTACCTTCCCCATACATTACATAGTTCTGGATCTTTTGACGCTCCCAGACTATTTGGGTCTTTCACTAGAATTTGCTTCAAATCCTCCTTGGAACTTAGAGGGATTTAAATAATAAATTTAGATTAATGAAAAGCCCCCCTGCCTCTAATCCCCTTTAGAGAAGGGATTAATTTTAGCGCGGCAACTTGTGACCATCCATCCTGCCAGAGCAGGCATCCAACACCACCTCTACCACAGTCCCCACCCTGTTCCCAGCCATTTTTCTTTTTCTTGAAGAGAGGGAGAAAATGGCCCGGCAAACAGTAACTAAGACTAAAGCAAAGAAACAATGGGGTTTGACCAGGATGCAATCAAAGCAGGCAGCCTGGGGAGGCGAAGGTGACCCAGTGGGGAAGGTGACCCAGTGACATGGGGAGGGGAGGGGCAGGAGCCCAGGCACCAGCGACCTAGGGAACCTCCAGCCTCATGCTTGGAGGTGGGAAGTGGCGGCTCAGTGGGGGCTGCCCTTATGGCCCCCTTGCCTCGCTCATCGGCTTGAGCCCCCCCAAAAGTGCCTCCTTCTTGCAAAGGGGCTATTCCCTTACTGAGCAGGCTGCTGCAGATCAGACCTGAGGACTGACTGCAGGGCCCCAGGGCTTCCACTCTCTGCAGCTCTGTACCCACCCCGGGCGCACTCAGTGCAGGGCGTGTCCACCTGGTCTGGAGCACAGTGGGCTAGCTGGTGGCCCTCATGGAAGTCACTGTATGTCGGTGGAGTGAGGACAAGTACCTGCCCACCCAAAGCTCAAGAGGCAGGGGTCCTGTAGGCAAGGTGGGGCAGGCGAGGGTCTAGTGTCATCCCACACGAAGGCCTTAGCAGGAAACACACCAACCATCAAGAAAGGGCCCCTGGCGGAAGACTGGGCAGGCCACGGAGAGCTGATCACCCCTCCCCAAGGGTGATCACTTGGTGCCACTGCACCAGCCAGTGGCACAGGATAAAGATCATAACCTCAAGCAAGGGAGCTGCTATGACTTATTAGCCTCTTACTAAGAGCTTTCTGCAACCCTTGCCACGTTCTCGCACAACTCCACGAGTGCTGTTAACCTCCTCGTAATACAGATGGGGAGACAGGCTCAGCTTCAGCAACCGCTCAAGGTGTAGACAAGCCAGCACAATTCATTCTAGAGCCCTTGCCCTCAACCCACCAAAAGTCCTCCAGGTCCCGAAGCAGCCTCTCTGGGAACCCCCACTCAGCCCCCAACCCAGCTGCCAGGACAGCAGCTGAGGCGCGGGGCTCTCTGCAGGGGGACCCGGCTGCCTGTCCGAGGGGGCTCCTCTGCACTCCCCATGCCAAATCCTCAGCAGACAGCCAGGGCAAGCTAGGGCAATGAGGCAGAGCCAGAGGAGCCAAGCAGGCCTGAGACCTACCCCGAGGAAGCCTGACACCTGGTGAAGGAGCCTGACAGCAACCAAACAGCCCCAACAATTAACACACTATCACAGATGCAGGTCCCAGAGGTCTGCTTTGCAGAAGGGTGCCCTCTGCCTGAGCACTTGAGGGTGAGCAGGAGTGAGCAGGAGGGACCTGGTGAGCAAGGCCGTGGCTGGAGATCACTTCCTGCAGAGGGAGGGCCAGGCAGAACCAAGGCCAGCTGGGAGGAGGAGCAAGGGAGATGCTTTGGAGACTGACCAGAGGACTTTGGACGAGGACCTTGCCTCCTCCCACTGTCCTATTTTGAGCCCGTTCCACCAGGCCTCAGCTGTCCATAGCCTGAAGCAGTGAGCCCAGCAGTGAGCCCAGGGCAGAGTCTCCTGGCTTCCTAGCCAGCTCTCCCATCACAGCGCCGGCTGGCATAGAACCAGCCACCCCTGGTTCCTGGGATCACTGGTAGAGGTTCAACCAGGTGCCACACCTGGTCCACTGTTCTCCACCAACCACAGCTGGGTACTCACAGGGCTAGACCCACCCTGCCGCACAGCCCCGGGCAAGCTGCCCGGCCTCGGAGTCCCAGCTGCCTTATCTCCCCAGGGTGCCGAAGGGGTTACACAAACTCATACTTGAAAAGCCACAAGCAGAGGGTCAGGCTCTCAGCAGCCTGGGCCTCTGTGGACAGCTCAACAGGCCACAGCCCCCACAATTAGAGAGGCCACGCAGGATGATGCTCACTTTCCGGCTCTGCACCCTGCCAGACTGGGCTTCCGCCCCGACTTCGTCTCTCGGTGGCCATGCAACCCTGGCACGACACAGGTCCTCTGTGACCCCGTGAAGCCCGGAGCCCTGCTCCTGGCACACACATCAGTGCCTTCACTCCTTGAAAGGACCCATCGTCAATCAGTAAAAGAGAAGAGGGAAAGATAATAATAATTTTAAAAAGGAAAATAGGGGCGCCTGGGTAGCGCAGTCGTTAAGCGTCTGCCTTCGGCTCAGGGCGTGATCCCAGCATTCCGGGATCGAGCCCCACGTCCGGCTCCTCCGCTGGGAGCCTGCTTCTTCCTCTCCCACTCCCCTGCTGTGTTCCCTCTCTCGCTGGCTGTCTCTCTGTCAACATAAATAAATTTAAAAAATCTTAAAAAAAAAATAAAAAATAAAATAAAAAATAAAAAGGAAAATAAAAACTAAATTAGGGGCGCCTGGGTGGCACAGCAGTTAAGCGTCTGCCTTCGGCTCAGGGCGTGATCCCAGCGTTCTGGGATCGAGCCCCACATCAGGCTCCTCTGCTATGAGCCTGTCTTCCTCTCCCACTCCCCCTGCTTATGTTCCCTCTCTCGCTGGCTGTCTCTATCTCTGTCAGATAAATAAATAAAATCTTTAAAATAAAAAATAAATTAATTAAATTAAAATGAATAAATAAAATAAATAAAAAGGAGCAGAGAGGCTAGAATGGTAGCATCCATTTCACAGACAGGAAACGAGTGGCAGGAGCAGACATCAGGGGACTTCTCCCCAATCTGGAAGCTGGTCTCTTGCCTGACAGTGCCAGGGGGCAGCCAGCATCTTGTCGCTCCTAAATATGAATCATGCCAATGCCCACCAGGGGTCTCAGGTGGGTGGCACGGCGGTTTTCCTTTCAAATGCTTCCTGCCTGACCAGAGGGAAGAGACAGGCCTGGGGTGCCAGATGGCCATGCCTAAGAAGAAGGCCACTGTCAGGGAACAGCCAGGAAGGAAATCTCCAGGTGCTAAGTGAGCACTTCCCTCAGCTCAGGGAAGAGGAAGGAGCAACTCAGCAGGGACTCAGGATGACCCTGTGTGCCCTCCCGTCTCTGGGCCCTGGAGCCCATGTGGGTCAAATATCAGAGTGAGACCAGCTAATCCGTGCACAGGCCCCTGCTCTAAGAGTAAGTCGCTCCCGGCTCAACTCTTCCCATCCCATCCCAACCTCTTCTCTCCCTGCCACCACCTCCCATTCCATTCTGAAGCATCTTGTAATTTCTATGGGCCAAAGTGCCTGCGTCAGCCCCATCCAGGAAAAGACTGCCCAAATGAACGGGTGTGCTTAAAACCCAAACACATCCCTGAGAACCACATGGGCAGTCACCATTCTGGGTTCCAAGAGCAGGGCTTAAGGAGGCAGCTCAGCCTGGAAGCCTCAGAGGGGCCTCACCAGTCACAAGCACATGAAAGCAATTTTCAGAACATTTCACAGCAGCTCCAAAAATGAACCTCTCCTCCCAGCCCCACCAGCTCATACACTGCCTGAGGACCCAGGAGGGAGCCAGGGTACTCTGATAGCCCAGCCACTAGGGGCAGATGGTGAGACCCTTGACCACCCCCTGCAGAACCCCCAAGGGCTGTGGCTCTAGGCAGGAGTGCGGGGAGTGACTTGGAGCTGACAGGAGTGTGGACGGACTGGGCAGACCCTGGCTTCAGGTCTTTATAGCAGGTGCCCACAGCAGTGCCTATCTAAGTCAGACCCACCCCCCTGCCATACCTCTCTCATGACAGATGGGGCCACTGAGGTACAGAGCCCAGGAAGGCTGCCCAAAGTCCCGTAAGGCAAGGGGTCTGGCTGCCACCCTAGATTCTAAGTCCAGACCTCTCTTATCACTGTGGACAACCAAACCAAATCAAGTGCAGACCTCCCAAACTGAGACCCATCCAGGCTGTGATATGGCCTGAGTTACATTCCCCGTTCACTATTGCCCTAAAGCCCCAGGCCCTCAAGCAGGCTCAGAGGGTCCACTTCCCCTCCAGCTAGTGCCCACAGGGTCAGGGCAGGTCCCTTGATGCCCTGGGCCAGAAAAGATCCAGGACAGCAGAGCAGGAGGGAAGAAGGGCTTGACAAGCATTTTCTGTCTTCTTTCATTCTAAAGATGAGGCAATTATGCTCTGAACCAGAACGGGGAGTCGGGGGGTGGGTGGAGTTCACCTCAGCACAGTCTGGAAGCCTTACTTTTTTCATCTGTAACTGCATTACCACTCTGGAGGCGGCAGGAGCTGGGGTCTCTAGTTCCCTAATAACAATGCTTTGCACTTACACAGCACCTCCTGTAATCTCCACACACCCCATAGTGGTTCTTTAAGAGGCCACTGCCCTGCCAGGAAGCCCCTACTGTCTGCTTCACCCTGAGAAAGGGATTAAGAGTGAGGAGCAGTGCCAGGAAGGCGGCCAGGTGGGCTGGCGCTCTGGCCTACTGCCCCTTCCTGTCAGACGGAAAAGACCCTAAGTCAGCAGAGAAACAATGGCTGAAAGCCACAGCTTTCCAGCCTCCAGAGGGCGCCCCCTCCGGGCAGGACGCAGGCTGTGGGCCCCTACCTCAGTCTGTCCATCTGTAAAGCGGGCTGGGCCTGCACCTGAAGCCTGGTGACTGGCGGTGGCCAAGATCACTTGCCACCCTCAGGAGGCCGCCCGATGCCTCCAGATGCAGGCCTAAGTGTGGAGCCATGATGGCCTGGGAGCTGGCCAAGCCTGCCTGCTGGGCCAGGAAAAGGGGGTGACAGGCGAGAAGAGAAGCCCCCATAGCTAGGACGGAGGAAGGGGCCGATCCCGGCCCCCAGAGGAAAACTTCCCGGGAAAGTGAGTGCATCAGCCTCTCCGAGGGCAGACTCAGATCCGCACTCTGCCAAGCAGTCCTGGGGGTGGGCTGTCCAGGAGAGATACACACCCGGCCCCAGGCCTGGCCATCCCGGGGCCGTCCCTGGAGCGCAACAGGGCAGCTACCCCAGGTGGTTTCCTGGGGGCAGCACACACCTCCCCCCTTCACCTGGCCCAACCATCCTGGAGCGGGGCTCCCGGCGAGCGACACAGCCCTCTCCCCACTAGGCCTGGCCATCCCGGTGGGGAGGGGGTTCTGCGGGACAGCACGGACTCCTGCCTGGCCCAGCCGTCCCAGGGGTTTCCCGGGGCCAACAAAGGCCCCCGTCAAGCCAGCCGTCCTGGGGGGCTCCCGGAGGGGACAGCACGGAACCCAGACCGAGCCGGTTCCTGGGAGAGGATGCAAAGAAAGGCAGGGGCATAGAGGCCGGCTCGGGGGAGACGCCCCCACGCTAACCCCCACGCCCGGCCCGGGAAGGCCCAGATGGGGTGACCCCCGCCCCCAGCCTGGAGCCCCCACGGCATTAGGCCTGCAGCAGGCGGCTCGAGGTCTCAGGCCCGGCCGGGCGCAACAGACCCGGGGTCCCGGCCGGCGGTCGGTACTTACCGGAACGGACATCTTGGCCGCCGCTCCCGGGCCCCGGGCGGGCAGCGGCGCCGGCACGCTGGGGGCTCCGGTCCGCCGCGCCGCTCAGAGCCCCCCGCGCCGGGTCCCGGTGCTCTCGGGGTTCCCCGCGGGGCTCCTGCGCGCTCCCGGCGGCCGGACTGTCCGGCGGCTCCAGCCCGCGCCGCGCATGCGCCGCCCCGCACCGCCCCTCCCCCTCCCGTCTCCTCCCCGGGGGCCGCGTTAAAGGCGAGGACCCCGGACCGCGGCATTTTTCTGTCGGCCCAACGCGGTGAGGAGGCTCGGTCTCCACCCCTTATCCAACCTTCAAAGGCCACTTCGAGTCGCACCATCTCCTGTTCTCCCACCCGGTTCTGGAGACCAGAAACCCACCCCCCCCCTCCACGTTGCCCAGCCCAGGATGCTGGGCGCCTGCCTTGTGGTCTGGCGGGGCTCCCAGTCCCTGTGTCTGAAGGCGATTGCTGGTCAGCTTCGCAGGGCTCCTAGAAACCCTCCCCGCTCCTCCCGCTGAAAGCCCAGAGACCCGGCACCCCCACGCTGCGCTGCCCAGACCTCCGCCGCCTGCTCTGCCCTTCCCCTCTGCCCATCCCTCAATGGTGGGGAGCTCCCGACTGCCTGGGAACAGCCTAGCGCACCGTCCGTCGGGTCATCGGACAAATAGAGCTGACAGATAAAGCTGAACTGGCTTTTAGGGAGGATCCTGTCTCCCGGTAACCCCCATTCAAGGGCCACCCACAGCCAGGCCACCCAGCGCCAAGAGCCAGTCCTCAGACGCTGGAAGAGGGGCCTTCGAGGCCCCTGCCTTTCTTCTCCAAGGTTAAACATCCCCAATTTCTTCAGCTGTTTCACATCTGCCGTGGTGTCCACAGATAGCGGGCCCGAACGTGTGCGCCCTAATTTCCCACCCCCTGCCAGATGGGCCTTGCTAAACTGAGGCTCTGAGATCCCTCCGTTACCAGAAGGCAGAACCAGGAGTCTGACCACTCTGGGCTGCCATTCATCAGATACAGCCTGTCCCTGCTCCTTTGGGGACCCTTCCTGGGCAAAGCTGAACCCAGAGAAAGGGCTGCTAGGGCCCAGGAAGGATGAGTGAGCACCTAGACTAAGGTTACAGGGCCAGGTCAGTCCAGGGAGATCAGCACCACTGCCCCTGGTCCCTCCATGGAGGAAAAGGTAGAGCTGGTTCCGTGAGACTGGCTGGCAGCAGATGTGGCTCATGGCAGGACCTGGGCGACAGAGAGCTCCAGCCCTCTAAGACATCGGTGGGGGCAAGTGCCCAGGGCTACAGGCTCTTTTATCCACCTGGTGTGCAGTGCCAGGAGTCCTAAGGTCATTGAACAGAGGGAGGAAGTACAGGTGAGGTGAGGTGAGTTTCCTCGGAGACTCAGATCTGGGCCCAGCTCCCCAGGCCTCAAAACGCCCCCTTGGCAGGTATCCATTGGGGTTTAGGAGGCTCTCCAGCATTCTTCTCCAAGAGGTGGGGCTGCCTTGGTCTTTCTCTAGGATGCTCCTGGGGAGAGTCCTAACAGTGGTCCTCAGCAATGGGAGGGGCACTAGATGTGCAAGAAAGGGGGGAAATCCAGGCCTGCTATGAGGCCCAAGTACCGATTCTAGCACTGATGAGCCGGGGTCCCTTCCTGCTCCACCTAAGCAGGGTTGCCCACCCCCTTGAATGGGCATTGTCAATTATGCACCTCAGTTTCCCCAGCCCCAGTGCTTGGTAAGGCATTGTTGGAGGGAGCAGGCAGGGCCACAGCAAACAGAGGGGGTTCTGGGCCGACAGCTGCCACCTCCTCAAAGGGCGCTCTATGTGTGTGTCTGGCAGGCGGCCCTGCCCGTGCCCACCCGCCTGCGTCCAGCTGGCACTGCCTCTCCTGAGCTGGGAGCAGCAGCTCAGCCTGGCGCCTGGGCTCCCAGCCACATGCGCCCGCTGTCTCAGAGGCCCCCACTGCCACCCTGGCCCCTCCCTCACTGAGTCCAGGCTCCTCCGCCTTCCTCCTCTCCTACTTTGGCTGGATTCTTTTCACCCAGTTTCTGTGCCCTCTCCCATGAGCCCCTTCTCTAGGTGCACAGGCCAGAATGGGGCTAGCAGTGGGGAAAGACCCTCCTCCACACCCCTGGGTATAGGGAAATGGAAACCCAGGGGAGGGGTGCAGCTGGGGTCATGACCAGCTGGTCCTTGCCTGCTGTTTATTCGGGGCTGGGGTCACTAACTCATCTCTTAGGACAGGAAGAGGGATCCCTGGCCAGAGCCTCACTTACTCCAAGGCAGGGGTCCAGCACCTTGGGTAGGGGGTTGTGCCCCCCACTGCATCCCCCATTCCCCAGCAGGCAAATGATCCCAGGATGACTCAGTCCTGCAGAGACAGGCTCTGGGGGCCTCACGACTAGCAGTTCACAGCAGAAGCAACAGCTGGGGTGCTTGTGCAGTTGCCAGCACCCCGAGAGGATCCTTGAGGGCCGACCAGGGCCCCAGGGAGACAATGGTTACTGTTGTTCCTGGCACTGGGAGGGAAGGGAGTTTGGACCCGGCCACAGAGTAAATCTGGGCAGAGACAAGCTTCATACTCAGGTCTCTGGATACCCAGGCCTCTGTTCCCTGGGCCTTGCCATGTCTGGAAGGCCGAGGCCTGGGAGGTGGCCCCTTCTCCCCACCCCCACCCAAGGTAACCAGGGACCTCTCCAACAGAGGGACTCCTGGCCCAGGAGAGCGCAGTGAGCCTTTGCAGGTATTTGTAGGCACCGTGTGATAATCCTATATTAGCATTGTGCTTTTGTCACCATTGATGGACTGATATTGATACATTCTCATAGCTATTGTTCACACTCTCTTCAGACTGCCTTAGTTTTCCCTTACTGTCCTTGTCCTTTTTTGTTCCAAGATCCCATGGAGAATCCCACATTACATTTAGCTGTCATGTCTCCTTAGGCTCTGCTGGGCTATGACCACTTCTCAGACTTTCCTTGCTTTTGATGACCCTGACAGTTTTGATGAGTATTGGTCAGGGATTTTGTGGAATGTGCCTCAACTGGGATTTGCCTGGTGTTTTTTTCACGGTTGGACTAGGGTTATGGATTTTTAGGAAGATCTTCGAGGTAAAATGTCATTCTCACCACATCATACCAAGGATAGACGCTGTCAACAGGACAACTTATTACTGTTATATTGACCTTGATCACATGGCTGATACAGCGTCTGTCAGGTTTTCTCTCTGTTTTCTATTCTTTACTCTTTGGAAGGAGTATGCTCCATCTCCTGAGAGCAGAATATCTACATAAAGACATTTGGAATTCTGTGGGAAATTTCTCTCTTCTTCATTTATTTATATCGGTATGAACTTATGGATACTCATTTTATGCCTTGGATTATAATCTAATACTTCTTCACTTTCTTGCGTGTATTGATCTTGCTTTGGCAGTAGACAGTCCTTTCAGGTGGTACATCAGATTTTTTCAAGAGAATCTAGAAATTCAGATCGTTTTTATAAAATCGTTGGCTTTTGAAACGTTGACTGAGTGAGCCAAACCAAATGCTTCCACGGGCCAACCCCAGGCAGCTCTTGGCTCCAGAGTCAGATTACCTGGTCTGAGTCCTTCTCTGCTTCTTGCACCTGGATCATCTTGTGCATGTGCACAAGTTAATCTGTCTGGGGCTTTGTTTCCTCATCTGTGAAATGGGAGGATAATACTTCCTGGGTGATTGAAAGGATTCAATTGAATGACTCAGGGAAGGTTCGGGGCCCTGGACCTGGCACAGAACCCGTGCTTTGTAAACAGCAGAGACCATCACTGCCGCACACATGAGCCAGGCATTTAGGTTAAGCAGCTCCCTACGGAGAGCAAGATCTGAGCTTCTTTGAAGGAGACCTAGAAGGAGATTTTAGGGTTGGGGGTGGCCAGTGGGACCCTGCAAGCTCTGGAGTGGATGAGAACAGGAACTACCACTCCAAGCTTGGTTTTCAACTTAAGAGTTGAGCTCTACTACTCTGTAGTAACCCCTCATTGACGGGTGGGGGAGGACCCAGACTAGAGGTCCTGTCTTACTCTAAAGTGTGAATGACTGCCTCTCCCAGGGATGGCAAGTCAGACTGGCACAGAAAGAGATGCTCAGCTTGGTGAAGTGGATGGGGAACCCACTGACCCACCAGGCGAGACCTTGGGGTTCAGTTTTGGCATCACTTCAGACTTATCTTCTGACCTCACAACAAGTCCAGGTTCCAGTATCCTTGAGGGTAATTCCACAGTCTCATCGAGGGTGGGTCCTAGGGGCTAGGGCAGGGCACTTCCTTGTCTCTCCCCCATTCACAGAACCTTCGGTATGCTCTGCGTGGGAAGCACCTGGTTAGGAGAGGGGTTAATGTTCAGGTCATCAGGCAACTGCGTACAGAGGCAGACCATCATGCCCTAGACAAGGCGGCTTCAGTACCTGGTGGCAGGAGGGAGATAGATGTATTAGTTTCTTATTGACGCTGCAACAAATTCCTACACATTTCATGGTTTAAAACATATGAACTTATTATCCTACAGTTTTGGAGGCTGAAGTCCAAAATGGGCTGGCAGGTCTACATTCTTCTGGAGGCTCTAGGGGATGATAGATTCCCTTGCCTTTTTCAGCTTCTAGAGACTTCCTGAATCCCTTGGCTTGGGCCCCGCATCACTCCGACCTCTGCTTCTGTCATCCCACCTTCTCTGACTCCAACCCTCCTGAGTCCCTCTTATAAGAACCTTGTGACTACCATGGGTCCATTCAGGTAGTCCAGGGCAACCTTTCCATCTCCAGATCCTTAATTTAATCAGAGCTGCAGAGCTCCTTTTGCCTTGTAATCTAATCGTAGATTCCAGGGGTTCAGATGTGTACGGAAGGACCCCTGGCCCCCCAAACTGCTCCCCATCTGGGCCCCACGGCCTGAATACTGGTGATGGCTGGGTTTGGCCAGGGCAGGAATCCTCTTACTCAGCTCGAGTGGCATCACTTGCTGTTTGTGGGAATAGCTTTTATAAATGATGTATGGCTCCCGCATACCATCTGGCAAGACAAGGCAAAAAACCCCAACAGGCAGGGACCCTTTGACCCAGAAATTCCAGGAATTCATCTTTAAAAATGCACTCATGAGTAGCCAAAGCTATACATGTCAAGGCTGTCGCTCGCAGCTCTCCTTATTAGCAGGAAAACGTGGGAACAACTTACAGATTCAATAACGGGCTCCACTTAAACAAATCGTGGAATATTTACATGATAGAATCCCATCCTGGGCATCACCACCAATGACAGAGTGACATGGAAATATGTTCACAATCTACTGTTAAGTGAAGAAAAATAGGCTTTGGAATAAGTATGGCCAGATCCTATTTTCATAAAAATTCATGTATTTATATTTATGTCACATATTTGCATTGGGAAAAATGTGGAAGAATAGATAGCACAGTATCAGCTGTGGTTATCTTGGGGTGCGGGCGAGATTTTGTTCACCATGTGTAATATTTAGAGAGGGCCTATTGGGAGGGCGGACTATGCTGGTTAGTAAGTAGGGTTTTATCTGTCTTCGTGGATTAGAATTTCACAGGAGACTGTTTTTGGAGGAGGGAATGGGGTTTTGGTATAACTAAAATTATTTTCTCTATTTTCTAATGTTTTTCAAATGGACATCATTACTTGTGCATTTTTTTAACAGTATACACTTTTTTAAAATGGTGGTAAGACATAAATAACATGAAGCTTACCGTTTTAACTGTTGGGTTTTTTTTTTTAAGTTTATTTATTTAAGTAATCTCTACACCCAACGTGGGGCTCGGACTCACGACCGACCCTGAGATCAAGAGCCACATGCTTTTCCGACTGAGCCAGCCAGGTGCCCCCCATTTTAACTATTGTTAAGTGTACAGTTCAGCGGCGTGAAGTTCATGCAGTGTTGTACAACCATCACTGTTCTCCCTGTCTAGAACTTTCTCATCATCCCAAACAGAAACTATGTCTCCATTAAACCATAACTCCCTTCTCCTCCTTCCCCAGCCTCTGGCAACCACCATTCTACCTTCTGTCTCTGAGAGTTGCCTGTTCTCGGGTAATTTTTTTTAAAGAACAGTGTGTGTGGGGGAAAATGTAATTGCTGAGTCCTAGGAAATGCAAGCCACCGTGGATGGGTTCCCACATACACACTGGGGCCTGACACGCAGGAGATGCAAGCAAAGAGCCAGCAGAGTAAGGCTTTGCAGCCAGTCCCACACGGATCCTGCCGCCCGGTAGCTGCCCCCCTTCCCCGCCCCTAGCAGGCAGGAGGCAGAGGGGAAGGGACTTACCAAGGGCTCCCAGAACGGGACAGCTGAGCTGGGCGGAACCACAGGCTCCCACCTCGGCTGGCTCCGAGGGCCCTGGCTGCTGGCCTCCTGGTCTTCTAGGATGTTTGTAAACACCCAGAGACCAGAGCCCCTTCCAGGAACAGGCCTGTGTTCTCAGTGACGAGACAAGTGGAATTTCACTGTCCACTGGAAACAATCCCCAGGCCATTGTGTTTCCGAACCCAGGGATGAAGCCGCCCGCCTGAATAGTATACATTCTCTAAATTAGTAAAGAGCCCAAAAGAGCTATTGCCACACTGAGGTCACCAGTGCGAGTCCCCAGAGCAGCGGGTTTGGTTCTCAGCGAGGCAGGGATGCCTGCCATCCCCCTCCCCCATCAGCTGCTCTGCTGCCTAGAGACCAAGGGTCTGCCCAGGGGCGCTGGGGAAGTCTCTCTGTTCCCCGGGACTGAGACTGGCCCTGTGGAAACAGGAAGGGACTCAAGGGTAGGGAGTGAGATCTGCCCTTTGGCAAGAACCCCGCCTCCCTGCCACCTTCGGCCTCCAGGGGCAGATCAGGGCAGGGCCTGGGTTCTGGTCCTGCCTGGTGAGCTTCAGCACGGTATTTATACTCAAAGCATGTTTTCATCCCCTCTGTCAAATGGGGCTTAATAAAGCAGCAAAGCAGCCCCCAGCTCGAGGGAGCCCCCTCCCTATTTCATTCTTTGTGGATGCCACACTCCCCCCCCCCGCCTCCCCCGCCTCGAATTGTGCAGTACAGTGGCCCTGGCTCCCACAGTCCTGGAAGGACTGGGATCTATGGCATATAAGGGCCGCTGTAGCACCCAACGTGGAAGCATCCGTTAAATGCTGCTGTCAGAATCGCTGACTTGTCTCTCCACTCACCAGCTTGCCTTTCCTGGCCCAGAGCCTTCTACTTCTCCTGCTCCCCTGCGGCAGGAGCGGCCCCGCCGGTCCTGATGGGGCTGAGAGGAAGGGAGGCTAATACAGATGCTGGAGGCTGGCCCAAGTTCTGGCCTCGAGGGTAACCCCTGGCAAGTTCTTTACATAAAGGCCCTTGGACTCAACGTTTGATGGGAGCAATGTCTGGCAGAAGGTTCAAGAAATACAAGGCTGCATATCACCCGGATGACAGACCTTCTGCGTTGGACGAAGTGATGCTTACTGAGAGGCATCCCTCCAATGCCAGGCTAAGACCTGGAGACACGGTGACAGACCCAGATGAAGTGGAATTGGGCTCCACCCTCCTGGCCTGCCTGCAGTGGCAGGGGCTTCCTGGAGGAGGCAGCGTTCAAACAGGAGCTTGTAGGATGAGTAAGAGCTCAGGGGGCCTGTGTGGGCAGCAAAGCCAGTGTGGAGAAGGGCTCCCCTCCAGGGTCCAGCAGCCTGAGACCCACCTATTCCTGGGGAGAGACAAACCAAGGTTTCTGAAAATAGACCCTCAATGGGGAGGCCTGCATTCAAACCCCGGCTCTGCCATACTCTAATGCCCCACCTGGGCCAGTCACCCCTCTGGAGACCTCAGTGTCTTCTTCTGGGCAATGGGGCAATTGCATAGGGGCTCAGAGACGGTGTTGGGGACACATGGGTCCACCCATTTGGGGGAGTCCACTTCTGTTTCCTTAGAGGGCTGTGTCTTCCTCCCTTGTTTCACAATCGCTCGATCTCTCAGGGTATTGTAAGGCATCAGGCCCAGACTCCTGCTGGGCCCCTGCATCCTGATGGAAACCCGGGGTGGCGGGGGGGGTAATGGGGGGGGGTCCTGGGTGATAGCCACCTATGCAAAAATATTGTGTACCTAATCTGTGCAAGACATCATAGCGGTTGTCATTTCCTAGAAGCAGAGCCTGAGACAGGGATTCTTTGAAAGTAGCTTCTTGAGAAAACGGGAAGGTCCTGCTTCAGCCTGGCCCCCGGGGAGCGCTGGAGTGACTTGCACCTCAGAATTGGCCCCACCTGGGGTAGGGGGCCAGCCTGTTAGGCTCCTGGTCAGCTACACACTGACCACTGCCTGGCGCGGTGTGGGGAGTAATTCGGGTCAGGAGGTCCCATTTTGCCAAGGACACTTTTCCAAAGACACAGCAGCTGTGAGCAGGGAGCAGCCACTTCTGCCCGCAGCTGGGGGCTGTGCCGTTCCACAGAGGACAATGGGTCAACCAGTCTGCAGTCCTACAGGTTCTTTTGTCCTTAAGGAGCCACTAGCTATTGACTTTCCTGTCCTCACCAGCCCGGGCATATTCCGGGAGTTGCTTGCAGAAAGGCCTGAAGTATAAGAAACAGGTGGGGATAGGATTTCCAGGCAACCCTTCTGGTTGTTCTCTCCCCTCACATCCCTACAGCACCCCACACAGTGTCCCCTTTAGCGTCCCTGGACACTCTGGGGAGGGAAAGGCTCAGCCCCAAACCATGCCCTGTCAGGAAGGAGCCTCCAGGAAGAGCAAGGGGCTGCGTCAAAGCACCATGGATTTGGGGCTAGGACCCAGGTTTGCTGACTTCTAGTTCTTTCCCTGCCAGGGAGAAAGCCCATGTAAGGAGGAGCAGAGTCTCCCTTTTGTGAGGATGAGAGGGCAAAGCTCTCCTAGTGAGGTGAAGCAGGATCTCTTCTTACTCTCTGGCCTCTGGGCACGTTGGGTTAGGCTGCTGAATATCCCAGGCCACAGTGACACTAGGGAACAAGGACACAGTAACCCCTGGGCCAGCCGGCAGCCTGAGGGAGACTCATTGCCATGACTCAGCTTGGAAAGAAGCCAGGGCAGCTGCCAGAGAGCTCTGTGCATTGTGGGGTATTGTTCTTGCTGCCAGCATCTCAGGCTCTTGAAAGCACTGGGCCTTTGGGTTGATTTAATTTAACTTAATTAATTTGAGAGAGAGAGTGCGGAGTGAGGGGCAGAGGAAGACGGAGAGAGAGAATCTCAAGCAGACTCCCCGTGGAGCAGGGAGCCCAACTCGGGGCTGGATCCTATGTCTCTGAGATCAGGACCTGAGCCAAAACCAAGAGTGAGACGCCCAATGGACTGAACCACCCAGGCGACCCTTGGGTTGGTTTTAAATGGTTTAGCCATCTCCAAGGAAGGAGACTTCAGCACCCCTGAGGCCTGGGGTAGCCTAAGCCCAGCTCATCCTGGGGGGCCTGGGGTCTTCTGCAGTTGGCAGCGAACCAGTTTGCCATCTGGATGCACAGAAGCCCAGGCCAGCTCTGGCTCTCCTGCTGCCCCAGGCTCACTGGCTCCCTCTTGTCCAAGGACGCACTGAACAAGGCAGTTGCCACAAGCCCAGTCTGTGCCGCATCGGAAATGTCGAGGCACCCCCATGTTACAGAGAGCAAAAGTGAGGCTGCCAAAAGTGAGCCCAGCCAAAATTTAAAAAGAAACAATGGTGCCAGAACTGATGCTTGGGGCCCGGTCCCAGGTCAAGGTCAAGGTGGTAGATCTGGAGAACACAAATGGGGGCTGAGAAGAGAAAGGGGGTCAGCAAGCCATTGAAAGGAGGGGGAGGGGGACCTGGCTGGCTCCCTCGGTAGAGCACTGGACTCTTGATCTTGGGTTTGTGTGTTCGAGCCCCACATTGGGTAGAGATTACTTAAAAATAAAATATTTAAAAAAAAAAAAGAAAAGGAGAGGAAGCCTTAGTTTGGGAAAATAAAGACAGAGAGGGAGTGAGATTGGAGGCCAAGCAGCTGGGAGTAATAGTTTAAGGCAAATTTGGACTTGTTCACCAGACCTCAGAACCACTGGGCAAGTGTGAAAGAAGGGTAGTGAAGCCCCACCTCTTTTTTTTTTTTAATTAAAAAAAAATTTTTTTAAGCAAGCTCTATACCCAACATGGGACTTTTTTTTTTTTTTAAGGTTTTATTTATTTATTTTACAGAGAGAGAGACAGCCAGCGAGAGAGGGAACACAAGCAGGGGGAGTGGGAGAGGAAGAAGCAGGCTCACAGCAGAGGAGCCTGATGTGGGGCTCGATCCCAGAACGCCGGGATCACGCCCTGAGCGGAAGGCAGATGCTTAACGACTGAGCCACTCAGGCGCCCCAAGCTATACACCCAACATGGGACTTGAAATCCTGACCCTGAGATCCAGAGGCGCACGTTCTACTGACTGAGCCATCCAGGTACCCCTTGAAGGCCCATTCTTAACTGCACAAAAGTCATCCGCCCTGAGAGGTAAGGCTAACTGGATTCCAAAAATGTTTAGAGCAACTCACAGATGAACATGCCACAAAACTAGGTTTGTGATGAATCAGGTCCTGGGACATAGTCCTGCTGCCTTCGGCGGGTTCTGCAGAGAAGCAGTAGAAGTAGGAGACAGAGAGGCTGCCAAGTCCCACGGTCAGCCGGCTGTGGGCGGCAGACCCCGTGTGGAAGCTGACGGTGTATGTCCAGTCCAAGTCCGGATGCTCCCAGAGCCAGGAGCACTGATGGGTGGGAGAAGGATGTCTGTCTGAGCTCAAGGATAGAGCGAAGTTCCCTTCCCCCACCTTTTGTTCTATCCAGGCCCTCAATGGATTGGATGATGTCCACCCACACTGGTGACAAGGATCTTTACTCAGTCTACCTATTCAAATGTTAACCTCTTCCAGAAAAACCCTTACAGACACGTTCTACCAGCAATCTTGGCATCCCTTAGCCCGGTCAAGGTGACATATAAAATTAACCATCGTGCCTGCCTTGTTCAAATGCTCCTTCCAGAGACAGAGCTGGGTTGGGCTGGTACCAAAGAAGGTTTGGCACTTAGGCAGAATCTGGTCCGGTCTTCTCCATGGATGGCCATTCTCCTCCTAGTTCCAGCCACATCTCACCCAAAGCACTGGGCTCCATGATCAGAGACAGGCAAGCAGGGCTACTTTGCTGAATCTTGTCTTCTCAGAGGGTTCATGTAGGAAGAGAGGCACACAACCACTTTGTTGGAGAGAGAGAGACCTTTCTGGGAGGTAACTGGGCATTATATTTCAAGCCCTTGACGATGTGTGCCTTCCCTGATATGACAACTCCACTTGTAGAAGTGATCTAGAAATAACCAGTGATGCAAATCAAAATCTAAGGAGAAGGCAGTTCATCGAGGCATTATTTGTAACAACAGAAAGTGGGCAACCCCAGTGACCAACAGTAGAAGACCAATATAATAAATTATGGTACAACCACATAATGGCATATTCTACAGCTGTTAAAATTGTTTTCTCAAAGAATGTTTGAGGGGTGCCTGGGTGGCTCAGTTGGTTGAGCGACTGCCTTTGGCTCAGGTCATGACCCCAGGGTCCTGAGATCCAGCCCCACCTCAGGCTCCCGGCTCAGAGGGGGGGAGCCTGCTTCTCCCTCTCTCTGCCCCTCCCCCCACCTGTCCTTTCTCTCGCTCTCTCTCTGATACATAAATCTTAAAAAATAAATAAAGAAATAGCCATACGTGGTCAGCAGCTTCTGTGTTGAGCTGCACAAATACAAGTATAATTCCAACCGCCTTAAGAAAATTCCGAAAAAACATGGGGAAAAGCCTGAAAGAATCCCGAAACGTAGCAGTTTTCTCTGTTAGTAAGCTGATAAGAGATTTAAATTCTGTTTGATTTTTCTGCTTCCAGATTTTCCAACAATAAACAGTTTCCTTCTCTAACGAGAGGAAGGAAGAACGGAGAAGAGAGAAGAGAAGCCTGGAGCAGGCAAAGCTCGCCTTGGCAGGAAGGCCCCGGCGCGGGCTGGGCTGGCGGGAGCTGAGGAATCTGCCTCGCACGGGGCTTGTTTTGACAAGAGTGTTGTGCCTCTGGTGGCTTGGAGCTTCTCCAAGCTGCAGGGCAACCTAGCTGACACACTACAAACTCCGTGTAGCGGGTGTGAGCACGTGTGCATGTGCACACGTGGGGCCGCCATCTGTTGCCAACCTGGCAGCTCGGTGTTGCCTCTTCGGCTGTGTTTGCTGGGACTTGGGTGGATTTTGTCGTCTGAATTTCTTGCTTGCTTCCCCAGGCCTTACTTCAGCTGCTTTTCCCACTGACTGCTAACTTGAAGGGCCTTCCTGCTAAGCTCTCTACTGGGACTGCAAAGACTTTCAAAGTAGGAGAAAGTTCCTGCAGGTGGGTCTCTGGAGACAGCAGGGAAGGAACCCGGGCGTACTCATTACGGTTTGCTGATGCGTCAGGAATTTAGGAGTTTGATTTGAAGTGGCAAGAATAAAGGAAGATGGAATTTTCCTAAATACATAGCTGGAGGCTTTTTCATTTTTAATAAGCAGGGAGGCGATGGGCAGTGGTTCTCAGACTTCAGAGTGCATCAGCATCACCTGGCTGCTTGTGAGAAATGAGATTCCTAGCATTCACAGTCCCCCCACCTCCGGGATTATTTAATCCTTCCCCTTTGCTTTACAGATACAGAAATGGGGGGAAGGGGAGGCAAGGGGCCAAGCCACATGCCCAAGCAGGTCACTCTGCAGTGAGGGTGTCTCACTAGACCACGCTGCCTCTCGGTCACCTGTGGCAGATGTTTGGTGTTAAGGGAATATACAAAAGTGGGGTCCAACAAATTCTCTGATACCACCCGGAAGTCCAGCAATTCAATTCTGTCACCAAGTACCCAGAGTCAGTGCAGACCCCCAACAGCTGAGAGACCAGTCACACAAGACTGCCCCCACTTCACACGCCAGCTGCAAATGGGGTGCTCGGACTGCCCACACTTCTGCTCAGTCCATGACCACCCCCAACAGCTTTGGTAATTTGCTAGAACTCACAGACCCAGGAAAGTGCTCTACTTACGATTACTGTTTGTTATAAAGGATACAAATGAACAGCCAGATGAAGATGGGTCCAGAAGGGTACCCGTGCAAGTCTCTGTGCCTGTGGAATTGGGGTGTGCCACCCTCCTGGCACGTGGATGTGCTCCCCAACTCAGAAGTTCCCCAAACTTTGTTGGTGAGGAGTTTTTATCAAGATCTCATTACACAGGCACAGTTGATGAAATCATTGGCCTGACTGGACTCCATCTCCAGCCTCTCCTCCCTCCCAAGGTCCAGGGATGGGACTGAAAGTTTAAACCCTCTAGCTACAGGGGCAGTGTTGCTGGTGACCAGGCCCCATCCTGAAGCACATGAATCCCAAGGGTTTTAGGAACCCAGAACTGCACAAAAACAAAAACAAAAAATTTATACCACGTAGGCTGTTTGCAGTTTTGTGGAAAATGCCACTTGCATTGCAAAGATAAAAGAGGTCTCTGCAACGATTTCCAGCTCCAGTTGTCTGCAGCAGTCTCGCGGGCGCACACAGGTCGCACCAGACACCGTTCGTGCAGGAGGGCTGGGGGGCGGGTGATCGGGAATGGGCAGGATCCCCTCCCTGTGTCTTGGACCCCAACCTCAAATTCAAAGGTCCCATAATGGAGCTCAGTGCCAGAGTGTAACAGAACTGTGGGGTCTGGCTTGAGACAACAGTAAAGACGGGGCAATCTTGAGGAGGCAACTGGGACACAGAGGGTCGACCCTGCCCCAGATGGCGTTCTCTGGGCCCCAGACAGCTTCCAGACTTAAAAATGTCAGTCCCGGTGCCTCAAATACAGATGGGCTTAGATTATAATGCAAAGATGTTAGGGTGGAAGAGGGAAGGCCGAAGAGAGCAGAGCAGCTGGCAGCAACCCTCCACACCGAGGACTCTGGCCACCGCTCGCTCTGAGGGCACCCACAGCAGCCCCATGTCACACTGTGGCCCAAGAGCCCTGGGGCCAGCTCGGGACGCTAGGCATAGTTTGAAGATGGGCTGCTCCATAACTTCCACTAGAAAACCCACACATTGTAATTCATCTTGGTGTCTTCAAATTTGCAGCTCGTTTATTTGGGTCAGGGACCATTTATTCGCATCTAACAAGTTGAGGCTCGCCACAGCATCTTTCCAACATATGGCCTGTTTGTGTCCTGTCCCTGTGCATCTGTCAAGGCCATGTGGTTAAGGGCAAGGCTGACTCAGCGGTGCTGGAACCACTGGCTGTGCTGGGAGGAGGCACCTGGCCTAGCACAGACCCCTCAGCTTCCCAGCCACTCAACCTGCTTTTCAGAGAAAGGGAAGTTCGGGGGCACCTGGTAGTTTACCTGAGCGAGTCCCTCATCTCCTGGTGAAATGTTCCAGGAGCCGTTTGGGAAGATCATTCTGGAATGCCTGCTAGCTCAGGAAGGGATGCAGTGAAGGCTCCCTGAGACCCAGCAAGCTCATCACCATGGCAACCCTGCGCTGCCCATCCCTTGAACATCTCTCTGTAAGACAGACAGGGGAAGTCTAAATGTGAGCTTGCCTTTCTTTGTAAAAAAATTACCTTGAACTACTTTAGAAAATAAAAGCATAATGAATCATGTAAGAAATATCTGTGTCCTCACTTCCCACTTTAAGATATAAAACCACATCAGTAAACGAAGCTCCTTTCTCTGATCATAGAACCTTCCCTATCCCATGAGAGGTTACTGTTATGCTGAGTTTAGTGTCTATCACCCATTCATTATATATAATCATACACCCTTCCTATATTCTGAACCAAGGTATAATATCTTTTGCAAGTTAAAACATTTTTTCTGAGGTGAATCTCATAACATAAAACCTACCACCTTTCAAGTGTAAATGCAGTGGCATTTAGTGCATTCGCAGTGTTGGCCAACCATCACCTCCACGTTCCTGTTTTCGGACCTGTGTAACTGGGTACATACGTCAGGACTTTCGCTGCTTGCTTTATGTGTCAACACTGCTTACGAGGCTCATCTGTGCTCACCGCTGTCCCGCATGGCACTGTAGGACTATCTCACTATCGGTCCTCTCTCCTGATGGGTATTGGGTGGATTCCAGGTTTTTATGATCACCAATAAGCCTGCCTCCTTGTGCTGCTTCTCCAGGACGTCAGCCCAGGAGTAAAGTTGCTGTGTCACGGGCCGAGAGCAGTTCCAGATTACACATCACCAAGGTGTTCCTCAAAGTGCTAATTTATATTCACGTAAGCCTGGTTGTCTTGGGGAGCTGGGGGCCAGGTGCACGATTTAATTATAGTAACCTAACACTTGGATAGTGTGCCTCATTTAATAAAACACGGCGAGGCAGGCGGAGCAGGACTGCTAACCATTCTCAGCAACCTTCTGAGCAAGGTATCTGAGACTCAGAGGGACTCCACCCGGATCACAGCGGTATTAGGATGGAAGGTTAGAGGCAGGACCACCTGTGCATCAGACTAGGATGGTGCTCTCCTCTGGCAATGTTAATTTCTCCCCCACCCTCTCCCCGCCCCCTTGTACCTTACTTAAGCATAGGTCACAGTTTACCCCATCAGCTTTCTGAGGTGACAACACAATGAACACTGGCTGGCAGACCATGAAGAGGAGACCCTGAACGAGGGTTTCTGTGGTTTGGGTCATTCCGGGCTGCAGGGAAGCAGGGCAGAAACTTCTGGACTTGCACATTCCATTTTCCTTGCAGAGGTCGACGTGCCTGTGCACAAAGATCACGTCTGATAGTATTTTGGGATCTAAGTTGCCCTAGGAGGGCATGAAAAAAAGAAAAGGCTTTACAGAAAAGTCGAGGGAAGAATTGTGAACACACCCAGGGAAGGAGGTACACTGGGAGAGGCATTTATGAGACCTCAACTCTCCAAGGAACTGTCAAATGGGCTCCTGGTCCCTCCTCCCCGCACTCCCGGAAACCAGGCGGCATCCCAAAAGAGGGTGACCCTGTGCACCTTGCTTAGCACAGAAACTTGCTTCTTGAGCAGAGCTTATGCCTGACCGACACTTCAGCAGAGGCCTGTCTAAACAAGGCCTGGGGGTGTCTCGAGGAGGCACTGCTCGCTGCAGAGAACAGTTGAGCTGCTGCCCCAGGGTGGGGACAGAGATGGAAGCCAAAGGCGTGGGCCCACACCTCTGGTGTCCTTCTGCCACAAAATTTTGGCACTGGGAGCGCCAGCTGCCACTCTCCAACTGCAAGCATCTCCCCACCTTTGGTTCTTCTGTCCCCCCGCACTCATGTCTGTGCATCGGGATCCAGAAGGGGGTGAAAGGCAGTTTAGTTTTGCCCTCCCCGCCCCCATCTGACCCTCCAGTCACAAGATACAGGTGTGATCCCTGGTGGTTTCGCAGTCTGACCTCAGGCAAGTTTCCTCTTGTGAAAAATGAGGAGGATCTGACAGATGGCCCTCGAGGAAGCAGCTGGCTGTGGGACCTCTCCACCACTTGCTTGCCAGGGCTTCCATCCTAGGTCCTCCGCATTGGCTCCCACGGTGCACAGCTCACTCAAGATTTAGTTCACCATGCTGTCCCTTCTTCCCTAGAGACCTTATGCTGAGCTCCTAATTAGAGCACCGTGTTCCTCAGGAAATAGGTGAGCAGAATCACATCAAGGAAGCTCGTTTTATTCTTCGACCTTATGCTGTTTGGGGGCAGTTTTTTCAGCATTGGGAAGACATCAGATGCCCTGGAAATCCGACATACCCATCTGGGACAAGGGGAAGACAAAGACCGATCACAAAGCAGGGGCAGGAAACAACTTTCAGGGATTCTCTGCCTGTGGCCCAGCCAGGTGTCCTTGGGCCATCCCGCTGCCACTCACGCCAGGCCATGGCCCCGAGGCCCACAATACCCTGCCCAACTGCCTCTTACGCTGACTCAGTTTCTCCACTTCCCCACTCCAGGATAAAGGGAAATCATCTCCTCTGGAGTTGGGCAGAAGAGTTTTCACTAAATGTGGATATGAAGAGCTAGATAAACTACTATCCACTTGTTCTTTTTTTTTTTTAAGATTTTATTTATTTATTTGACAGAGATAGAGACAGCCAGCGAGAGAGGGAACACAAGCAGGGGGAGTGGGAGAGGAAGAAGCAGGCTCATAGCGGAGGAGCCCGAGGTGGGGCTCGATCCCGTAACGCCGGAATCACGCCCTGAGCCGAAGGCAGACACTTAACCGCTGTGCCACCCAGGCGCCCCTATCCACTTGCTCTTAAAAACTGTGGGCTAAATGGTGTCTGCCATGGTTCAAACAGGATGGATGGAAAAGGGGATTCTGGACTGAACATGGTAACACCTCTCTTGGCCCCACCACCCCGCCTGGCCTCAGTGGGCCCACCAGGAAAGGCCAGGGATTCCCTGAGGCAGCTCTCAGGCCTTTGAGAACAAGGTGGTAGAGGTGCGGAGAGGTGGCCACGCTGGCTGGGAAGGCAGATCCCACCAAGGGCGTGGTCGGGGCTTAGGCAGGAACACAGCCAACCAAGAGGAAGGCCCGACGATGGTCATAGGAGACCTGAGGCCCACTCCACTCGGCAGCCACAGCGCCCAGCATGCTGCTCAAGGTCAGGCAGGGCTGGGAAGACTCCAGTCTCCTGGGGCCTGGTTTACACTTACGAGAAATAGCCATTTATGCCCCCGCCCCAGCACCGGTCTTGATGGAAGGTTCCTGTCCCTGGGAACTGAGCCAGAACAGTAAGCCAACAGAGGGGGCAGAGGTGTTCAGGAGAGGCAAAGAAAACAGGCAATCTGCAAAGACTGGGCTCCAAGTTGTTAAAACCAGCATGCGATCTGGGGGGGAGGGGAGCGTCCCCCACTACATTCCTGGCCGCTGTCAGACCAGCAGGGTGGGGGCGGGGCTCTGGGAGGCCGCCCATCCTGTCCTGAGCACCTGGGGCACTTCTTAGTCCTTACCTATACACAGCTCCATTCTGGCTCTCTGGCACAATGGAAAAAAAAAAAAAACAGTTCATTATTAAAAACTCAAATTCAAATAGAAGTAGAGAGAATACTGTGAAGGGCCTGCTGTCTTCCTACTCAGATTCAACAATTATCAACACATGGCCAATCTCTTCTCATCTCTGAGCCCACCCACCCCTTGGTGACAATTTTAAGGACCAAATGGAGAAAATTACAAAGAATTTTGTGTTCCCGGTACCACTGTTTGGTTGACCCATCACCTATTCCTAATCCCCCCCGCCCCCCCGTTTCAGGACAGGTTTTTCCAGCCTCCCCTCCATCTGGGGGCAGTCAGATGATCCAGCAATGGCCAGTGAGACGTACACGAAAGCCAGCTTTGAAGCTGTTTTTAAAAGTCTCATTGCAGGATGATACACGTGCGCACATAGACACACCTGCACGTGTATTAGCCAGAGGAAGCGACTGCATCAATACGATGAACTCAGTTCAATAGGAGTGATTTTTTGCGGTGCCTGGGTGGCTCAGTTGGTTAAGCGGCTGCCTTCAGCTCAGGTCATGATTCCAGGCTCCTGGGATCAAGCCCTGCATTGGGCTCCCTACTTAGCGGGGAGCCTGCTTCTCCCTCTCCCCCTACCTGCTGCTCTGCCTACTTGTGTGCTCTCTCTCTCAAATAAATAAACAAAATCTTTTTTAAAAATGAGTGATTTTTTTTCTTAAGATTTTTTATTTTCAGTAATCTCTACACCCAACCTGAGGCTCAAACTTAGAACCCCAGATCAAGAGTCATATACTCTATCGACTGAGCCAGCCAGACACCCCAATGCAGGTGGCTTTTAAAGAGGTTCTATGCAGGTGAAGAGCGAGGCAGCTGAAGTCGAGGCAAATGAAACTGTTTTCACTGTGAAAGTCTGGGACCACTGAAGCAAGGATGCATGAAGCTGGGAGGAAAGGCGTCTGTAACAAGAATGGTGTAAGGAGCTGCGCATTCCCGGACAAGTGGCCGGATTCTGCCACAAGGGGTTAGGCTTGAGGGGTTTTTTTGTTTCACTGGCTGCTTGGAGTTTATTTTCCACTTGGTGCAAGGCGCACGGTTCCAGGGTGTCAGGAAGGCTTGTGTGTGGCTTGGATAGTAAAGAGTGGGGTTCTCTCAACTTCTTTTTTGGTGTTTTGCTATAGAAGAACCCCACTGCTTCTGTCTCTAGCAGTCTGCCTAGTCTACAGGGAGGGGATGGTGGGGCGCTGATGAGCCTGGTGGCCAGTGGTGGCCATGCAGGACTGGGGCCTGGGGCTGGCTTTGCCAGGCTGGCCACCAGGCCGCTTCCTGGGGGGCTTTCTAAAAGAGGCAGGCATGTGTAAAAAGTCACGGAGTGGAGCTCAGATGTGTGCAGCAAACCCGCCGGGAAAAGACCCACTGAGTCGAGACAGCAGAAAGGAACCAACACGGTGCAGCTGTAAATTTAATCTAATGCAAGGCCCAGCGGAAAAGCCTGTGGGAGGGCTGAGTGGGGAACAGAAACCGAAGGGCAAATGTGCTGTGGCGCTCAATGACTCGTCCAACTTCTCTCTCCACACACTGGAGCAAAGTGAGCACAGCAAAGCCCCCTGAGCCAAGAACCCAGCATGCTCTTGCAGCTACTGTCCTAATCTCAGAGACTTCAAAGGTGTGAAGATTTGCTGAAGAAGAAAAACCCTAACTTGCGATGGGCTCAGCACCATATCCTGCAGGATTATAGATCGTTTCTCACCCCACAGGAGGCGCTGGCTCACGCATCACCGCCACTACACCGGCACGGCGGCGGAGACGGGAGACGAAGCACTGTGAGGGAGCGCGTGCTGGCGGCCCGCAGGACTCGCAAAGCGAGGGCAGTGAACAGAGGATGAGGCCCAGAGGATGCTCTGCGGCAGGACTGGCACCTCAGTCTCAGCTGTGGCTCCTGCAGGTCGGGATGTCCTTGCCCTAACCAGAGCGCTGCCTTGTCTCACCCTACAGGACTTTCCTGTTACTCCTGTATCCCTCTGCAGGACCATTACTGAGGCCTCACAGCCACCTGTCCTGATGCTGGCCTGAAGGACTCTCTTACCCCTTTTAAAATCCCTTCTCAGAGTGGATGTGAACAATGTGTTCCAATGTAGCCAGTAAACTACCTTTCTGAGTAATAAGGTCCCTGACCCCACAGCCACGTAGTGTTGAAGATCACGCCTTGGTTGCCACGAGCTTCTGACCACGTATTCAAAGGCTAGATGGGGGACCCCCGGTGTGTCAGTAGCTCATCTCAACCCTACGAGGTGGTGGTGCTCCTCATACCATTTACAGACCAGAAAACTGAGGTTCAGAAAGCCCAGCTGTGGTCAAGGCCACAGGGCTGGTACATGTCCAGGCAGAGAGCAGCTCCCAGTCTTCGGAACCCTACCTTCCCCTAAACCTGTCCACGTTCCTCAGGACACCCGGACACACACACCCCAAAAGCAAACTGTGGGGTTTACTGCTTTATTACTATGAAGTTTGGAATTTAAATTTTCTAAGGGTAAAAAAAGAGTCTTTCAGAGTTTTCCTTGACAGACAAAAAGAATTATTGAGGTGAGAGCACATCTTAAACTGACTTGAACTCTGGGAAGAGGAAAAAGGCTGAAGTAAAAAAAATCCCTAATTCAGCAATAATACAAGCTTATTTTCAGCCTGATCTTATACCAGTAAATAGGAGTCCCGTTCAGAAGAGAGAAGAGAGCAGGAGAGAAGCACCATCAGAACAAGAACAAATCTGCCAGGGACTTGGCGTTCTACCCACACTTGCGAGCCTCCCTCCCTCAGTCTCTGGGGCAAGGCCGACTTCAGAACGGGCCCCAGAAATTCATCCCCAGGCTGGTTGGCTCTCTTCCCTGGGGCCAGCATGGGCAGGCCGGGACATGTGGATCTCGCTGGTGGTCCTCGCAGAATAAAGGGAAGGCCAGTGGTGTCCTCACCTTCACCAGCCTCTCGTAGGACCAACTTTTATTTTTATTTTTTCAAGGACAAACTTTTAAAAGTAAAACGGATGAAACCACGTGAGGTCAAGATACAAAGACAGAAATTCAATGTAGAAAAAAGACCTTGCTGGGAAACATTTGATGAGAAACACCGGAAACATTTCACAGACGCACCAGAAGCTCACATTGTAAACAGGATTAAGCTGCTATTGATTTCCCGCCATAACATCAGGGTTTCATTTTGCTCAGCCTGAGATCTCGCTCGATTTCAAACTGCCTGTGGTCCACCCGGTCTAGGAAAGCCTTCCGTTCAATGTACCTAGAAGAAAATATAAAATGTTTGTCAGCAGACTTATATAGGAGAAAAACACCTCCCTGCACTGTCCCACCTCCCAGGTGTGAACCGGCGGGGTCCTTGGGTTACAGCAAATACAGATGACCACAGCTGGTGCCCAGAGTGACCACCCATGACTTGCCCAGTAACATCCAAACCACTCACATTGGGTCTAAACAAGGATGCGTCTTTTTCAGAGGTCACTGAAAGTAAAATGAGAAAGAGAAAGCAACCACTTATCTATCCGGGGCTTGGTGGAAGGAAAACGTGGTTTTGTAATAAGGTTTTAGGGACAGAAGAACACACGCTGAGTCAAGCACGGGTTCAGTGGGTACCTGTTACACATGAGCTGGGCCACACTGGTCAAGTCAGACTGAGCCACTCTGAGCCTCATTTTTCTCAATAGTGGTGGGCTGAGCTGGTGGGGGAGAGAAAGGTATGCATACTGCATATCTACAGTGCATCAAACTGGGAAAAAAGGTGCATGTGAAAATGGAAGAAAGAGGATCTTTGTAGAAACTACTTCCTGGGGCTGCCGTGAAGCTCAAGTAGGCACATAAAGTGCTCACTTTAAACGGATTCCACTTCCTTCAGCACCCTCCTCCCTTCCCCTGCTCCTCTCCGGTGTCCTCTGCCCACCTGGGTCCAGAAGAGGCCTCCCCGAAGTTTCTCTAAGGGAATGAGAACAAGAGCAGCCGCCCACAGCCCACATACAGGGACCCCTTAAAAGGTTGGTGCTCGGCACCCTAACGGGGGCCAGGTTCAGCAGACATGGCTTCCCCAGGTCCTCCCAGGTGGGATGGGGAGGAGGCGCAGGGCAGAAGCGGGCAGAGAAGGAGGAGCGGCTGGCAACTTAATGAGACACAGCTGCATTTTACTGCACCTTCTTGCCAGAAAGTGGGCCAAGGCTCGCCCGGGGGAGGGGATCTCTGCTGCTAATTAATCTACTGAGAGAGCAGAACTGTCATTGAAGATAGGAGACATAATTGAATCTCTGCACTAATTTTTCTTTTGTTGCACCGTGTAAAGTGTGCATCTGTCATTACAAGGTCATGTAATGTTTATTACACACATTTTTGTAATGTGTGTAATACATATTACCCACACACATGTGGGTAATGTTTATTACCCACAAATGTTTATGGCAGAATGTTAGCAGGTTCAGGGGCCTGTATTCCTTTGCTGAGTTCAGGCCCCGCTTGCCCTCCTGTGGCACCCTGGGAGCTGCAGCCCAGCCCATCTGCTTGCCAGCCCCAGGCTGTGGGCCCTGCGCCACGCCTCAAGGCGGAGGGGACTCTGAGTTCAAACTCTGCTGGCCACTTGCTACCTGTGTGACTCTGGATAAAACACAGAACTTTGCCAATTCTGTTTCCTAATCTGCCAAGAGAAAAAAGAAAAATGGATGATCTTCCCTACTCTGGAGGGCTGCGGTGTGGACTGAATGAAACTGTCCACAAAACGCCTAGCAGAGCAGGCGCGCAAGAAAACGGCAGCTAATGCTGTCACCGTTGTTTTGGGAGGCCAGCTTCTGCCAGGGTCCCGAGGACAACGGATCCAAGAGGAGAGCAATCAGGTCTCTTGATGGGTATTATCAGTGACTAGGTCAGGGATCAGGAACTAAGCTGCTGCGTCTACACCAACCCGAGGCCAGGATGGCTGGAAACAAACAGTAGGGCTTGCTCCTAGGTTTGACATAAGCCCTCCGAGTCAGGCCATCAGATTGAGCAAGTGAAACACAGCACGCCTGGCTAAATGTGAATTTCAGATTCCCTGGCAGACAGGAAAGTCACACACACCATGGACCCCCTTCTGATAAAGAGAGAAGACAAGGCGGATTGTGGTGGGGAAGCAGACACGCGACAGAACACACTCGCCTTCCACCTACCACCAAGGGGCCCGTGATTCTCTGGAGGGGGCCGCTAACCAAAATCGACCAAAGGGCTCTGCCACACTACAGCCACTGTCTTCCCCCACCTTAGTTCACCAGCCCTGGGGGAAAGTCGGGATGGGAAATCAGTATTCTGATAGCCCTAACTGCCCCTTGAAGTTCAGTGGGGGAAAAAAAGGGTGCACCCTGCCTAGAGATGTGTTTCAAGAGCCGTGTTAAGGACGTGTTTCAATTCAAGAGAGCCATTACCCAGTGCTGTCAGAGAGTGTGTGGAGGGAAGGAAGAGAAAGTATGTGGCTTCGAGCATTTGTGGTCTTTCTTCTCAATTTTCCTTTAAAGAGGAAGTGATACTTAAATTAGGATGCTCACCGAGCATGAACGATGGCCTTGCAGGTTCCTAGAAGTGGTGCGGGGTCCAGCTGACTTTGAGACTCAAGAGTGAAGCCAGGCTGGGCGCTATACAGGCAGATGCAGGCAGAGCTCAGGTTAAGGGAAGGGTTCAGGCAGGCAAGAGCGGCGAATGTGCAGAACGCAACTGAATTCTTGAGGGCAACCCAGACAAAGGCCATCCAGGCAGGCCCGGAGACTTCATTCCCCCATTCACAGCCATCTGCAGCTGCCAACAGGATCCAGCCAAGAGCTGGCCAGGAACAAAACTACTGGACATGGACCACCCCCTCCCCGACACCCCCCAAGACAGGAAAGGTGCTGAGGATGAGAGTGGCTCTGATATTTACTATTTGTTTGACTTTGGGCAGGATACTTAATTTCCGTGCCTTATTTTTCTTCTCTGTAAAATAGGAATAAAAATTACAGTACCCCTTTGACAATGGAGTGAGCCTGTGAGAAGTGCTCTGTAACCAAGGAAACAAAGAACAGCTGAGCATTGGGGGGTTCTTGCTTCCCATTTCTCTGTAGTGACTGTATCACTACAGAGCCTCAGACGCTGGGACAGCTGCAACAGGGGTGAAGAGACCAAATGCTCCAGGAGGAGCGAGGGTTTGTGGGGAAGGCCACCTCCTCCAAGGTGGCCCAGGTAGATGGCCTATTTAAACCGAGCTTCAGGAAGTTTTCAGGCACCTTAAGTGGGTTACAGTCCCAAAAAACAACCACCAGCTGACAAGTGCAATGGTGCATTTCTGGCCGGTGCCCAGCACTCCTGGGGACCCAGACTGATCAGGCCCAATCCCCTGGGAAGCTTGGGGGTATGGGGGGGGCATCATTCCTTCCTGCTACTATTACTCTATGTGGCCCATTTACAAGGAAGCAGCTCTTTACTTTCATTAATAAAACATCCTAATAGCATCAAAACCTAAGGGATTTTCTAGCTTTTCCTCTCAGAACCAGGTTAGATACAACAGGTTCTGGCATCTTTTTGATCTTTCAACCCAAATTACTTTTCTGGTACCAAGTGTTTGAGACTCAGGCCAACAAGGAGGGAGGGCAAAATGGAAGAGAAGAGAAGGGTAGAAAATACTTCTAGGGGATATGTTGGTACCTACTCCATAGGTACTCATGCTGCAAATGAAGGATGGCCATCCACCCCCCAAAAAGTCAGAGGTCTTTGAGGGTGGGAGGGCCCAGCGGGTGGGCCTGTCCTGGTCATCTGCCCACGAGAAGGCCTCCTGCCCTCTGGTCAGGGAAGGAGCACAGGGAGGTGTAGGGACATGTGATGCATGTACACAACTGAGGACATTTCCAGCTGCGTTATTACTTTGTTCCAAGAGAGCCAGCGTTCAGTTCCCCAAGCAAGCATGCAGGGCCACACAAACGTGGCAGGGAACGCGGGTCAGCTGAGTGCCCAGCAGCAGGAGGCCCCGGGCCGTGGAGGCCATCTGAAGATAGAGCCCTGTGATGGATGTAGTAAGGTAGGCCCTTTTCTGCCCGAGAGAAGCAAGCTGCCCAGTGTGGCACAAGCCTGCTCCCCGCCCCCCGCCCATGGAAGAGTATGCGACTTGTCAACCTCTTGAGGCCCAGAGGAAAAGAATGGTGACTTTAATGAAGCTTCTTCCCTGCTTTCCTCCCATCTCACCAGGTTGTGCTGGGGGTCACGGAGGTAGACTGGAGAAAAAATGATTTTCTCTGGGCTCTCCTTCATGCCTCCCTGCATCACAAACACATCTGGTTTCCAATCATCGCGCTCCCTGACCTTCAATTTGATGGTGACCTGCAGCCAAGCCCAGGCCTGCAGTCCCCCAGGCACTGTGCCCGGATCCCTTCCCCAGGCCTGCTGGCCTCTGCCTCAGCAGACACTGCACGCTATCTCTGTTTCTCTCTCAAATAAATAAATAAAATCTTTAAAAAAAAGTCCTTTTAGCTACTGTGGGGGAGAATGGAGGTAAGGGGAGAATGGAGGTAAGGGGACGGACAGACAGAAGCAGGGAGCACGAAAGATGTTGTGTGGCTTGTACTGGAGTGGTGGCAGTGGGGCTGGGCAGAGGGCATGGACTGAAGTATTTTACAAGAGAACTGTCTACTGGACTTTCAGTATGTGAACTGAAAGAGGAAAGCAAGGATGACTCCTAGGTTTTTCTTTTAACAGCTGGGTGGATGGTGATGGTGTTATTTTTCTGGTAAGTCTAAGGAAGGAAAGTTCATGGAAAGAAGGGCAAGTATTTGGTTTTGCAGGTTAAGTTTTGATGTGTGTTGGACATGTAAATGGAGATGTCAACCCAACAGCTGATATGGGAGTCTGGAGCTCAGTGGAATGGCCGGGCAAGGAAGAGCTTTTCTGGGAGTCATCAGCAGAACGTGGTACCTAAGCCGTGGAACTAGTGAGCTCTCCTGGGTGGCAGTGGGGGTGGGGGGTGGTTTGCAGGGAATGTGAGGACAAACAGCTGCCCAGAGCTCAGCCCTGGGACTTCTCAAGTTTAAAAGCCAGGGGGAAGGCAGAGAGACTAGCCAGGGAGGCTGGGAGGACATGCCCCCAAGCTGTATACGCCACCTTTGTGGAAAGCATTCCTAAAGGGTTGGCAGGAAGGCACCAGGAGGGAATTCAAAGGAATAAGGCACCCAGGTTTCCATTTGCTGTAACGCCCCTGACGGTGTGGTCAGTAATGGGAGATGGGAGAAAGAAGAGTGAACAGAGGACTCACTATATTTATAAACACATCAGACATCTCTACTTATTGAATTCTCATCATAAACAGTACAGTATACTGAAGAGTTTCTACTTTATAGATGAAGACATGGGTTAGAACACATGGCAGGTTGGTAGCAGAGCCAGGATTTAAATTCAACTTCAATTCAGTTTTTTTTTTAAAGATTAATTTGAGAGACAGCACTCGAGCTCGTGGGGGTGGGGAAGGGCAGAGGGGTAGAGAGAATCTCTAGCCGACTCTCCACTGAGCACAGAGCCCGACACGGGGCTCCATCTCACAACCCTGAGATCATGACCTGAGCCGAAATCAAGAGTCGGACATCTAACCAAGTGCACCACCCAGCGCCCCAGTTTCAGTTCAGTTTTGTCGTACAACGTAACACACACAGATTACAGTGTATAAAACGGGCAAGGCAAACGCCTTGTTATAAGGCAAGGGCTCACATGCCGTTGCCAGATCAAGAAGCGGAAAGCTGGCAGCCCAGAGGGGCCCCTGCATAACCCTTACGCCAAGGCCAGCCCAGCCAGGTGCAAGCTTGCTTGCCTCTGAAGTTTCTGTGCCCTCGACATTATGATCTAGTTGTGCCTAATTTTGAACTTGACATAAATAGACTTGTATTGTGAATTCTTCTGTGACTCGCTTCTTTCACAAAATGACTCAACGGATGCACTGCTTTTGCCCGTTTTTGACCTTTATGTAAATGGAATCGTACTGTGTGAATCTCCTTGCGTTGCTGTTATTGAAATTTATCCATGTTCATTCCAATTGCTAAAGAGTATCCTAGTCTGTAAACTGTTAAAAAGAAAACCTGAGACCCAAAATGGTGTCACTTAGGTTAAAGTCCCAAGTCAGTCAACCCAGACTTAATACCTAATCTCACTGCAGTTACAACCCTCTAGGAATGTAACCTTTAACCGGTCAGTCAGGAATTTTCTGGTCAGCAGCAATAAGGTTATATGTCACATGGGCATTCTTCATCCTCCAAAGGGAGATGAGGTAATCCACCTACTAAAACCCTTTTGTCCCCAAACGGAGGTGACCTCACCTGAAATAATCCTTCTATTTATGACTTCCTTGTCCTGCATTTAAAAACCTTTCCCTTTCTGTAGCCCTCTGGAGCTCCCATCTACTTGGTAGATGGGATGCTGCCTGATTCACAAACCATTTAATAAAGCCGATTCGATCTTCACACTTTGCCTATTGCATTACTGATAGATACTTCGAGTTGTTTCCAGTTTGGGGAGATTATGAAAGGCACTATCACTGAAATCCTCACACCTGTCTTTGGGGAACACACAACTGAATTTCTGCTGGGAACACAGCTAGGGTGGGAGTCGCAGGGAACAAGTATGGTCCGGTGGTTAATGCGAAGGGTGACATCAGAGCATGAGCTGTTGTATCTCCTAGATGCACTGGGTGTTTCCATCATTATGAGGCAACTGCCGCTTCATTTCAGGTCATGCTTTTGTCTAATATCAGCTTTCTTCTGGTTCGTAGCTGCATGTTATCCTATTGCCCATCTTTTTTATTTTCACCAATTCTGCATCCCGCTGTTTCGATGTGTCTCTTTTAACCGGTATATAGCTGTTTTTTGTTTTCTAATTCAGTGTATCAATCTCTGTCCCTTCACTGGAGTGTTTAGTTTATTGACATTTAATGAAAGTTCTGGTAAATTTTCTGCAAAAAATGCAGACAATGAAGTATCAGATACAGATTTTAGAACAGATCTGGTCCTCTGCCTACGGTTTCTCCAGATACTTCATCTCCTTATGTGCATATTTTATAAGATGGCAAAATTGCTTTTAAAATGACTGGATAATAATAATCCCATATTGACCAATCTGGTTCAAATTCTATCAAATCTTTACAAGGGGAAAGATGTTGTTAGCATTTATTGAACTGGAGTTACTATCAAAACATAAAAAGCCTGACATAAGCTTTTAATCTCAATCCAATCTTATTTTAATCAGGACTGTGTAACAGGAATATTTTTACCACCATTTATGACTTGAATTCTTGTATAAGAGGTCAATTTTTTTATTTATTTATTTTATTATTTTTTTTTTTTAAAGATTTTATTTATTCGACAGAGATAGAGACAGCCAGCGAGAGAGGGAACACAAGCAGGGGGAGAGGGAGAGGAAGAAGCAGGCTCACAGCAGAGGAGCCTGACGTGGGGCTCGATCCCATAACGCTGGGATCACGCCCTGAGCCGAAGGCAGACGCTTAACCGCTGTGCCACCCAGGCGCCCCAAGAGGTCAACTTAAATTTGGTACTTGTGAAAAGGTCTTACATATGGCAGAGGTCAACCAGTACTCACAGGGAGCTCTTCTGAGATGTTATCAAATATGACTTTCCCCTCTTCTCGGTTTCAGCAAAGATCACTTCTATTCCAGGGGGATGCGCCTCAGGATTCTCCACATACTCCCTCAGAGTATCCCCCACCAGATGATGCCTTTGTTGTCTCTGGCATCTGTGTAAGAGGATTTGGGGGCCTGACGTGCTGCTGCCCAAACAGACTCACAGGTTTGGCTCTTGTGCTTCCTTCCTTTCAACACCGTGGCACTGGGCACACGTCTCAGAAGAAGTCTTCTTCCCCTTCTCCACATTCCTGGTTTTGAACATGGCTCTCTAGTTGTTTATGTGTTGGAAAGGCTCAGCCAGTGGCTGGCTGTCCTGCTCTGGTCTCTACAGTTCTGATGCTACAGTCTGGTGATTCTCAACCCTGGCTGTGCATCAGAAGCACCCGAGGAGTGAATGAAAGATACAAATGTCTCTGACTCTTGATTCAGCAGCCCTGTATAGGAGTGGCCTTGTCACCCCAACTCTGAACCCCCCCCCCCACCCCAGGCGATTCTCACGCTTAGCCACGGTAAGAACCAGAGCTACAGCCTGGCACCTTTAATCTGCCTGCAAGAGCTAGGAAAGCAAGTGAATGGAAATGTGGGGGCAGGCACAAGAGAGGGAAGGTGAGAAAAGCCAGAGGCAGAGCAAGGAAGTCATCAGATCTGCACTGGAAAAACACAATCAGATCGGTGGAATCGTCTGGTCGGGGAAGAGTCTCAGAGAAGGAGGGGAAAGCAGAATGCTTAAAAGCTGCACGCTATTAGTAGTTCCCGAACCTAGTTACATGATTTTCCATGGCCTTAAAAGTCCTCGTGGGGCAGATGTCCTTTTAGTCTTGTTTTCTATTCCAGTCTACATTTTATTAGCTCTGCCTTATCTTCAACAGCACCACTCCCTGCTTTTATAAGACCTCTATTAACTTGGGCAGAAGGAACACTGTCCAGCCCATATAATCAAGACACAGAGGACCTACAGAGTGTCGCGCACACCGGCAGGTACCCTGCTGCCTTAGATCCCCAGGCAAACGTGGGGAAGAGCAATGAGCTATGAGCAACCAGAGTGGAGTCAAAGATGGGGAGTTTGGGGCAAGGGTCAGAGGCCTTGTCTACATAACGCGACTCCTGCCTGTGCTCTATCCCGCGCCTTCCTCAGAGGACTCTGGCACTTCCGCCTCTGTCCCGTGGCATTTCCATCTTTCACAGGCCGATTTAGATGTCTGACGGTTAACCAAGTTCAAAAAGTCATTTAACAAAAATTTTTTTAAACATACTGATCAGCTTCTAGGTTCATTCAAATAATCTTGAAGCCAAATTTAGAAATGTGACCCAGAAAATAACCCCCACACCTGTTTGTATTCTAACTTAGCTTATATAGAACCTGAATGACTACCACTGAATGCACACTTTTACGTGACAGGTGCTCTGCAAAGCGCTTTATGTACTCCACGTGCATCCTATGTATGTGTCATACACATGTCACATGCATTATCTCATGAGATCCTCACACTCACCCACAGTGTGGTATCATTACCCCAATTCACAGGCAAAGGAGCTGAGCTTCAGAAATGCTCTACGTGCTGCAGGGAGAGCCCTTCCTGGTGAGAGGCAGGGGCGGGGAGGACCCAGACTGTCTGACAGCCACACGACACTACTTTCACCATTAGGGTTGGGGAGTGATGACCTTGAGCCATGGATCCTGTTCTGCAGTAACTCTGCTTCTTAGCTCCTTCTGAGGTTCCTAGGTACTCACCGAACACTGTCTTTCTTGATATTCTTGAATATAGAGCCTACAGACATCCTCTTCATATTCCAAAGTGAAGAGGAGGGGTGCAAATGACAGCCAGGACGCTGTGTGAGCACTCGCATGTCATACAGGTTGAAGCCCCAGCCTGGGCCACAACCACATGGACAGAAACAATCCACAATTAGGCGACAACATCTAGGCACTCTGTTGGCTCTGCTATGGAAGCACTGGGCTGGCCTGGCTTCTCAGAAGGCCAAATCATTCTGATCAGGCCAAGGCTGATAGAATGAGCCAGATCTGACCACGTGACGAAATAAGGTGACATACTTTCATGGGAGCTGTCTGTCATTCGGCCAGCTGGGCTTGGCAGACGTGACTGGCCCTGAGAGCAAGGCAGCTCGCATAACGCCCCGCCCACCCCCATCAGCCGCAGGGTTCTTCTCACTCAGAGGACCGGCTCCACATTAGAACAGAGCTTCACCGACAAGAGGACAAAGTGTGTTTCACCATGAAAAGTGCCTACTTATTTAAACTGGGTGGTCTGTCTACAATAAACTATTTCAGTTTTTAGAATTTTCAGAGGAAGAGAATCTGCTGCTTCTTACCCCTCCTTCCCTCGATTATGGATGGCTAGTTCTTCACCAATGCCCTCTTCCTCCTTGAAGCTCTCCCAGTCCAATTTGGACTTCTCTAGGGTGCTCATCTTCTGCTTCTTGGCTCCAATTTTCCCCAAAAGGCTGCTCATGCCACTTGATCTTTTTAACCTAGAGAAAGTGAAAAAATGAAACATGTAACATGTAAAAACTATCAACTCTTGAGTCATGCTTTTTATGACTGGCAAGGGGCTCCCTAGATTGGAGCTATTTATCTTAATGGAAACCATTTTTGTATCTAGGGTACTTGCTGTCTTCTGTGGAGAACACTTTAAGTAGACCAGAATTTGAATGCGCTTTTCCTGCCTAACATCTCTGACTGCTCTAAGGACCTAGGAAAAGGAAATCCTAAAGCCCTTCATATGCTCTGTAGGCCAGGTCTCTGCTTGCAGACAGGGAGAAACGCAGCATGATTCAGACACGGCTTTGGAATCACATGCCTACGTTCATATTCCAGCTCTAACTGGGTGGCTTTAGGCTACTTAATCACATCTGCCCCGGCTGCCTATCGTCTACCAAGTGTATATAACTCAGGGGGCTGTAGTGCATCTTCTATGTAAAGTGCTTTACGATAGCACCTGGCATAGAGTAAAGGTATAATAAATGTCAGCCACACTGAGTCAGTCATCATTTGTGCCCTAAAGCCCCAGGGAATGCTTGTTAAGGGAAAGAGAAACGGATCCCAACACGGATGAGCAAGAAGTCACAGTATCTTAAAAGGACTCTAAGATCAGTTTCCTTTTCGACTCCTGTGAGTCAGGACCCTGGATTTTCCCAGGAGGTGGAGAACATTCCTCACCCTGAAAGGAGGGAATATACAGCCTGTGATCTCCTTGCTGGTGACACAATCATGGACTGTGGGAGAAACCCGACATGCCGAAGTTCAAGTCTTGGCAGGTCACATGTTTCCAGTCATTGTTAAGTGCAGGAGAAAAAATCAGGAAAACAGAAGGCAGCTAGTAAGTAAGAAGAAGGTGGCGTTAGGGGAAAGAACTATGGAAGGGACATGGCCTTTGGTCTCTTTATGAAACTAAAATACGTTGTATACCACCACGCAGGAAACTGGAAGTTACTTCCTGTTTTACTGGGAAATGTAAGTCAAACGTGTACAACTTCTGTGAGCTAACATCACAAGGCCTCCTGATAACATCAACAGTAATATCTTTCACTTGCCTGTAACGCTAATTCTCCAGGTGCTTTACTCACTATTTTCTCATCTTCCTCTCACAGTGGCCTGTGAAGGAGGACCACTGAGTCTCCGAATGGGGCAAGAGCCTTCGAGAGGATCTAGTGTCACACTAACCCTTCTGAAACCCACCTCCCTGCAGCACAGAGCCAGTGAAGGACACTCCGTTCCTGCCCCAGAGCGAGCAGATAGGCCCATGTCCACACTGAACACAGGACTCCCGGGGCTGAACCATGACCCTCCACACCCTTGTCCTACTCTTGTTGGTCGGGAGGATGTTAGCTTCCCTGTTGCGGTCATTTCCCACCACATGCTGTTTGCTTAACATCAAGTCAGAATAGGCTGGGCAGGCATCATCATCCTCATTTTGAGTTGGACAAATAAACAGAGTTGAGAGAGGTTAAATGACACAACAAAGGTCAAGCCAATAGAAAATGCAGAACCAGGACAAAGCAAGGTCTTTCTGACTCCCAGATCAGTGTCCTGTGCTGTCTCACGACTAAGCTGAGAACTTATTTGAGTTATTTTCTCAAAGCTATTTTACCTTCCAGTTTACTTAAGAATTTTCCACACAGCTCTCTATGAGCTTTCAACTCACATCTAAAAATTCTTTTCTAGATAACTCACTCCCTACAACAATCTCTCATCAAAACACACACACACACACACACACACACACACACACACACACACACACACACACACTCAGGCTGTATCTACCAGGAGCAGAGCATGAGTGAGGATATGGAAGCTTAGTATGTGTCCCCAGTCCTCCCCATTACATCCCCCAACCTGGAGAATGGCAGTCTCTTCCCTGGTCTTCCTGCCTTCTGCTCTGTCCCCCTTCACTCACCTGCTCCACCCTGGCATCTATTCCACAAACTGTCATTAGGGTGAATCTTCTAGAACAGAAAGCTCATCATGTCTTTCTGCTTAAATGTCTCTTCCCTGACCCCTCATTGCTCTCATAATGAAGACTACGCTCCTTACACCTTGCAAAGTCCTTCCTGACCCTCCCTCACCATATCTACCCTCGCCACCTAAGCTCCAACCATACAGTCCTGAACCTACAGTTCATTTCCCATTCATCTGGTCTTGTCTCAGCTCAGAGGTCACTTCTTCCAGGAAGCCTTCTCAGACCCTGCCCCACTCTCTGGACGAGATGCCTCCTGGTGGTGTTTTTAGTGCACCCAGTCCTCCCCTTACAGTATCGATCCTTCCCATTGCAGACGCTCAAGGACTCTGATTCCAGCTGCCACCACACTGGTCAATTCTGAGCAAGCGGGGAGTCAGTGCCAACAACATCCACCAAAAGCACACACCTCGAGGCTTTCCTTGGCTGCCTGCAGGAGCTCCTCTGACCCTGCCTACATGTCAGAAGCACTGCCTGGCCAGCTGATGGGAGTTCATGCCACTGGGGCCACCCTCATGGAGGACAGGGGCTGTGGCTACATGGCTCAGGCACCTGTCCTCACACAGGCAATTCTAGGAGGTCCTCTGAATGCTTCTCAGAAGTTTTGGTGGCGAGGAGCCCTTGCAGTCCTGGAAACACACTCTCGTACTGGCTTTCCCTCCTTCCCCATCTCATTTCCTCTACCTCCTCACTCCTACTTCCCAAGGACAGCTTCCCAGTGAATAACCTACACTAACAGACTTATCTAAGTTTCTGCTTTGAAGGGAATCTAACGAAGATGCTTAGGAGCAACACAATTTTCCTGTGCGTGCTCTATTTCTCTGACGGTACAGAGCTCCGGGTCCCCAAATCTCTCTATGCCACATGGATTGAGTTCAACAAACAGTAGGCACTCAATAAATGTCACCTGGATCACAGAAACAACTGGAGAGAATCAGACCTCTGTAAGCTTAAATGAAGGGTGTTCGAACACTTTTAAATTGGGGGATTCTAAGGGGTGTAATTTCTATTTGCATTCATTTACCAATCAGCTCTTAACAACCTAGAATTTCTGCTTTTACCTGGGCAGCCCTCTAGGCTCTGTACACCATCTCCCACTCCCAGCCTACAGCTCTGATGGTATTCCCAAATTGTACCACCTTTCTAACAAATCACTTTGAGAAGCCTGAGAAAATGATCTTTTGCTGCATAGCAGTGAAGAGAGTTCCAGAAAAGTAAAAAGCCACAATCCCCCTTTGCCTTATTCACCGCTAAACATCAGCAAAATGTCACCAGTGCTAAGATGCTTAAAAGAAAGCGTCCAGGTCTGCCTTCATTGTATCATGAATGTGGTTTCTGACTTCCTAATTTGACAGTCTCAAAAGCAAAATTACCTGTCTTGTATTTGAGGCTAAATCAAAGTGAATGACACATTTATAGCAGCAGCCAAAACATGCAGAGGCTCATCATGACTGAGAGCCCTTTCCTCCTGAAACCTGGCACGTGGGGTCCCTGCGGGCTTTCAAGTGCTCACACTCACCACCCCCTTTGCAATCCTGGCACAATCCTGGCATCACTCCATCACAGCTTTCGGGAGAGCACATTTACCATGACCTTGGTCCTATCTCTGCCGTGAAGGTTCATCAATCAGGCAGGCTTTGAAAGCCTCAGCTTCTGGACGCTGGTTGCTGGCTCTCTCTGCTGGGAAAGAGCACTGCCGAGAGCGCCACAGTGGGGCCAAGAGCTGCCAGTGAGGAGGGAGGATATCAGCACTGGCCTCCCGCAGGAGGCCACAGCTGTGGAAAGGAGGAGGTCAGAATTCGCATGGAGGCCACTCTGCTGTCAGCAGGAATTGGCACACTCTCAGGCGTCACATCCACCGCGCCACGGATTTCTGTTTCCCGGATCCTAAGCCATAAGGGGAAGGTGCTACCAGAGAGCTGGCTTTGACAGACCACCCCCTCCCCCAGCCACGGATCTTCTGGTTACTTAGGTCTAATGTGTGGTGAGCTGTGTCATGGAAGACCACAGTATTTCATTCAAGAGACTCTTCGTCCACCTGTTGCAATGCAAAGTCCAAAGAAACACACCATTCACTTGCCCACTGGTAGATTACGTCCACAATGTTACACGCAGACATGTCCAGCATGCTGCTGCCTAGATGTTTCCAACGTAACAATGGCATTTCAACCACCTCTTCCTGAATGTCGCAGTTCTCTCCGACCTAACTACCGTAAGTTCGATGTAAAGACTAAGCCTGTCCAAGTGGCATGGGTTCTTCTCGCCTCTGCTGTAAGCAGCAGGCTTTCACGCCATAAAAAAGCATGGCTGAGGACAGTGGGCATGCTGGTGAAAGAGGCTTCTACCAAGCCTTTCCTTCTCTTTCTTTCTTTGCTTCCTTCCTTGCTTTTTTTTTTTTTTTAAGATTTTATTTATTTATTTGACAGAGAGAGAGAGAGAACACACAAGCAGGGGGAGCAGAGGGAGAAGGAGGCTCCCCGCTGAGCAGGGAGCCCAATGCGGAGCTCAATCCCAGGACCCCGGGATCATGACCTGAGCCGAAAGCAGACGCTTAACCAAATGAGCCACGCAGGCGTCCCCACACCTTTCTTTCTTACACATTCTGTCTAGTCATCCCTCAATAAGTAATTATCTTCAATTCCCTTTCCACAGCACCCAGCCCAATGTCCTATGCTGACACTAGACACCAGTGAAGACCTCAAACACAAAGATTCAGAAACTCAGAAAAGTAAAAAGGACAAAAAAGACAAAATGAAAGCTTTTTCCTTTCTGATTTCAAAGTTTATGATGATAATTTGCTAAAACTTCTTCTGCTTCTCTTTAGCACCAGAAATCTAACAAAATTCACTGCAACTAAGTGATAAACTCTATCCTGGAGTCTGTCAGAAAGATACTATAGTAACTTGTTTTCTTTGTTCCAGCCCCATAAGTAGGGACTTCAGAGTCGCCCAACCAATTCCTTTTGTAGCCACCATCAAGACACTCTGGATCCTGCTATTTACAAGAGGTGCTAGAAAGGAGCTGGGAAAAGAACTTAAGTGGAAAGAGAGAGGATGACAGACACCACAACTGGCTGTGAAGGAAAAGTGGGCACATCTTTCCCCATGATCTTTGAAAATTGGCCTCAGGCACCCAGCTGGCTCACAGAATAGAATTTCAGGATTGGGAGTGCATTATAGTCAGTCATTCATTGTACTCCTCCAACAGTTTACTGAGAAATTACTGTATCCCAGACATTGTGCTTGGAAGTAGGGACACACACATACATAAGGCATAATCTTTGGCTTCAAAGAGACAATGTAATAGAGAAGATCATCATACAGGCAAATTATAACTGCAGACTGTAAGGGCACAAGAGAGGGACCATTTAAGAGGCTGTTTAATTCAACCTCCTTATTTTAGAGATGAGTTAACTAAAATCCAAGAACGTTAAGAAACCTGCCCAAGTTTCCAGGGGGAGACGTGGGACTAGTACTCAGTGCTTCTGACCTTCAGCCTGTCTTTTCCACTTGGCTGAATCTGGAGCTGGGGACAGACAGACTTTGGGGATCACCTCCATACTTCAACTTCTATCATTGCTAATTTGGGGGGGGTTGCATTCTTACTTTCCCTGTTGTCCTGGAGCTCCCTATACACAGGGCCCATGTCTTACTCATTCTTGCTTCACTCACAGTGTGGTACAAAGGCTCGCTATACTACATGTTTAACGAACTAAGTCGCCGTGATTTGACAATGGGCTTATCCAAATGAATTTTTTTCTCGTAACAAAGAGAGCTGACACTGCACTTGAACTGACAGGCCAGAAAAGGTAGCTGCAAAAGTAGACCAGCAAGGATAGGGTCAACACATGTACAAGGAAGCACTACTGACCTTTACTTAGAACTTCAACACACAGCGCCTGGCTCCACTATGCCTTCCGTCTTGTAACTTGCATAACCACTAAAATGCAAATTATTTGGAACAAAGATTCTTTGGCACAGATACGCAGTTTCCTTAGTATTTGTCATCTGTTTACAAGGCAGGAGTGGATTTTTTTGTAGCTCACACATGGACTATTTTCCAGCGCCATACAAGGGTCTGGAACTGGCATGGTACTCCCTGAGAAATGGGAAGAAAGTTTACGTTGATAATTCTTCGGTGAGAGTTGTCTGCTTGGAACCACTATTCTCTTTCAGACCTTCTTTGGATTTAGCTTAAGTCTGTAAGAATGAAAAGTAAAAGCCCCAATCCCTGGGCCAATTTCACTCCTCACCTGTGCAAATCTCTAAGCAATCTCCCCAAAGCCCAAGACCAGACCACGCAGGGAAACGGCCTGGAGGCCAGCAGTACATTAGGGAGACAGTTTAAATCGTGCTCACTTCCCAACGTTGTGCTGGCAGTATTCTCTGGGACTCAGGAAAGTGGAAAATCAGAATTCACACAAGAAGTTCCAAATGATCTTAAACATCCTGTGGCTGAAAAACTGTCAGTACTCGTGAATCTATTATCATTGATGCGGTGCCAACGCACCCCCCCCCCAGTAGTATCTCTCAGCAAAAGGTGACATAAAGGGCAGCAAATGGTAGCAGCTTCAGTGTTTATGCAAATAGCAAGGGATCTGCCACTCAATCCTATTGCTCTTACACCAATCCAAGAATGAACTACACTTAAGTCTGATTTTTAAAAAAATATTTTATTTATTTATTTATAGAGCGAGCAAGGGGAGGGGCAGAGGGAGAGGGAGAGAGAGAATCTTAAGTAGGCTCCATGCCCAGTATGGAGCCTGACTCGGGACTCAATCCCACGACCCTGAGATCATGACCTGAGCCGAAATCAAGAGTCAGATGCTTAACTGACTGAGCCTCCCAGGTGCCCCAAGTCTGTCTGATTTGATTTCAGCTGTGCTACATCTTTGAAACATGTCTCTGAAACAAACCTGATTATTCTGGTGGCAAAGTTCTGGATTTGCAACTCTTCTGAAAAAAATATATTACAGAAAGCCCTTTCCAGCTCTTGCTTCCTTGTCCTTGTCTGTGAAGCACAGAGGTGGCTTGTGCCCTGCTCTGGCCTCTCGGCTGATGCTGGAAGCCCAATCACTCTAGCTGACTTGGTTCTAATGAACGGACAGCTCTTCCTGGAGAGGATGCACCATCCATCCGCAGTAAGCCCTGAACTGTTCTCCCAAAGCAGGGCACGACCTCCACCTGCACCGCCTCCTGGCTCTTGTAATCAAGACGACTCATCTTGAGATAAGTAACTGAGGCTAGATGCTCTACAGTGACAATGAAAAGGACTTTTTTTCTGGGACACGCTCTTTTTCTGGGATCTGCTGGGCAGTGTTTATTAGCATCACACTCCAAGAGAAAGTTAATGTCCCTTTTCTCTGCGAAGAACAGTCCTCTACTGGTCTATTGTGCTGCTGAAACCAGCCAGCTGAGTGGGCTTGGAAGTCTTGCCACAAAGGGCCATTGTTTGTTTTTATTAATCTGCCTAGTGCAGACCTTTCAAGGAAGGTCAAAGTTAGACAAGTGTTGGGGAGGAACAGGTCCTTCTCCCCCGCCCGTCCTTGGTGCCCGGAGGCATCTACAGTGCTTGGTTCACATGGACAATGTGGAGAGAAACCTGCGGGGGAAATGCACAAGGCCTTGTACTGCCAGCTGGGCGAGCGTGAGCTTGAACGTGAGCGTTCATTCCACTACGGTTTCTGAGGGGTGGGCTATGGCAGCACTGGCACAAGAACTCCGGTGTGGTCTGGCAGAAATTTTCAACTTTCTAGCCTGAAAAATGACACGCTGACAGAAAACTTGAAACAGAGAACAACTATTATCCAAATGCCCTTTGCTTAGATTCACTCATTATTAACATTTTGCCACATTTGCTTTCTCTCTCCCCCTCCCCTTGTTTCTCTATTTAAATGTTCTTTTTTAGATGCGTGAAATCGCTTTTAAGTAAAGTTGCAGACATCCTGCCACTTCACCTCTAAGTACTTGGGCATGTGAGGCCTAATGGCATCCTCCTACATCAACATGACACCTCATAGTGCACCCAAGAACTGTAACACTGATACAGTGGTGTCATCGAAAGTCCCTGTTCACATTCCCCTCACTGCCTCTCCAGATGGCCTTGACAGTCATCCCACGTCTTCCTTCCAGGCACTACATCTGACGTTTCCTTAGCCTCCTTTACTTTTTTTTTTTTTTTTTTTTTTTTTTTAAGATTTTATTTATTTATTTGACAGAGAGAGAGAGACAGCCAGCGAGAGAGGGAACACAAGCAGGGGGAGTGGGAGAGGAAGAAGCAGGCTCACAGCGGAGGAGCCTGATGTGGGGCTCGATCCCACAACGCCGGGATCACGCCCTGAGCCGAAGGCAGACGCTTAACCGCTGTGCCACCCAGGCGCCCCAGCCTCCTTTACTTTTTAATCTAGCACAGTCTCCTGCCTTTTCTTTTGTCTGAATTTTGGTCTTTGATGCCATTGCCAATTTTTGGGAGTCCAGGTTGGTGGTCTTACGGAATATTGCTCGTTTAGGGTTTGTCTGTTTCTTATGCCAAGTAGGCAGGTAGGTGAGGCTGGGTACTGCTTACTACACCACCACACAGTGATGGGCGGAGTGTCGGGTACGCCCAGGACTCTGACGCTCAGTGTGGTCTGTTGGGGAAAGTGGGGGGACTGCCAGAGCTCTCACTTGTAAAGGTATACTCTCCCCTCTGTAACGAATTTGTAATTAATGTGTAATACATAGGATAATACTCTCAGGATGTTCAGTAAGTTCTGACTGTTACTTATTTCTGGTACCTCACTCTATAAACGCCCTGGCAATGTCTCAGGACAGACTGAGGTGGACAAAGTGAAGGATCCTATCTGAAGGACAAATATGTAGGTAATCTCAAAGGGATCATAAAGCTCTGGCCGTAAACAAGTCTCTAAAAAGTGAAAGAGCAATAAATAGAAAAAAGGCCAAGGGTTACAGGATCGTCAGCAGAGTCCTAGATCGGATAGGCCAACGGTGAGTACAGAGGTCTCTGGCCAACAGGGAAGCATTCACTTAGATAACCAGATACTCTTCTCAAGGGCCTGGGAGCCTGCTATGCCTAAGGGTTAAGTGACAGAATCAGTGGCCAAAAAAACCCCTTCTGGCCAGCCCACCAGACCTCTAGGAAATGATAGTCCTGAATTTCCCTTCTCCTTTGTTCCACTCCCCTGTGGTTTCATCTCACTCCCTGTGAAGGAGATAATGCCACATCCCTTCCTGCCTCTGCTCCAGCAATTTCCTTCCTTACACTGTTCCCATAGTGGGGATCATGGCAGAGCAGGGAAGGGCTTCCATCATTTTAGAGCAGTTGGGGAGTAAAGAAGACCTGGCTCTTCAAAGTAGAAACCTTTAGTTTACTGGGAATGGGGACCATGCTGGGGAGGGGGATGCTTTCCCCTGAGGTGCTGTTGCTTTCATTTTTATGATCGGGCACAGCTGGGAAGAATAATTTATTGCCCAACACGAATAGACCATTTACAGTTCAGAGACAAAATTTTAAAGGAATTATTAAATGCAGCTTCTAATGGAGCCCATAATAACATTTTTCTTTGTGCAGTTGGGCCTAGGAGCTCAACTGAGGAGGGCACATCTTATTTTCCAGATACTGGTTCCACATGGGTTTCCCCAACCAATTGCAGCCACAGAGGCAAAAAAGAGAAGAGGCAGAATCAGGACCTAGCTGCTAACAGTCAATGCCCTCTCTAAAGAAGAGCCTTGTCGGCTTTCTCCTGTGATGGTGCTAAGCCAGTGTGGGTCTCTGGGCCACCTGCCTGGTCTGAGGGCGGGAGCCACACTCACCCGGATCACTCCCACTAGGAAACATAGTTCAGCAAACAGCACATCTCTCAAACCAGCCGCTATGAGAAGCAAAGCACGGGGCACAGAAGATAAATGTACTTCAATTATGGCTTTTTTGGCTAATTGCTGATTAGGGACTTGGCATGCTTTCTCAAACCGCAGCATTCTGCTGTTTTCTTTGACTTTCAGCTTTCTTTTTCTCCCAGGCAGGTCCCTATCTCAAGAAAATGTCAGGATGTCAACATAAAATAAATGTTAAATTCCTGGGCACCTCCCAGGTTGAGATCAGGTTAAAGTTCCAGGATGTGGGGGTGTCCTCAGACCAGAAATATTCCTTTCGTTTTACATCATGGAGACTTCATGGAATGAGTCACGCCTGCGCTCCTTTCTAGACATGGCTAGGCACACGAACCACATGGTTTTAAATGAAACTCATATGCACTGGCTACCATACATCTTGCAAAATGACTCCCTCTCCATTCCAAACTTCTCACTGCTCCTAAAGAAGCATGCTACATTCCAAATGAGATACAGAAGTGGGACACAGCTGGGATTCCTGACACCTCAAAGTTCTGTCTGGAGGGGAGTGTGCTTTATGGTCCTTTCACTCAATGAGGCTGAAGTGGTACGAAAGGTCATTTCTCAGCACTTGGCACTCCTGCTTGGGGCCCTGACTTCAAATCTCTCTCACAGTGGTGTCTCACAGTGGTATCTGCATCGCTCGCTCACTCTGTAGCCAGGGTATCTTCTGGAGACTCCTAGAAGCTGCCTGTGATCCTGCTAACCTCAAAGGGCACCTCAAAGAGGCTTAGATTCCAACCTCCCCACCTCCCCGGGGCTGCTCCCACCTGTCCTCAAAAAGCTGGGGCACACCAGCATCAGCATCAGCGGCTTCCCTGTCACGGCACCCTCCCAATCCAGCGTTTAGGAGCCCTTGGGAAGCAATTATCTGCACAGCGCAATCAAAAGAAGGGGGCTGTTCCAGCCTGAGCCCAGGATGTCACTTGGCTAAGGCAGAGCAGTGGATTTCAACAAAGAGAAACGTCCGTTCCCACGGAGTTTGGTAGAGAAAGCAGAAAACTTTCTTTTTACTGCACGCAGGAAATGGTTTTCATAGACGCTAACCACAGCTGGGCAATCTGTACAACCACAACATAGTTTCTCTTTAATAAATGGAAGATTTTTACCCATTGCATCACTAACCACCAAAAAGAATTCCCACCCTCCATCTCTAAGGAAAGGAAAGCGTAAGTCAAATCTCTTTCCTTTATCTGACAGCCAAGGCTTGCTAAAGCAGCTTTTTCATTCAGAAATGAGGCCTGTTCTACAAGGTTCCTATCACCCAACCCTACGGTGAGTGATATACAAACCCTGAACAAATTCAGTTTGTGTTCTGGGGTTCCCTCACAGCATGTGCCTTTATGACCACAATCCACCATGGGTCATGGCTAAAAGGTCTGAAAAAGGTGCTTTAGCAACTGCTGGCTAAGAGATGACGGTCTGCTGAAACGGGGCTGGCCAACCCTGCCATTAAGAGAAGGTTTGAGGGAATTAAAACAAGACTGCAGCTCTGACCCATAGCTCCTTGCCCCCAAGCCAGCAGAGCAGCCTGTGAGAGTCTGTGCCCCTCTCCTGGAACGGGGGGGCGGGGGGAGTGTGGGGACGGACAGTGTCTTCATGACGCCCTTCCTGTCCCTGTGAGGCTCAGCTGGTCATCAGCAGACTGCGTGAGCACGTTCAGATGAAGGAAGGAGGCTCAGAATTGCGAAACACTGACGCTCTCATCTGAATGCTGCAGCTCACACGAAAACGAGGAAGCACAACAAAACAGAACCCCAAAACTACCCAGCTGTACTGGGGAACAGGTTTCCTCGAAGAGGGAAGATAATGTTGACAATAACTCAAATACAGAAGCTACTAAATTTACTTGGATTTTGAAAGAGTGCTAGAAAATCTAATGACCAATCACTTCTTATTCTCAGCTAATACTTTTTGAAACCACTTTAACTGAGATATAATTCACATACCAAAGAATTCACCCATTTAAAGTATGCAAGTCAGTGATGCTTAGTATATTCAGTTGTGCAGTCATTACCACAATCTAATTTTAGAACATTCTGTCACGCCCTTATATCCATCAGCAGTCATCCCCATGTCCCCAGCCTTAGGCAACCACGAATCTACTTTTTCTATCGATTTGCCTATTCTTTCAACTACTACTTTTTTTAAAAAAGATTTATTTATTTATTTATTTGAGGAGGGAGGGGCAGAGGGAGAGGAAGAGAGCGAATCTCAAGCCGACTCTGAGCTGAGTGTCAAGCCTGACGTGGGGCTCGATCTCACAACCCTGAGATCACCACCTGAGCCAAAACCAAGAGTCAGATGCTCAACCGATTGTGCTACCCAGGCACCCCTCAACTATTACTTTTTTTTTTTTTTAAGATTTTATTTATTTATTTGACAGAGATAGAGACAGCCAGTGAGAGAGGGAACACAAGCAGGGCGAGTGGGAGAGGAAGAAGGCTCCTAAGCGGAGGAGCCTGATGTGGGACTCGATCCCAGAACACTGGGATCACGCCCTGAGCCGAAGGCAGACGCCTAACTGCTGCGCCACCCAGGTGCCCTTCAACTATTACTTTTAAATCCTAGGTTTAAGACTATCTTAAAGCATTCAGAAGCAACATGTCTTTGAGTTTGTACCTATTACATCTTCCTATAGGAAATGCACTGAAACTCCCCATCTGTCCCCTCTGCTGATGGTCACACAGAAATTTCGTGAGAGGCAGGAAAATCAGAAATCTAGACTTGAGACAAGAACACTGAGATATCTGAGCACTGCTTGGACACCCAAGTCCCGCACATCACCAGTGTTGGTTTGGATCTGTGTATGTAAAACGGTGGGACACGGTGGCTCAGAACTCAGTGCAGAAAACTGCCCTTACCACTTTATTTTTGTTGTTTTTAAATCCCAGGCGAGTCAATTTCTCTGAGCTTCAAGTAACCAATTAGTAAAATGAGGATAATAATAACTGTCTTGAAGGATGACGATTAAATGAGATATTCATCAAGTCAGCCCTTATTTGCTGAGCGCCTCCAGTGTGCCAGACTCTGCTGGCCACTGGAGATACACAGGTTTCTTATCCTCATGTGATTCATTCATGCAAGACAGATACGCAAACAAGTAATTACATTAGGAGAAAACTGCTGCTTAGTGCACTAGGAGCGGGAAGGCTGCAGGGGTGGGGGTGGGGGTGTCTGAAGTCTTAAGGACAAGAAGGAATTTGCCAGGAGGACAAGCTGGGACAGAGAAGTCCAGAAGGAGATTAATAATGCCTGCAGAATATGTGAAAGCATTTAGCACAACGCCTGGCACAGAGCAGATAATCAGGATTTCCTGCCGTCCCCACTCTTATTCTCAAAAGTCCTTGAAAAGATGCTCTAGAATCCAGAAAGAAATTAAAATCTTGCTGCTGCTAGAGAAAAAAAAATTCATTCTTGAGGACTTGTTTGTTCCATCTTTTTCTGAGGCTAATTCATCTGCGGCAGCAAAGTAGATTTTAAATTTTGACTTCTCCCCCCATGCCCAAACTTTTCATTTTGAAAAATTTCAAACCAATAAAAGCTCATCTCTTTAATTTAGAATAGCCCTCCTGTCTGCAGAACAGCCCCCAGTTTGGACCTGTCTGATTGTTAACATCAGCTTCTTTGAAGGCCTCAGGGACTTCGCCGGCACGGATCCCCAGACGGCTCTTCTCCATCTACACTCGCTTCCTGAGTGACCTCATCCAGGCCCAAGGCTTACATACCAGTTCCAAGCTTCTAGCCACTATGTCTGTCTTATCCTTGCACCAGCCCTCTGTCCCTAACTCCGGCCTTCTATACCCACCCACGCAGTGGACCTTGCCTGTGGCAGCTTGCCACACCTTAGCAGAGGGCGACGACACCTGGCCATGCTTACCTCTCAGATCACCTCTCCCAAGACTACCCCCATAATCCTGCCACCTCAGGCATGCACCCACCCTGTGGGACCCTCAAGCCCCTCTGTTTACCCTCAATACCCTCTTCCCTGACAGTGTCTTGGTTCACTTCCTCACCGTTGTCAAGTCTTGGTGCAAGGCTCACTTTCCTAGTGAGGCTTACCCCTGACTGTTCTATTCAATACTTCACCATCACCCCACACTCCTGATCCCCTGCCCTCCTCAGACTTTCCCTCCCTCCATAACACTTAGCATTTTCTGACACACTATGTTGTTTGTCATGTTTTCTGTCTAGCTCCATGCTGGAATAGAGACTCCACAAAGCTGGAACCAATGTCTGTTTTGTTCACTGATATAACCCAAGCACCTGGCACAGTGCCAAGCACATGGTAGGCACCCAATAAATATTTGTAAAAGAACGTATGAATATTAAGAAAACATATCAACTTCACACATTATAAACATATTCCAACAATGATACCTACTAAAGTAACAATTCTCTGTGCTGGCTAAGCTCATAGCTGCTGCCCGCCCTTGGCTCGGTTTTCTATGGAACTAAGTACTTCAGAGCAGGGACAGGAAAAGCATTTGTTCACTGCACCAGATGGCAGACCCCCCTGAATGGCTGTCAGTAGCCTGGAATTTGTCCTAGGCTGGCCTCAGCACCACCCTGAGAGCCTGCAGAATGTTCCATGATCTTGTCATAAGTTGCAATCTGGGCTACCAGGGGCTAAGATACCTTCATTTTTAAAAAAGGATTTTATTGGGGCGCCTGGGTGGCACAGCGGTTAAGCGTCTGCCTTCAGCTCAGGGCGTGATCCCGGCGTTGTGGGATCGAGCCCCACATCGGGCTCCTCTGCTATGAGCCTGCTTCTTCCTCTCCCACTCCCTCTGTTTGTGTTCCCTCTCTCGCTGGCTGTCTCTATCTCTGTCAAATAAATAAATAAAATCTTAAAAAAAAAAGATTTTATTATTTGATAGAGAAAGAGACTGAACAGGGGGAGAGGTGGAGGGAGAGGGAGAAGCAGGCTCCCCACTGAACAGAGAGCCCGACACAGGGCTCCATCCTAGGACTCTGAGATCATGACCTGAGCCTAGGGCAGACGCTTAAACAACTGAGCCACCCAGGTGCCCCTAAGATACCTTAATTGAGAGGCGCCCAGGTGGCTCAGTCATTAAGCGTCTGCCTTCAGCTCAAGGCATGATCCCAGGGTCCTGGGATCAAGGCCCGCATCAGGCTCCTCCACTGGGAGCCTGCTTCTTCCTCTCCCACTCCCCCTGCTGTGTTCCCTCTCTCTCTGGCTGTCAAATAAATAAATAAAATCTTAAAAAAAAAAAAAAGATACCTTAACTGAAACACAAATAAGGGGCAGAATTGAGGGGAATGCTGAACGAATCTTCTGCCCCCCCCCTTTTGGATCTCCCTGATAACAGAATTTGCAAACAAAACAAAACAACAACAAAAGTGGTATTTGGATTTATTTTATGTGAAAATGCAGCTCTGGAACAATCAGGTCAGGAAACCTCATCTGCTGTGTGTGGCAAGTGAGTTTTTTTCCCTTGCCACTGGCTACTTTATGCAGGGCTGCTTTTGTTTGTTTGATTTTAGGGGACTAGTTTTAAAGTCATTTACAGTAGTATGTAATGAGCCAGAAGCAATGCCTGAGTCCAGCTTTGAAGCTAAAACTGGCACTGAATAGACGTAATTGGAGCAATTAGCTAACTCAATACTCAGCCAACTGCACAACTTCTTGTCAGAATCTGCCAGAAAGAATTATCCAGGTGTACAGAGTTGCTACAGGCAGCAAATTGAGTTGCAGGAAAGATGAGTACTCCCTCCAGTTGTCCCACCAACCACGTCACAGTGAGAGAATTATGCAGATACTTTCTCTTTTGTTCAGTGAGAACCTGAGCTGGTATACACAATGGAAGAGATAAGATGGTGACAAGAAGCTAGAAAAAGATGCAAAAATGAACTGGTTCCTCTCACGAGATGTCTTGGTACTTGGCCAGAATCCCAGGGATAAAGAGAAGATTCTAAAAACTTCCAAAAGGTTGGGGGGGGGAAATGAGGTCATATACAAATATTCAAGAAGTCCAAATGGCTTCAGACTTCTAGAAGCCCAATGGAGCAGTGTCTTCACAATTGTAAAGATGAATAATTTTCCACCTGCAACATAACCAGGAAAACCAGTAATAAAATGTGAAGTTAGAACAAAGTCATTTTCAGAAATGCAAAGTCTCAAAAATATATCCCCATAAACCATTTCCTCAGGATGTTACTGGAGGATGAGTTCTACCAAAATGGGAGAATAAACCTGGAAAGAAGACGACAAGGGATCCAAGAAACAGAGCAGCTACACAAAGAGGGATGAAACAGCTCAAGAGAAAGCCAGGAGAACAAAGAGCCCCGACTTGAGCAGGAGGGTGGAAGGGTCCAGAAGGGAGGGGCGAGGGGGAGAGGGATGGAAATGACAGATTTTCTGACATAGTCAAGAACAGTAATGAGAGGGATTTTACAGCCCCTTTGAAAGAATTTGGGAAAAATTTGTGATAGGGACATAGAAAACCAAGCAACTAACAAATATACAAATATATACATGAGAATATAACGTTAGTCCACATCCTGGCTCTATAGTGAACAACACTACAGTGACGACAGTGTCATTAAACTGGGAGACTGGAAGGAGGACTTGGGATGTTGAGGGGTGGGTGGTACAAGAGGTTATTCTTCCAAAACAGAAGCTGGTGCATCTTAAAAATGGGTTAACAGGAAGTTAATAAAATAATGTCTAAAATTGATAAACCAAGAAATAATGGTACACTAAACACATTTGTTTAAAATATGAACCAAAAAATACCCGAACTAGCTAAAAAGAATTTAAAGCAGTTGCCTCTGGAAAGCAGGACCCAGGACTGAGTCAGGAGACTAAACAGCACATTTGACTTTGCAAACTGTGCACCTGTATGACTTTGACTGGATACCCAATCTCGGTTAATACATCTTAATGCTCCTTGAGCAGAAAAGAAGAGAAAGGCATTTTTCTGTGCAGCCACCGGTCTGGCAGTATTAGGCTCTTGGCCCTCCTGAGAGGCAATGTGTCCTCTTTGACCTCTGCTGCTCTTCTCATTTAACACATTGCTTACTGTTTATCCTTAATAAAGATTTTCTACATGTACCTTCCTTCCTGTAACACTGACATACCTGAATTGAGCTGTATTTGAGTGTTCTCTGTATAGGTCACTTGTTCTTTTAATTAACGTATTTACTCATTCAAAATGTCTTAACACTCCTGCCATATGCTAGCAGCCATGCTGATGCCAGCAATACAAAGAGAAGGACAGCCTCATTAGGGTTCTGAGGGAGCTACAGCCCCTGGGGACACCTGACAACTTTCAGGGATGAAATCCTCTCCCTGCTCCTCCCTCAAACAGCCAGCAGAACATTTTTCAGTGCTTCTCAGTACTGTCCTAGAATCCCCTGTGGTTAATAAAAATGCAAACTCCAGGGTCCATCCTGCTTCCTGAATCTGGGCACAGGGCCCTGGGAGCTGTACTGTACAAGGAGCATACGACAATTTGAGGGCCATTATTTTAGAGAAAGTTCCTGATGCCTCCCACTGAAGCACATTACCATTTAAGTAATTATCCAAAGTTTATAGTTTGAAGATAAATCGAATGGGCTGTTTAAACATTCGGGTAAGGCTGTGGACTCCATTTGGGTCAGCCGGACCACGTCACTGAGGAGTCACAAAGCTAGTTTTCAAAAATAATGATGGGTATATAGATCGAGGATTTTTTTATTTTATTTTTTTTAATTTTATTTATTTATTCGACAGAGAGACAGCAAGAGAGGGAACACAAACAGAGGGAGTGGGAGAGGGAGAAGCAGGCTTCCTGCTGAGCAGGGAACCCGATGTGGGGCTCGATCCCAGGACCCCGGGATTACGACCCGAGCCAAAGGCAGATGCCTAACAACTGAGCCACCCAGGCACCCCAGATTGAGGATTTTTTTAAAAAAGATTTTTATTAATTTGAAAGAGCGCATACAAGCTGGGGGAGGAGCAGAGGGCGAGGGAAAGGCAGAAAATCCCAAGCACACTCCGAGCTCAACCCGATACGGGGCTCAATCCCGCAACCCCAAGATCATGACCCGAACTGAAACCAAGAGTTGGACACGTGACCGACTGAGCCACCCAGGTGCCTGCCCCTCAACTGAGAATTAAGGTGAGGCCAGGAAGAGGGTGGTTCCGTCTTCTATATCTGGTTGTGAACTCGCTGGGCAGAATCATGCCACTGGCAAAGCTGGAGAAACAAAGTGCTCCCCAGGGAGAGCCAGGGAGTGCACTGACGAAATGATGAAAGAGATGAAAGCTAGAACATTGTTCCAGTGCTTAATATAAAAGGTTTTCCAGAATCACATTTATTTCTCAGTAGATTCTGCATGCTGTTAACTAGCATGAGGAGCACAAAACTGTTTAGAACTCTCATGAGAATGCCCCTCATTTTATTAACAGTCAAGCTTCACTGTCCATCCCCAAGTACACTGAGTCCAAGTAGCACAATTTTGCTATTATTCTGAAGACTGTTTCTCAGGCAGACAAGCCAGCCCTTATGATGACAAAATGAAGCACATTCCAGTTATTGAAAGCTGAGAAAAACACAAAGTGGGCCTTATTCACCAGGGCTACTTCCAGGGGCAATGGCACTCATTCCACAGTTTCTCGGGATGGGCCTCCTCTGCCGTCAGGCACTGCTCCACCTGCTGTGTGAGCCATCAGGCCCTAAGCGCCACAGACTTAGAAGAAAACATCAAACTCCACCGTGCCTCAAACTTGCCCCCTGCAAAGGCAGCCAAATGCAGTCAGTCCCCCCATGTCGGCCCCCATGCTGTGCTCAAACATTCCTGCACGGACAGCAGAGCACAAGGAAGAGCGGCCTCTCTGGCTGTCACTTCTGTCTTTTCCAGCAGCACCCACCTGCCCCATTTCTTGGCACTGAAATTTACATAGAGTGAACCGCACAGGTTAAGGGTACACTTTATCTGCCAGTTTAGTAAATGCAGACCTCTGTGTAACTCGTGCTTCCAGTCCAAATACAGACTACTTCTATGATCCCAGAAAGCTCCTTCTCAGTCAATTCCCACTCCCCGTTCTGACTTCTATCATCAATAAGTTTTGCCTTGTTCTGAACTTATTCTTTATTTATTCTTTTGCAGCTGGCTCATTCAGGTAGCCCGCTTCTGAGGGCCATGCCCGTTGCGGGTATCAGTCCATGCTGTGGGTACCAGTGGTCTGTTTTTGGTTTGCCCCACTTGGTTTAGTCATTCTCCTGTCAAGAGGCCCCCGGGGTGTTTCTAGTTTTGTGCTACTGTGAATAAAACATTCTCGTACAGGTTTTTTTTGTAGACACGACATGCTTTAATTTCTTTTGGATGAAAGCCTAAAAGTAGAACAGTGTGTCACAGAGTAGGTATACATGAAACCTAACAAAATGTGAAACACAGAGCCAAAATTATTAAGCCTCACAGTTTAGGTTCCCACCAGCAATGCATCACCAGTTCCGGATGCTCCATGTCCTCACCAACACACAGTGGTCTCAGTCTTTTTCATTTCAGCCCTTTCAGGGGGTCTGAGCAGAGATCTACTGTGGTCTGAATTTGCATTCACCTGATGACTAATGCTGAACACTTTTTTTCATGTGCTTATATCTGTAATCTTTTGTGAAATGTCGATTTTTTCCCATTAAAAAACTGGTTGCCTTTTTTATTGTCACGGTTACTTTAAGTATATATATCAGATATATATTTTGCAAATATTTTCCTTCAGTCTGTGACTTGCCCATTCACTTAATGATGAGCAGGAGGCGGGCTCCTGAGTCAACATAAAAGGGAAAAAAGTAGTGACGTCACAGATTTAAAGAAACAAGTGGATCAGCATTTCTTCTTTAGCAAATGCAGACTCATAATTATTCCACTGTCTAAAAGCAAGCTAAATTTTAGAAGAGACAATCTCTGGCGGCCGCCCTTCAGAAAGTGCTGTGCTGCAGAGCCGAGGTAAATCACAGGAAATGAGTTAAGAGGGAACATGCCTCTACCAAATGAGAACCAGAGAGGGAAGTCCTGAAATGCCACCAACATTGTCATCAAACCAGAAAGTTTTTGTTTTAAAAAGGGGGAGGGAAGTGAAAAAGGCAAGGCAAGGAAGTCTTTAAAGCCTTCATACCACATTCTGGTTATTATATGGCCCATTTCTTTTTTCGCTCTCTCCACAAGCTGATTAAAAAATAAGGAAGGAAGTTATGGTGGTGAGAGCAAGGCGTTAAAACCGTGCGGCTTCTGGACTGTACTCTAATTCATCTGCCGTGTGGGCTGCCCCCACCCTGGAGCAGTCACTCCTTCATAATTTCTACGTCAGTGGCTGAGACACAGAGAGACCAATTTAACTGCGAGAGGCCATGAGCATTATGAATCATTAATGCTCTGCAAGAGGCTCCATGGCACACAGCTACTGCGGTATTAGTTATCCTGATCCTGTGCAAAGGCCAACAATGACCACCACCCCACCCCCACTGCCTCCCACTGATCCCTGACCTGCTGCCTCCTTAGAGCACCGGACCTACCTGCACATGTGGCAAAGTTTGCTTTTTTTCCCCTCTCCTGTAATTAATTAATCCGAACAAAACCCTTTAGAACAACAGAAACAGGTGAAGGGGAACAGGAAAAAGGATAAGAATCAGGATAAACTGTTGCAACAATCCCACTGTCCAGACCATCCTGCCAGCCTGGAATGCTCTGGAGAACATCCACACTTCTCAGAAAACGGCTGCGGGCCAGCAGCCCTGTCTGGTGCTGCAGAAGCCAAGAGCTGGAGGCAGTGCTGGGGATGGAGGTGGTTTCCATCAGAAGTGGGGGAGAAGGGAAAAAAGGTGGAATCTTTGACTATGCGTGTGAAATCATCAAAACAAGGTTACAAAGGAAATGAAAGGTGGGACACTCCCAGCACAATGTAAACCCTATCAAATTGAAACAAGTCTGGAGACCAAAAAAAAGCCTCTTCACCAGGTCAATGGATGGGCTGAGGGTACACAAATGGGGGCTGAGAAATGGCTCAGGTGTCCCTAAAATCAGTCTCCTGGTGGGGACAGTCCCTGGACTCAACTAACTCAGTGATGCTTCTGAAGCCGGCCATCTACTTTGTGCAGGCCTTGCCATCTTATAAATGCTCTAATCTGCCCTCCGGTCAGCTTTCAAAGACCCCAGATCTCTTGATTTACAATGAAATGTTGGAGCTATCAGAAAATGAAGTTCGTATTTGCCAGAAGTCTTGACAGTAACTCTCTGCCATCGGTGGGGGAGGGGGGTAGACTTAAACCTTTACCTAGATTATGGAACTGGTCAAAATCCAAAATGATCAGAAAGGGACCCAGAGAAAATAACATCTTGCCAGTCCCCTAGTCATCAATTCTTCTTTTTCTGAGGCAACCTCTGCGACTAGATTCTCATGTCCTTCCAGAGTTATTCGCTGCATAAGCGAACATTGACAATTCACAGACTACCCCTCAGTAGCTGATTCCCCAGCTTTGTACGTAGAATTTACTTCCTACCTGACCTTTGTGGCAAATCTCCATATATTTTGTTTCTGAGTCCAGAAATAAAGCTCTGCAAATCAATTTTTTAAAATCATGTTTCCTCCTTCCAGAGCCATTTCACGCTTTTCCAAACAATGCACATAGTTGTATATATTCTCTCTCACTTCTTAATATAAATGATCAGATGCTCCCTGCACTATTCCACTCCTTGCTTTTTTCACTTATTTATACATTTCAGAGATTATGACCACTGCATACATAAAGCATATCCTCATTCCTCTGTTCTACTGTATGGAAGCACCATAATTTATCCGGCAGTCACTCCTGATGAACCAATGATGATCTTTTGCCACTACAAACACAGAGAGCCACATGTCTTCGTGAAAACAGACTTCCCCATTAAGGTGGGTGGTAGTTTTTTTTAAGATTTATTTATTTAGAGAGAGAGCACCCCAGGCTTTACTGCTCTTTGTCCCTCCTTACTGGTAACACCTACTAACTTGTCTGGCTACTTCCCTATCACTGACTCTCGGCTTCAGCCCCCTTGCTCGGCGTGTCCTCCCTCTGTCAGGTGACTTTAATATCCACAGATGATCCAAACTTGGCCTCTCAATTTTTTACTTTCTCAGCGCCAAGTAACTTTTTTTTTTTTTGAGAATGACTTATTTATATGGGGGGAAGGGGCAAAGGGAGAGGGAGAAATTAAATCTCAAGCAGACACCCCACAGTGCAAGGAGGCTGACATGGGGCTCAATCCCACAACCCTGAGGCCATGACCCGAGCCAAAACCAAGAGTCAGACGCTCAACCAACTGAGCCACCCAGGCGCCCCCAAGTAACTTTTCTTTAGCCCAACTCAGCCACCTATCCCCATGGGCATTCTCTGATACCTACAAACTTCCACAACCTTATTTCAAAGGTTCTACTCTGATCATTTCCTCTCACCCTTTGTGGCTTGAATACATTAGTACTTCCACTAACCTCAATGGCAAATCCAGGAAGGAGGAGCAAAGAGAATTTGGAAGCAGTGACAGGGTATATGGAAGACATTAACTTCACCTTCAGGTCTTGGGAAATGTGAAGCACAGGAGATAAAAACCAGCTTCTGCCTGAGGCTACGCTGTAGGACCACCGCACCCAGTTTCCCATGAAGGCAGGTCAGGGGTCATTCAGCAAGGAAGCTGAAACTGCACAGGTTCAGAGTTTGCAACCCCAAAATATGCCACTTTGGCATTGATTATTTTGAATTCAAGGTCCTTGAGAAACGGCCAGTGCCAGAAAGACACCTGGACCCTTCTCCATCCTCCTAAAAGCAGAGGATAAATTTCCCATGTGAAAGGTACCTTCACTGTGCCAGAAGGGTAGAGGGCATCCTTATCACCAGAGATGGGAGAATCAGGGCTAAGAAGGTCACGAACTTACCACCCCCAGCCCTACCCCCTTTGTCTTGTCAACTACTCACAAATTTGTCTTTTTGCTTAAAGTGTATAAAAGCTTCCTGCTTTGGTCACTTTGTTGAGTCTCGTATTTTTATGGGGCTCCCAAACATACAAAATTAAAATTCTCTGTTAATCTGCTTTATGTCAATTTAATTATTTGATCAGCTGAGGAACTTAGAAGGGAAGAAGGGAAAAAATTTTCCACTCCTACAAAACTAAAGAGACATCACTCAGCCCCAAAGTGCACGTGGGTATCAGAATATAGGGAGAGGAGGGATGGGGACCAGTATCTTACAGATGAGTGTAATCTGGAGGCCTGGGCTTCCGGTGACAACCACAATGGATGTCAGAGCACATGACGGGAAGGGACCTCTGGTCCTCTGGTGTCGGCTTTTGCCTGTGTCTACAGATGCCACTGCTGTCAGGAGTATGCAGCTGCTCAAGTTCTAGATTACTGACCTAATCTGTTTCTGGCGTTTTCTCCCCCTCAAGCTTCTTTTGTTGCCTTTTAATTTTTCTGGATAACATCTCTCCCGCAATTCTATAAAATAGGCATCACAAGTGGGAAACTGAGTTTCTAGGGTGCCTGGGTCAGTCAGTGAGGTGTCTGCCTTCAGCTCAGGTCATGACTGTGGGGTCCTGGGATCGAGCCTCATGTCTGGCTCCCTGCTCAGTAAGGACTCTGCTTCTCCCGCTCTCTCTGCTGCTCCCCCTGCTTGTGCTCTCTGTCAAATAAATAAAATCTTCAAAAAAAAAAACAAACAAAAAAGAAACTGAGTTTCTGTACACCTGAAAAAGTTCATTTGCCTGTGATACCCAAGGAATAGCTTTCCTGGGTATGGACCTAATCCTAGGCTCTACATTATTTTCTCTCAGGACCATGAATATGTTCTGTGTATTTTTTTTTTTTAAAGAAAAGAATTTTTAAAAGATTTATTTATTTTAGAGAGAGAGAGAGAGAGACAGTGTGCAAGTTGGGGGAAGAGAAGAGAGAGAGAGAGAGAAAGAAGCAGACTCCCTGCTGAGCCCAGAGCCCGTGGTCGGACTGATTCCATGACCCTGAGATCATGACTGGAGCCAAAACCAACAGCCAAATACTTAACCGACGGAGTCACTCAGGCACCCCAGAACCATGAATATGTTTGTTGGGTCATCATCTTCTTGCACCCAACGTTGCCAATAAGACTATGATGCCAACCTGATTCTTGCTTCTTTATAGGCTGGACTGTTTGCTCTCTCTGGAAGCTTCTGGGATTTTTCCTTATCTTTCATGTTCTGAGACTTTTGTTATATGTGTTTTTAAAAAACAAAATCCAACAGAGTAAATTTTAAAGATCTAATTGGCTTTATTAATCAATTCATGAATCAGGCAGCAACCATTCTAGCAAGTAGAGGGGAGCTCCTAGGAGTTGTACAAAATGGAACATATTTATGAGGAAGTGGGGCAAAAAGTGATTGGCAAAAGAAAAGAAAGGACCCTTTGGGGCTGAGGTTTTACGCAGATTACCTTATCTTCCTTTGAGGGATGGAGAGTGAGAACATGCAGACTACTTCATAGGTACCAACCAGAAATTCCAGATTAACTGTGGTAAAATTCGACTCCAAGCGAGGCTGAATCTGCACTTCGGTCCGCAGGGGCCTGCCTGGGGCCTGGAGTTCTCTTTTTAACAGTGTAAAATGTCCGTCTTCTCACACTGATAAATTCACAGTGGGTACTCTGCCGAACCCTGTCATTCTAAGGATTCTTGCTTTTCTTTTATTTGGGAAATTCTTTTCATCATTTCTTTGGGTGTGTTCCCCTCCATTTTCTCTTCTTCTCTCAGAACTCACTGGATAAACCCTGAACTTCTGAAAAGACCCATTATTGTATTCGCTTTTCTGTCACTCTACCTTTTTGTTATTTTATTTCCTAGGAAAATTCTTTGGCTCTTTCCTCCTGCTAATTCCCTTTAGTTGCACCCATTATACTCTATAGCCCCTATAAAGACATTCTAGCTAAAGAACCATGTTTTGTTTCCAAGATCTAGGAAATTAACTTCATTCTTTCCCATAAGAGCTTGCTCTTGTTTCATGAATGCAATATTCTCTTTTTTATCCTTTTCAGGGTATAAACACACTTTCTCTAAAGTCTCCTTCTTTATGCAGGGCCTGGGTGGCTCAGTTGGTTAAGCACTGACTCCTGGTTTCAGCTCAGGTCATGATTTCAGGGTCGTGAGATCGAGCCAAGTCAGGCTGCACACTCAGTGAGGAGTCTGCTTGAGATTCTCTGCCTCTCTCTCTCCAGCTGCCCTTCCCCTGCTCTCTCTCTCAAATACATAAATTTTTTAAAAAGTCTCCTTATTAATGTTCTATTTACTTGAACACTCCCCTGTTATCTTTTCAATTTCTTGAATTTGGAGCTTCTCTTCTATGACTGACACTGGTTTTCCTCTGATGTTTGGTGACTCTGAGCTATGTGCTTGCTCTGATGTTTCAGACCCCCCAGTGCGTAAATCTATTCACCAGAGCCCATATATAGTAATCAAAGGGAGGGACGGGACACACTGGGCTTTTAGACTCTGATTTCTCTTTTAAGAGAACTCTATCTGCCTTCTATACTTCAGGAATTTCTCAAATTTCTAGACTACTCAGGACATTTTTTTTCACCATTGTTAAAGACATATTTTTCTGTTGTATTTAGGGATTTGGGGCATATGTGTGGTGACATGTGTTTAATTTACCATCTTAAAGACATTTTAGCAGTGGCCATATAGCACTGACCAGGTAGAGAGTGTTCTAAGTATGAGCCACTAACACCAAGCACCTGATACATGTCTTAAGAGTAGAGTAAGATTCCTTCCTAGTATCAAAATGGGCAAATATATGAGGTATCTTTAAGATGATGGATCCTTTTTTTTTCTTGCTTACCAAACAAAGCCTCCTGTTACTTTTTATGATTTTCCAGGTGTTGGTTTTGAGATGCCTTAATAGACAAACTCTTTTGATTAGTGAAACAGTAATTATAATAAACATATTCTTTTTTCCCTTCTATTTTTTAAATAAAGTTTCTTTTTTTCCTTTTTAAATATTTTATTTATTTATTTGTCAGAGAGAGAGAGAGGGAGAGAAAGGGTACAAGCCGGGGGAACAGCAGGCAGAGGGAGAAGCAGCCCTCCCCTGCTACCCAGGGGGCCTGATGTGGGACTCGATCCCAGGACCCTGGGATCACGACCTGAGCGGAAGCCAGGCACTAAGCAACTGAGCCACCCCAGGCATCCCTTAAATAAACATTTTCTAAACCAAATGTAACACCAGCTTTAGGAGTATGGCTGTCATGAATCATTTCACCAGTATCTAATCAATTGATAAAATCACATTTCTAGAATTGCAAAGCTGAGAAATAAACCCTGCAACAGAGGTATGCACAACAACCCTAGGGACCCCTGGGGCCCCCTCTGAATCATGAACATCACCAACAACCAATCACTAAAAGAAAAAATAATTTGGGAGAAGAAAGTATTTCTAAGACTTGTCCAAGATAGCCCGATTTGAAGGAGACTGCTTTTTGTCTAGTAAACTGGAGAGGATATGCCTCCTGAAATAAATGCCAAGGTAATAACACACACATACTTAATCACAGAAGTTAAAATTTCTCTTTCCTATCCTGAAATACTCACATAAAACTCAAATACCTATCTCGCTCAATTCAAAGCTGTTTCTTGTCAGAGTAATGGGCAGGGAAATTCTTCAATAAAATGTCATTGCCTTGGGGTAAAAAGCAACATAACAAATAGAAGATCAGTTTTATTAAGGTTCTGCAATAAGAAGAAAATATTTTTAAAATTAGATTCCTGCGTGCAAACGAAGTTGATACTGAAATAAAGAAATGCAGCAACGGAAGCTATCAGTAGGCTCCCCGCTTCTCTGTCACTACCGTTCTTTATTCCCCAACTGTTTCTCATTTGCTAAGTAAGAAAGAGTTAACTCATAAATTAGATGAATGTTTCAGCTCCATAGCAAGCTTTTAAGAATAGGGTCAACGTAAGGACTAGATTCTTCATTAACTCATTAACAAGACAGGTCACCGTGGCCTCAGGGTTCATTTATCAGCAGGAAAACCTCAGCTGGTAATGGCTGGTTGTTTCCTGCACATCTCAAAATTCAGAATGGAGCAGCAGACTCCATTGTGAGTCCGCTTCCTGGCTTGGAAGGAAAGAAAATATTTTCATGATGACTATTCTTTTCTCAGGCTGCTGTTACACTTGGCCCAAAGGCCCAATGGGCAAACATGGGGCTTCTACTCCCAGAGACGTTCTAATGCTTTTTGTTCCTAGTTAATTACGGTCTAATGATGTTATGTGTAACCTCATTGGGTTTTACGGACAAGGTACTATTTTTAAGCAAATTTTTACGTAAATGTTAATAGCTGTAAATGAGGCAAGTTTCAGCAGTGATTGCCCAACCACGTACCAGCAGCTACCATTCTCCTTGGTGGCTCCTGTTCTCTCTGTGACCTACTGTTCATAGTCCAAAATGGATTCAAAGCTATCAATAACCTTGTGGAAACCCAACTGGTTTTGTTATAATGCTCAGAAAGTCTTTCTTTTGTAGTGTTGAGCCTGGCATCTACCTAGGGGAGGAAAACCATGAAAGATGGTGCAATCATCGCACTGTCAAAGACTGGCAATTTCTCTTCAAAATAAGCGACTGGTTGGATTAGCAGGGAGCTTAAAGCAAAACTCCAAAGTAAAACCTCTCAGTGGGGGGAATTCTAAGTCACACTCCTGTGTATTTGGCATTGCTCTGACAATTAAGCCTTGGGAAGGCTTCTCTGGCCTTACTGCAAATAGCAGGTTTCAGCAGCGTATGAGGAAAAAAAGACCTGACCCCGCCACCCCCCTTCCCAGCCCTGAACCAGCAGTGCTGACAGAGCTTGCACCTCGCCAAGAAAAGGAAAGTCGGCCACAGCATCTCTGAGGAGGTAGAGGGGTTCTGTTTCCTTCCCACTTCTTGCTTTTGTGACTGTTTCTAAGACTCCTCTTCTGTGCTCAATGTATTGCTCTTCCCCAGCAGCCAGCTGAGGAGCCAGGGAGCTAAAGTGAAAAGAGCTGGCCGCGGGGATGGAGGGGCCTGTCTTTGGACTCTGGTCCTTAGTCTCTCTGTGCTCCTTTCCCGTGGTCTCTGTCACTTCTAAAACCCTAGTGGCACTGTCTTAATTCCAAATACTTGTATAGAGGGCATTTTCCAGGCTAAACACTTCAAATATGCACCTCACGTGCCTGAATATCATAGGCCACACCAAGGAAAGATGTTCCCAGTTTCTAGCACACTCCCATGACCAACTTCCGGAGCTGGCCATGCTATAGGGGTTTTCTAAACCTCTGATGATATCATAGCTTACTTTTTACTGTAAGATGTAGGGACCAGGGATACTTTCTTATTATTATTGTTGGGGAAAATCTCCGATTTACTGTTTTGAAAAACTGCCACTCACAAATCCATGTTGACACTTATATTTTCGCTGGTACCCTCCCCCCGCTCCAGGAAGAACGAGTCAGTAGTGCGACAAGCACTTACGAGTACAAAACGTTGCTGTCTCCGCCTCACAATAGCTTTGGCAAAAGAAGAGTGTTTTCTTTACCAGCTGGCTCATGAACAGAAAGACCATAAAAATGTGCTTAATTAGAAGAAGAGGGGCAGGTACTAAGGAGGTCACACTGCTGGCTCATCACTTCCCATCCCCAGCGGATGCCAAAGCCAAATCCAGGTACAGTTCAGACAGACTCTTACACAGCAGCATACCGCTGTCCACCTGCACACAAAAGCCGATTAAGAATCCTTTCTCTAGACTCTTACTTGGGAGAAAAACAAACAAACAAACAAACAAACAAACATTTTGAGGTCAGTGGCTGGGTTAAGAGTCAGGAACCCTCATTTTGCCTTCGTGAGAAGGCTTAGGTCAGTAATTCTCAATCTTGGGCGATTTTGTCCCCAGGAATATCTGGCAACCTCTGGAGGCATTTCTGGTTATCCCAACTTGGAGAAGGAAGAGGTATGATGGGCACCCAGTGGACAGAAGCTAGGGATGCTGCTAACATCCTGTAATGCACAGGACAGCTCTCCACAAGAAAGAACTATCCAGCCCAAATGTCAGGGGTGCGGAGGTTGAGAGGCCCTGCCTTCGGTGAAATGGCACCCCGTGTCCAATGGCAGCCACTCTGCAGAGCTGCTAAAATGAATACAGCAGTCTCCTTGAATTAGCACTCTGAGCTCCTTGGAAGAAAACCAGATTTAAGGTCAGGCCCATAAGTGAACATGCTCCTTGAGTGAGAACTTCTGGTTGTTCTTGGGGAAGATGGAGATGAGCCTGGTTCTTGGGAAAATGAAAAAAAAAAAAAATCTCTGGGCTAAATGTAAAGATTCTATTGCATGACACTAAGCATTTCTAAATACCATCAGTAAAAACCCTTTCACATTTCAGCTGGTTAGAGAATAAAATGCTGGCGGCATGAGACGGCCAGTTTTCTCTGCACACACATGTTCATCTCTCTGGTTTATGGCAGCTCCTTTGTTGAGGAATCCACCTCTGAGCAGCCCTCAAGTGGCCTGGGAAAAGCCTGGTTAGGACTCGCTCACATTAATGTGCTGACTCCATTTTTCTCCAGCAAAAAAGATGCTGGTCTACACAACGTTGATGAGAAACGATCGCTAATGGAATTGTTCCAACATGGGAAGGAATTTGAGAGAAAATATATGTCCATGACAAAACAGCTGGGGCAATTCCCACAGTCTTAAGGGGAGCATGAGGCCCCAGAGCATGTGAAGGAAGCCTGGGAGGGATTTCATGACCTCATCACTAGCCCAACTATTTTAAAAGCTTCAAATAGAAACCAAGCACTAAGCTTTGGAACTACCTCAGCTAGTAAACTAAGTAGAAAGAACCCTCAAAGGTGGCCTGATGAGCTAAAAATGATCAATCGCGTAAGATTGACTAATCCTATTCTTTCTTGCCATGCCACTGTAAATCAGTCAATCAATGCAAGATCAGCTCATGTAAGGTTGATTTCCTAAGGAGGCAAAGGAAAGGGAGTAATTCAGCAGACGACTGGATAGCTGAGTAGACTGGGTAATGAGTATGCAACACTTTTATGCAGAATTTTTTTAAATTATGAGGACATTTTAAGAATCTCTAGTAAGAAACACTTGTTTCTTACTAGATGTGGGGCATTTGTTTAATTATGAGGACGTTTTAAGAATCTCCAGTAAGAAACAGTTTCCTCCTTATCCCCAAATTAAACCAGCATGAATGATTTTAGAGCTCTTATTTGGTGCAATTATGGTAAGACAATGGGCTTTAATAAACCACAGTTACTTAAAACCCAATGGATCAACTGCTTGGCTGTTGGATGAAACTAACCAACCTCTACCAGTAGTGTACAAATTCTGAAGCAAATGATAAGCTTGCCCTATCAGCATATACAAAGCTTTGGGGGCCTAGGCATATTTTTTTCATTTCTATATACAAACATAAAAAGGAATCAGGGTAATGACTGCACAACAATATGAATGTACTAAATATCACTGAACTATATGCTTTAAATTAATTTTATGTTTTGTGAATCTCACCTCAGTAAGAAAACAAAGGAATCAGGAGTTGAATCAGTTTGCTTTAGAAAACAAAATCATTGGGGCACCTGGTTTGCTCAGTTGGTTAACATTTGCCTTTGGCTCAATCAGCCTTCGGTCTAGGTCATGATCTCAGGGTTCTAGGACTGAGCCCTCAACTGGACTCCTTGTTCAGCAGGGGGTCTGCTTCTCCCTCTCCCTCCTCCCCCCTGCTCATGCTCCGTCTAGCTCTCTCTCAAATAAATAAGTAAATAAATAAATAAATAAAATCTTAAAAAAAACACTTGTTTTAAAAAAGAACAAAAAACAAAATCATGAGAAGTAGGCCTTCTCGACAAGTATCTATAAAATAATGGTACAATTCATGACCAAACAACTCTATTACAATAGCTCATGCTCAGATGTTTTATAGAAGTGTATTCACATGGTGCCTGGGTGCCTCAGTCTGTTAAACGTCTGCCTTTGGCTGAGGTCATGATCCCAGGGTCCCAGGATTACTGCTCAGTGGGGGTCTGCTTCTCCCTCTGCCTCCTCCCCCTACTGCTTGTGCTCTCTCTCAAATAAATAAAATTTTTAAAGAAGAAGTATATTCACATAAGAATAAAAAAAGGAAAGCTGACTGAAGACTACTCAAAATAAGTTTTTAGAATGAGAATAAAAATCTTTAAGAACAACACAGAAGCAACACCTTTTAGGAAAAATGTCTCCAGAACATGTGAAAGAATGTGGTGAATAGGAGTTTAAGATCATTTGTTTTCCTGTCATGATTAGTTTGAGGTAGGCCAATGTGGAAGCTGGAATATAAGGAATGCAAGTGAACCCTAAGATCTTGAGACATGTTGATCTTTCTTTCCTCTTTAAAGATTTTTAAAATTAATTAGTTAATTAATTTAGAGAGCCACACAAACAGGGGGAAGGGCAGAGGGAGACGGAGAGAAAAAATCTCAAGCAGACTCTGCGTTGAGGGCAGAGACTGATGTGGGGCTTGATCTCACGACCCTGAGATCATGACCTGAAATCAAGAGTTGGACGCTTAACCGACTGAGCTCCCTGGGTGCCCCGAGAAATGCTGATCTTTCTAAGACACATGTTATTTGGTCCTAAGCTAGTCCCAGCTGCCACAAGGCCTGCCTGGTCTTGTGGTAGTGACTGTATTCTCAGGCTACACTAGGGAATAATCAAGGTCTTCTTCAGATGAAGTCTGGAAGCTTCCAGGTCTCTAACCAAGGAGAAATCTGCAAGTCTATTAAGAGAAAAGAAAAGAGGGGCGCCTGGGTGGCTCAGTCAGTTAAGCATCTGCCTTCAGCTTGGATCATGATAACCAGGTCCCCGGATTGAGGCCCGCTATTGGGGTCCTTGCTCAGCGGGGAGCCTGCTTCTCCTTCTCCTGGCCCCCTGCTCACGCTCTCTGTCAAATGAAGTAAAAATCTTTTAAAAAATAAAATAAAATAAAATAGAATATAACTGGATGGTAGTGTGAACAGCATGAAGTAATGGTTCAAATGTAAATGTAAGTGTTCAAATACAATGCCCACGAGGACTCTCCTCACTTACACTCTGTGGGACACATTCTGTGCTTACTTGTCTAGTGTGAACAGAAAAGAGGTAAGATTATGTCCTAGATTCCTACATAAAAGCTTCTGGTGAAATGTAAATGAAATAGCCCAAGGACCAAGAATGTTAATTTGCCAAAGTTCTTTGGGAGTAACTGCTCTATTGCACATAGTACCGGAAGGACAGGTAGAGTGAAAGAAGCCAAGAATAAACTACTACGTTTCTAGATATTCTACACCAGGCATACTTTGATTTTCCAAAATAGCTCTAAAAACTTCTACTCAGGAAAAAAACCAAAAGTCAACACCCCCTGCAAAAAAGATTAGAATGCCATCCAAACTCTGGAAATAACCATGGTCCATTCCTCTCCTCTGAGGTAGTATTTTGCTGCTTAATAAAGATTTGGAAATCCAGTCAATCAGCAGGACTTCCCTGCCCTGCCCCCGAAAAGTGATTTTGCTTTCCTTGGGAAAATGCAGACGTTCTCATCTAGCCTCTCCCCACAAAATAGCAAGTAAGCAAGTACTCGATGCCACAACACACTCTGGGAGCTCAAGCTCAATAACTAGTCAGTGTTCCTTTTTTTTTTTTTTTAAAGACTTTATTTATTTGACAGAGTGAGCACAAGCAGGGGGAGTGGCAGGCAGGAGAGGGAGAAGCAGACTCCCCACTAAGCAAGGAGCCCCATACGGGGCTCAACCTCAGGACCCTGGGATCTTGACCAGAGCCGAAGGCAGACACTTAACCGACTGAGCCACCCAGCCACTCTGTGTTCCTTTATTAATATCAAGAAAACACTGATCTAAAGTACCCTGAAAAAATGGAAAAACAGCAATAAAAAATTTCAATTTAAAGGGAAAAACAGTAACTTTATGGTGGAGAAACCTGGCAAACTCCACCTTAAACAAATGATCAAGGTTAACATCACCACTAATGATGTTGGTCTCGTGTGCAATCTAAAGAACATGACAGCTCTAGGCAGTCTTCACAAACATCCAAAACCAGTCGTATCACGAGATATCACGAAGCAAACTCAAACGGAGGGACATTTATAAAACACCTGACAAGTACTCATCAAAAGTATCAAAGTCATGGGGCGCCTGGGTGGCACAGTGGTTGGGCGTCTGCCTTCAGCTCAGGGCGTGATCCCGGCATTATGGGATCGAGCCCCACGTCAGGCTCCTCCGCTATGAGCCTGCTTCTTCCTCTCCCACTCCCCCTGCTTGTGTTCCCTCTCTCGCTGGCTGTCTCTGTCAAATAAATAAATAAATAAAATCTTTAAAAAAAAAAAAAGTATCAAAGTCATGAAAAATCAAGACTGAGAAACGGTCAGATTAGAGGCGACTATGGCGACTTGACAACTAACTGTGAGGTAGAATCCGTGTTTGGATCCTGAACACAAAGAGGACATTAGTAAGAAAACTGGTGAAATGTAAATATAAAGTCTGCAATTTAGTTAGCAGCATTGCAGCAATATTAATTTCTTAGTTTTGATAAACGTACCAGGGTTATGTAAGACGTTTTAACATTAGAGGAAGTTGGATGAAGCACTCATGGGAACTCTTTGTACTATCTTTACAACTCTTCAGTAAATCCAAAATTATTTCAAAATTAATTAAAAAGTAAGAACAAAAATAAATAAATTTAAGCCCAAAGCCTAAAATTTCTTGGCTTCTGCATTGATGGTCATTGTCTTGTCTTCAAAGGGAAAGAAATGCTGATTTAACATGAAAAACTGGAAAACCCCAGGAAAGTGCAAGTTGTTTTTTTCTTTTTGCTTTCCCTTAAACCAACTAATGAGGTAGTAATTTATTGCAAGCTCTTTTTTCAATAGAGACATATTTGTGCGTCATAAAATGGACTCTATTTTATTTTATTTTTTTTAAAGATTTTATTTATTTATTTGACAGAGACAGCCAGCGAGAGAGGGAACACAGCAGGGGAATGGGAGAGGAAGAAGCAGGCTCCTAGCGGAGGAGCCTGATGTGGGGCTCGATCCCAGAACGCTGGGATCAGCCCCGAGCCGAAGGCAGATGCTTAACAACTGCGCCACCCAGGCGCCCCAGACTCTATTTTAAACTGCACATTTCAGTGGTTATTAGTATAGTCACAAACTTGTATAACCATCACTAGAACATTTCCATTGGCCTTCCTCTTCCCAAAAAAACCCTATAACCATTAGCAGCCAGCCGCCCCCGTTCCTTACCTTCTCAGCCCCTGACAATTATTAATCTACTTTCTCCGTATGGATTTGCTTACTATGGATATTTCATATAAATGGAATCATAATATCTGTGGTCTTCTGGCTTCTTCTACTTAGCATAAGGTTTCCGAGGTTTATCTATGATGTAGCATGAAATCCGTACCTCATTTTTTGTAGCCAAAAAATATTCCATCATACGGATTTTATACCACATTTTATTTATCCATTTACCAGCTGACAGACATCTGGATTGTTTCCACCCTTTGCTATTATGAATAATGCTACTATGAACATTGTTTGTGTGGACAAGAGATACCAACTTGTCCCAGTACTGTCTGTTGAAAGGACTACACCATACCAACTCCATTTAATTGTCTTGGCATCATGGTCAAAAATTAACTGACCAGGGGTATCTGGGTGGCTCAGTTGGTTAAGTGTTTGCCTTCAGCTCAGGTCATGATCCCAGGGTCCTGGGATTGAGCCCCATGTCAGGCTCTCTGCCCAGCGGGGAGGCTGTTTCTCCCTCTCCCTCTGCCTGCCACTCCCCCTACTTGTGCTCTTTCTGTCAAATAAATAAATAAAATCTTAAAAAAAAAATTTTAACTGACCGTAGGGGCACCTGGGTGGCTTAGTCGGTTGAGCATCCAATTCTTGGTTTCGGCTCAGGTTATGATCTCAGGGTTGTGAGATCAAGCCCTGCCTCAGACTCCATGCTTGGCAAGGAGTCTGCCTGAGATTCTCTCTCCTCCCTTTGTTCCAACCCCCACTCATGTTCTCTCTCTCAAATAAATCTTTTAAAAAAAAATTAGAAAAAATCAACTGACCATAGGTGTGAGGGTGTACAGTAGCCCCCCCTTATCCACGGAGGGTGCCTGAAACCAAGGATAGTACAAAACCCTATATATATTATATTTTTGCCTATACATGTATACCTATGATAAACTTTAATTTATAAATTAGGCACAGTTAAGAGATAACAATAACTAATAATAGTCATATAAGTATGGTGTCTCTATCTCAAAATATCTTATTGTCCTGTATTTACTCTTCTTGTAATGATGTGAGATGATTAAATGCCTACGTGATGGGAGGAAGTGAGGTGAACGATATACGCACTGTGACTCGGCGTTACACTACCACTGACCTTCTGACCATCCATCAGGAGGATCATCTACATCCGGACCATGACTGACCACAGGTAACTGAAAGCCTGGAAAACGAAACCATGAATGCGAGGGACTACCGTATCTCTGAACTCTCCACTCCACTGCTCTGTGTGTGTTTTCTCCGCCGCACCACACTGACTTCATTATTGTAGCTCTGCAGTAAGTTCTATAGTAAGCTTTGTAGTAACTCTGGAAATGTGAATCCTCCAACTTTGACGTCTTTTTCAAAACTGTTTTGGCTATTCTGAGTCCCTTAAGTTTCCATATAATTTTATTTTAAGATTTTATTTATTTGTCAGAGAGAGAAAGCACGCACAAGCAGGAGGGGGAGCAGGAAGACGGAGAAGCAGGCTCCCCGCTGAGCAAGGACCCAATCCCAGGACCCTGGGATCATGACCTGAGCCAAACGCAGATGCTTAAATGACCAAGGCACCCAGGCACCCTTGATTTTATTTTTAAAGTATGTAAGTATGTAATCTCTATACCCAACGTGGGCTCAAACTCACAACCCTGAGATCAACACTCACATATTTCCAACTGAGCCAGCCAGGAACCCCTCCATATGATGTTAGAATAGGCTTATCAATTTCTACAAAGAAGCCACCTGGGATTCTGACAGGTACTGCACTGAATCTGTACATCAATTTTGGGAGTACTGACATTTAACCATATTAAGTCTTCCAACCCATGAACACAGATGTCTTTCCATTTATTTAGATTTCTAACATCTTTTGCAGTGTTTTAGAGATTTCAATGTACAAGTGTTAAAGATCTTCTATTAAATTTATTCCCAAGTATATTATTCTTAATGTTTCTGAAGTAGAATTATCTTAATATCATCTTTGGATTGTTCATGACTAGTTTATCAAAACGTAATTGATTTTTGCACAATTGATGTGGAGAACAAAGGCAAAAGAAATGTAGAAAAAAGTTAAATCTCCTTACAACTTCCAGCCCACTGACAAGTTCTGAGACAGGCAGGGTGACCTTCCTCCAAAAGCTTAACTGCCTCAATGTTAATACTTTGTTAGAGGCAAAGAACCTTAGCTTGACATTAGCCCGACCTCCAGGATCCTGTAAGTCTTCTTTAACATCTAAAAATCCCTTTGGAAATTTCCTTTATCTCTTCCCTCCACCCCAAGATATGTTAGCAATCATCCTTCAAACATATGGCCCAGTGATATCCATCTGAAAGGTCTCATGAACCAATTTTTTTTTTTAAAGATTTGATTTATTTGACAGAGAGAGACACAGCGAGAGAAGGAACACAAGCAGAGGGGGAGGGGGAAGCAGGCTTCTCACTGAGCAGAGAGCCTGACATAGGGCTGGATCCCCACCCTGGGATCGTGACCTGAGCCAAAACCAGACGCTTAACGACTGAGCCACCCAGGCGCCCCTCATGAACCAACCTTAACAGCAGCTACCTAAGGTCCTGAAAGCCTTGCTTCCAAATTCCATAGAGACTTACACTCTCTAATTCCCTCACAACTTAAAAGTACATAATCAGTCAGTCATTCCTCACAATCCCAGCACAGCTCTTTCTGCCCACAGGTCCTGTCCCTGTGCTTTAATAAAACCACCTTTTTTTTTTTTTTTTTTACTGAAAACATCTCAAGAATTCTTTCTTGACCATTTGCTGCCGGACCCCAACATTCCACATCATAATGATCTTGTATCCTCCCTTGCTGAACTCGTTTATTAATTCTCATAGTTTTTGGGAGGATTGCTTAGACATTTCTATATGTAAGATCATGTCATCTGTGAATATAGTTTAACTTATCCCTTTCCAATTTGGAAATTACTTGTGTAATTGCTGTGACTAAAACCTCTAGCACAATGCTGAACAGAAAGGCATGAGGGGACATCCCTGCCTTGCTCCTATCTTGGGAAAGCATCCAGTGTTTCATGATTTAGTAAGATGCTAGCTGTGAGCTGATTTTTCACAAACTGACCTTAATCAGTTTGAGGAAGTTCTCTTCTATTCCTAGCATGCTGAGTGTACTTCTTTCCTTTTTTTTTTTTTAACAACTGAATAATATTCTACTTCTAGTATATGGATGTGGTATAATGAGAAATATATTTGGTCTTCGTCCTCAGTTCCTAGGACCCAGCTCTTAAAACCCTCAGAATTTCCTGCGCATACGAATGTCTTTTGTTCTTCATACTAAGAGCCCCTTCTGATCACACAGGGAGTTTAATGCTAATGAGGTGACTTAAGGTGGAGCCCCTAGATAGAGCCTCAGGATGGAGGCGGGCCCCAGAAAGACCAAATGATTACAGTGTTGAAACTTTTAGTCTACCCATTGACCTCAGGAAAGGGGAATGGGAGCTGAGATTAGGCTCTATAAAAACCTTAAGACTGAGGGCACCTAGGTGGCTCAGTCAGTTAAGCGTCTGCCTTTGGCTCACGTCATGATCTCAGGGTCCTGGGATCAAGTACTGCATCAGACTCCCTGTTCAATGGGGAGTCTGCCTCTCCCTCTGCTTCTCCCCCTGCTTGTGCTCTGTCAGATAAATAAATAAAATCTTTTTTAAAAAATCTGAAGAGTGAGATGTGATGCACTTCTAGGTTAGTAAACACATCCAGGTGCTGGGAGGGTGGTATACCTGAAGATAGCCTGAAAGCTCGGTATGTACCCTCCGCAACACCTATGCTTATCTTCCATCTGGCTGTTCCAGGGTTGTATTCTGTATAAGCTGGTAAACTTACATAAAGTGCCTTCCTGAGTTCTGTGAGCCATGCTAGACAATTATAAAATCTTAGGAGGGGATTGTGATTGTAATTTACAGATAATTGGTCAAACGTATGGATGGCCCAGGACTTGTGACTGGTGTCTGAAGTGGGGAACAGTCTTATGGGACTAAGTCCTTGTAGACTTAGCAGGTACATGCTAACTCCAAGTAGTTAGTATCAGAATTGAATTGTTGAACCCCCAGCTGATGTCTGGAGAATCAGAGAAATGGCTATTGGTATTAGAAAACCTTCCAGAATAAATGGACATTTTGTTTATCCGTTCTTCAACTGACAGACATTGGGTTGCTTTAGATTTTTGTTTTTTAAAGATTTTATTTATTTATTTGAGACAGAGAGAGAGATAGCGACAGAGAGAGAGAGAGAGAAAGCACAAGCAGGGGGAGCGGAAGGCAGAGGGAGAGGGAGAAGCTTCCTGCTGAGCAAGGAGCCCGATGTGGGGCTCGAACCCAGGACCCTGGGATCATGACCTGAGCTGAAGACAGATGCTTAACTCACTGAGCCACCAAGGCACACGGGCTGTTTTTAGTTTTTTGACTACTATGAATAATGTTGTTATGAACACTTGTGTAAAAGATTTTGTGTGGACATGTGTTTTCATTTTTCTTAGGTATATACCTAGGAGTAGAATTTTTGGGTCATATGGTAAATCTGTGTTTAATTATTTGAGGAACTGCCAAATTCTTTTCTAAAGCAGTTACGCTATTTAACACCCAACCAGCAATATATGAGGGTTTCAATTTTTCTATCCCTCATCAACACTTGCTATTTTCATCTTTTTATTTTCCTATTTTTAAAATTTTTTTAAGTAGGCTTCATGCCCAGCATGGAGCCCAAGGGGGGCCTGAACCCACAACACTGAGATCAAGACCTGAGATGAGATCAAGAGTTGGGCGCTTAACCAACTGAGCTACCCAGGCGTCCCAGCATCTTTTTGATTATAGTCTTCCTAGTAGGCGTAAAGTGGTACCTCACTGTGGCTTGATTTGCATTTCCCTAATGAATAATTATATATCACAATCCCTTTTTAATTACATGTTATTTAAAATTATTGCAGACATTTAATTGGACACAACCTAAGTAAGGATAGCTTTAAATCACATTGAAATTCTGGCCAGAAACCACAAAAACACATAGGCATAAAATTATTCATTTCAGGACTCTTTATAATACTGAAAGACTAGAAACAACCCAAATGTTTATCAAAGAAAGCTAACTGAATAAACTCTGGTACACTTACACAATGAAATAGTTTGCATGTTAAAAGAAATGAATAAGGAATCTCTAAGTATTACTATCAAGTGATCTCCAGAATATATTATTAAGTAGAAAAAACAAGGCAGAGAAAACTATATACAGCATACTATTGTTAAATCTAAGTCGGAGAGATAAATGTAACTTTTTTTTTTTTCTAATGGAAGGATAGACCATTAAAAAAAGGTCACTTATGGTACATAGAGAGAATAGGTAGAAGGAACACAGAAAGAAGCTAAACTTATTTGAAAATGTTTTTATAAATTTTGCATAAGTACAAAATAAAATTTAAGTAGAAACAAAAGCAATCCTTAACAATAAAAAATAAAGCAAATGAAGGTGCCTGGGTAGTTCAGTCAGTTAAGAGTCTGCCTCTTGGGGCGCCTGGGTGGCACAGCGGTTAAGCGTCTGCCTTCGGCTCAGGGCGTGATCCCGGCGTTGTGGGATCGAGCCCCGCATCAGGCTCCTCCACAATGAGCCTGCTTCTTCCTCTCCCACTCCCCCTGCTTGTGTTCCCTCTCTCGCTGGCTGTCTCTATCTCTGTCAAATAAATAAATAAAATCTTAAAAAAAAAAAAAGAGTCTGCCTCTTGGTTTTGGCTCAGATCATGATCTCAAGGTTGTGAGATTGAGCCCCGCAAGGGCTCCGTGCTCAGTGTGGAGACTGCTTGGGATTCTCTCTCCTTCTGCCTCTCCCCCACTTAAAAAAATAAAAACAGAACAAATGAATCTAATACGTATCCAGCTGGTGGCATTATTATAAAAAGAAAAACTATTACAAGAGACTTTAAAATTTGACCCTACGTTTCTAGTGAAATATACCCTGAGGACAAAAAGAACTGAAAAAACAAATAATCCAATTTAAGCCATTTATTCTAATCACACTCGGTGATGATAGTGTTGGTACTGTCATTCTGAGACTTTCATTGTATATTGTGAAATAAAGCAAATGGGTATTTATGTGCTATTCTATCATTCCTTTTGTTTAATCTCAGTTTAGGAAGGTAGAAGCTTCAGGTGTAAGATAACTCAAGAGCCCTAAATTTAACCACCATACTGTTTTCCAGAATTGCTGAATCACTATATTGTACATCTGAAACTAATATAACACTGTACATTAATTATACCGGAATAAAAAGAAAAAGAGTCCTAAATTTGATTTGGAAGTAGCAGTATTGTCTTTAGAGTAAGGAAATCAAAACAAAATTCTTTGCTCTGTGTACTGAAATATCCTTGTGACAATGACCTCCTCAGTGGCAACTAGCAACTCTTCATTCCTAGTGTGTTGAAATAATGGTTCCTACTAAAAGGCCCCAGGACTCCTACGTTAGATAGAGGATATCAGGTCTGGCACAGGATATGTACAAAATGGGCCTGGGATACTCTGTCATACCAGATAACAGAGAAGCGAGGGTCACTATCAAAAGGACTTATGAACTTATTGAAGAAATACTTACTGACCAAATGAAACAATCTGGGAATTAATAATAAGGACTGCAATGGAATGAAACAGCATCAAATGTTTAACTTCATAAGTTCATAATAAGAAACACTAATTGGCATGTTAGTGAACCAACTCATCTTGAAAGCATTTACATTAAAATTTAAATTAAATTAAAATTTAAATTTAAATGAATAATCAAGCATTTACCCTATCTTTCCTATATGAACTGGGAACCAAACAGACATAAGAAAATACTTATGGAAGTATTACAGCTCTTAAATGAGGAAGGAATGACAGAACTAGACTGTCAATGCTACAGACCGAATGCTCATGTCTCCCCAAAATTCATGTTGAAATCTAATCACAATGTGATAGTATCTGGAAGTGGGGCCTTTGGGTGGTGTATAGGATATGAGGGTTGAATCCTCATAAATGGGATTAGTATGCTTAAAAAATAAATCCTAGAAAACTCCCTTGCCCCTTCTGCCATGTAAGGACAATGAAAGGCCAAGAACCAAGAAGCAGGTTCTCACCAGACATCAATCTTCATCCTGGGCTTTCTAGCATCCAGAACTGTGAGAAATAAATCTCTGTTGTTTAGAAACCACCCAGTCTCTGGTAATCTATTACATCGCCTAAAGAGACTAAGATTGTCACCATTTTGCAACCACAAATGGATCTAGGATCACTAGCTACTAACATCACAAAAAGAGAAAATTAGGAATTACGGCCCCTATATAGCACTCTGATGTAGTTTTGAAAATAAAAATTATACATATAATTGGAACCCAATCAAACCTTTAGATACACATACCAACTTGCAGAAAAAGGACAGGCCAAAGGAACATGTTAAATTCTATTATGGGGATGTAACCAGCAAAATCTAGGATGTGGAGACTCTATAGGACAAACGACCTAGTTACTTCATCAAATATATTTCAAGTAAAAATAAAAGAGGTGGAATGGAAATTTTAAGATTAAAAGGAACTAAGATATATCAACCAACTGCCAAGCCTGGGCCTTATTGAATCCTGATTCAAACAAACTATAGAAAAATAACCAAATATGAGACAAATCAGACAATGACTGGATATTTGGCAATATTACGAAAATAATTTTTTTCAGGCATGATATGGTAACTCTGATTATGTTTATTACAAAGAAGAAACACATACTAAAATATTTATAGGTAAATATTTTTCTCTTAGAGATACATATTAAAATATTTATGAGTAAAATTGTATTCTGGGATCTGCCTCAAAATAATATGGTGGGGTTAGGTATAAGTATAGATGAAATAGGGGCGCCTGAGTGGCTCAGTCATTAAGCGTCTGCCCGAATTTGGCTCAGGGCGTGATCCCGGAGTTCTGGGATCGAGCCCCACGTCAGGCTCTTCTGCTGGGAGCCTGCTTCTTTCTCTCCCACTCCCCCTGCTTGTGTTCCCTCTCTCGCTGGCTGTCTCTCTCTGTTAAATAAATAAATAAAATCTTAAAAAAAAAAAAAGTATAAATGAAATAAGACTGAGCACTAATGCTTAACTATTGGTGGGCAAAGAAAGAAAAAAATAAATGGACCATGTTATTAGAGAAGAGTAATAAAAAAATTCTTTATCAAAGTTTTTAAACTGCTTTTTTTCAATTTTAAAGCTTTTAATTATTTTACTGAATCTCTGTTCCATGCCCCTCTCTGGGAACTGAAGAAACTATCTGTAATTGAAGCAGAATGCTTATGCTCTCTGCTATAATTACTTTTTGTATTTAAAAGAAGAATTTCCACAGAAACTACCATAAACATCCATTCTAAGAATCTTAACTATACAATCATGTCTCCAATGAAACAGTTGTTTACCTGATACCAATTTTATAAGAGATTTTTTTACTGCAACATAAAGGAAAAGTTAAGAGAAAAATACACTTGCTTGCTTTAATGAACCAAGTGGTTTTCACTAAGACTATACTTAAATACAAGAGAAGTTAAATGTGAATCACAACCTTTATGTAATTCCTGTTTCTCAAGGAATATTTAAAGTCCAGACAGCATGAAAGCCATTCATTTAGAAAACTGACGGGGTAAATATCCAAAGGGAAAATTATCACTTATATCAGGAATGGCAGATATCTAGCAACCATGTTTTTGCTTCCTGGCTTCCCTTTCCTTGGAAAAGCATCATAAGGAGCGCCTGGGTGGCTCAGATGGCTAAACATCTGACTCTTGATTTCAGCTCAGGCCATGATCTCAGGATCCTGAGATTGAGTCCTGCGTCAGGCGCTGCATTGGGTGTGAAGCTTGCTTAGGGTTCTCTCTCTCTCAAAGAAGGAAGGAAGGAAGGAAGGAAGGAAGGAAGGAAGGAAGGAAGGAGGGAAGGAAGGAAGGAGAAAGAAAGAAAGAAAGAAAGAAAGAAAGAAAGAAAGAAAGAAAGAAAGAAAGAAAGAGAAAAAGCATCATAAGAAAGTGGAAGGACCTTGAGGTTTGTAGTCAGACAAACCTGGGTGTGAATCTGGATTCTGTCTCTTATTACTTTGAGCAAATTAACAAATGTAGCTAAACCTGTTTATCTGTAAAATTAAGTAACTATTACCATCATTCTCTCCTGAGACTTGTTGAAGGAACAGAGTGCCAAGCCATTACTGCTATCACTATCCAAAGGGTAGCAGAATATCCAGCAGAGTTGTGGGAAAGAAGATACTGGCCCACGAAGAAATACTGGAGTACCTGCCTTCAAGATCCATGCCTCTGTGAGAAGTAGCATGTGGAAGCCCTGCAGTGAACTGCGGTGATCTGTGAGAAAGAGCACACAGGGATGTACACAAGCCAAATAAGCCAAATGATTCTTCTTCTTTTTTTAAATGAGCTTTCTATTTTATTTTTATTATTCTAAGTTAGCTTTACACCCAATGTGGGGCTTGAACTCACAACCCTGAGATCAAGAGTCGTGTGCTCTACTGACTTAGCCAGCCACGCGCCTCTAGTCAAAACTTTTTTTTTTTTTTAGATTTTATTAATTTATTTGAGAGGGCGAGAGCACGATCAAGCGAGCATAAGAAGGGGAGCAGCAGAAGAAGAGACAGAAGGAGACACAGACCTTGATCCTAAGACCCTGGGATCATGACCTGAGCTGAAGGCAGACACTTAGCCGATGGAGCCGCCAAGGTGCCCCAAGATTCTTTTTTTTTTTTTTTTAATATTCATTTATTTGAGAGCACGCATGCAGGGAGCACGAGGCAAGGAGGGGCCAAGGGAGAGCGAGAGTCCTCAAGCAAACTCCTCACTGAGCACAGACTCCGGACCTGGATCCTGATGTGGGACTCAATCCCAGGACTCAGACCATGACCTGAGCCGAAATCAAGAGTTGGACCCTAACCAACTGAGCGACCCAGGTGTCCCCAAATGATTCTTTATGTGGGCTAGAGATGACTGCTTCGGATCAACAATTAAGAAACTTGTTTTAAAGTAAGCTGTAGATATTTCCCTTTCCCACTAGCATTTCAGTCCTTTGAGGACAGAGACCTTTTTTCTTTCTTCTCTGTATCCCTACACAACACTTTGCCAAAAGTATTCTTCACTGCCAGGCAAAGGAAGAGGGGAGAGAAGGAGGAAGGGAGGAAGGAAGACAACCTCACTTAAGAGCAAAGCAGCAGTTTGCTGGGCACCAGCCCCCAGCACTGCATTTGCCCATCTGGGAGAAGGAAGCTGAGGCTGAGGAAGGTCACACAGAAGGACACAGCTGGGTGGGATGCAAAGCCCTGGTCTGCTGGACTGCAAAGCTCACAGATACGAAGATGCTGAAAAATCTATGACACACCTCGAGGGGAGGTGTCCTCATGAGGATATAAAATCATGGTGGCCTCAGAGGTCTCTTAGTTCGGACAAATGCACTGTGGTTAGGCAAGACATTCACATCAAGGGAAGCTGGGTGAAGGGTACATGGCACTCTGTTTTATCTTTGCAACTCTTCTATAAATCTAAATTTATTTATGTTCTTAAATATGGTAGGGCAAAAAATTAGCTGCCTAGGGCACCTGTATTGCTCATTCGGTTAAGCATCTGCCTTAGGCTCAGGTCATGATCCCAGGGTCCCGCATCAGGCTCCCTACTCAGCAGAGAGCCTGTTTCTCCCTCTCCCTCACTTGTGTTCTCTATCTCTCTGTGTCAAATAAATAAATAAAATATTAAAAAATAAATTAATAAAAGTTAGAGGCCTAAACGCAATGGAGTATTCTGGATTGGATCCTGGAACAGCAAAAGGTCACTTGTAGGAAAACTGAAATAAAGTCTAGAGTTTGGTTAATGGTTCTGTCCCACTGTTTATCTCTTAATTTTGCCAAATGTCCCTTGGTTATATAAGATGTTAACTTGAGAAGAAGGCGGGTGAAAAGTATATGGGAACTCCACATCATTTTAGTGACTTTTCTGAAATAACAATCTATTCAGATTATTCAATAAAAAAATTATTCTAAAATAACTTCTTTCTTTTTCACAGTAAACTCTATGCCCAATGTGGGGCTTGAACTCATGACCCTGAGATCAAGAGTCACATGCTCTACCAAATGAGCCAGTCAGGCGCTCCTAAAATAACTTTATTTTTATAAAAAAAGAACAAAGAGTAAAAATTAAGTAATATAAATATTTTATATACCATATTTAAAATATAATTGTATTTGTAATTAAATAAATACAATTTTATTAAAAATGGGGTTAATTTATTAAATCTTAATTCCTAAATGGGTATCTTTTTAATATTGTTTTACAAAATGGGAAGTAAGCCACTCTTCTGCCCAGTGTGGTAATCTCTAGGAAAAGCATTTGCGTGATTGAGTTGCAAGCTAAATAACCTGCTTTTTCCAGATAAACTACGGTTATTGATACTTAGGTATTTGGCAGGCGTTTTCTCATTTCTGAAAAATGAACGAAGTCTGTCACTTCAAGGAGAACAATGACAGTATCTGCTGCCAATGATAAATTTTGAGCTTTCAAATTTTGGAAAACTTCTATCTACCACTGTGAGCTGGACAGCTTCCCAGTACTTAAAGACCTGATGAGACTAGCAGTATATTAATGAATGTGGCTTGTTAATGAAACTAGCCAACATTAGATCCATATAACCCAGGAAGCTAGTGTTTTCCAAATGACTAATACATGGTGTCATAAATCCTTCATACTGATAAAAAAAAATGCATTCTAAGTAAAAATGAAACCAAAGATTTTGATGAAATAGTACAAAAGTTTACTGATGTGGTTCCAGATCCTATTTTGCAACCAAACTTTAAGAAACTACCACCATTAGGAACACATGGGTGGCACAGATGGTTAAGCATCCTGACTCTTGGTTTTGGCTCAGGTTGTGATCTCAGGGTTGTGAGATCAAGCCCTGCACTGGGCTCCACACTCAGTGTGGGGTAGGCTTGAGATTCTCTCTCCCTCTCTCTCTGCCCTACCCCACCCCCCACACGTGCTCTCTCAAACAAAAAAAGTAATCTTAAAAAAAAAAACAAACCCAACTACTACCATTCATATTTTGGTGTAGTATCACAGAGTGATGTCCAAAATTATCTAAACAACTATTAGAATATTCCTTCCTTTGCAACTATATACCTGTATAAGGTTAGATTTTTTTCATATAATTCAACCAAAAGAATGTATCAAAATAGACTGAAGAGAGAAGCAGATCAGAGATCCAGCTATCTTATGCTTGACACTAAAAAGATAAAATCACAATACGGCAGCCCCTCTGAACCAGTTTTGCTTTCCATGGTTTCAGTTACCCGCAGCCAATCACAGTCCAACAGCAGATTACCCTCTTCCTGCCCCACAGCGAGGTCAATAGCAGCCTGACACGACATCACAACGCCTACATCATTCCGCTCACCTCCTCTCATCACATAGGCATTTTATCATCTCACATCGTCACAAGAAGAGGGGAGGAACAGTACAATAAAATATTCTGGGAGAGAAACCACATTCACATAACTTTTATTACAGTATATTGTTATAATTGTTCTATTACTAGTTATTGTTGTTAATCTCTTACTGTGCCTAATTTATAAACTAAACTTTATCAAAGGTATATATGTATAGGAAAAAACACAGTATGTAGAGGGTTTGGTACTATTATCTGGGGTTTCAGGTACCACTGGGTGTCTTGGAATGTAACCCCCACGGATAAAGGGGACTACGGTCTTACTCTCCTCATTAATTTTTCTGGGGAAAATATAGTTATTTATATTATGTTAACATGTAATAGGTTTATTATTATTATTTCAAAATGAATTAATAAATATTATAAACTGCTCTCAGTTTTAGACCCTACCTCATATGTTTTGACTCTTTTCTTGTTTCAGTTTAAGTGAAAGATTCTGTTTAATTTCTAGATTCTACCTTGCAGTAATTACATCTTTGTTAACTAAAAACGAAACAAAACAACAAAAGTTCTCAGTTTTAATTTCTTATGCTATAAATGACAGTTATAACCCACTCAATAATTTTATAGAGTTGCAAAAAGGTCCTGATAACAAAAAGTTTGAGAACAGTTGATGTAGGATCATGTGAACACAAGCTACTTTTCTGCAGTCAGGGAAAAAAAGGTCAGATTCTTACCAACAGAATAATTCACACCATTGGCTCCAAAAAGCTCTGCAGAGGCTGACATGCAGTGAAGTGGATTAAGTTCTGATTTTCAGTTAGTTTGTACACTGATCTTTTTACTCTTAGAGAGAGAGAGACAGAGAGAGAGAGAGAAAGAAGACAACAACAAAACCACCAAAATCTTATTCCTTGGGTTTGGCAAACCATTAAGGCAATCTTTCCTGAGACTCTGTGCCTGTGTGGCCTATAAGCAGCTTCCCGGACCACCGCCACCCCCACCAGGCACTAACGCAAGTGCTCATTTTCTATCTGATTTTCCTATTTCCTTCTCCGGGGGTAAGAGCCCAAAGCAAATTTGGAGACATAGTCAGGACCATTAAAAATAATTGGTTTTGGAAGCACTTGGCTGGCTCAGTCAGTGGAGCATGCGACTCTTGATCTCAGGGTCCTGAGTTCAAGCCCTGCACTGGGCATAGAGCCTACTTAAAAACAAAAACAAAAAACTGGTTTGAATTCAGAACAAAAGGATAACCACCTCTGGCCCAAAAGGGATGTGCTTTGCTGTCTACCCGACCAAAGCCACTTCCTGGGCGCCAGAGTTTTATAAGTACCATCTACAGTTTTCAATGTTTTGTTTATTGTGCTATCAAACAAAACCTCACATTTGCATTGCTAATGGCTACTCTCCAAAGAAAACTGAAAACAATCTCCTGAGAGACAACTAGTTTCTACTTGGCTAAATCTTGTATACTTTCTACCTTTTCAAACGTTCATCTCCCAACAGAGCTTGGGATACCTGTTTTGTGATTTACCCACACATACTTCTTATCACATCAGATAAAAGATGGCTTCTGGAAGGACGTTGTTTCAGAAACTAAACACACAGCTTCATTTCACAGACTTGGGGACTTTGGGGTGGAAGGCAGGGAAAAGCTAGAGGCATCTCCAAAGAGAATAATGCACGTAATCAGTCTCAACCCCTGACTGGGAGTTGAGTCAGACAGCTGGGTATGAATGAAGCTCCTTGGAGCCAAAGTAGTGGGATAAATTCTAACTCCTGGCATTAGATGAATAACAGAAGCCCGAGGGGAAACAGAGCTGAAAAAATTTCTATGGTACCGGCAGATAAAGAAAGCATAAACCATTTTTCTTTTAAGATCAATTTACACATGTAAAATTATACCCACCTACTAACTCTACCAGTAATGTGAACAAATTAGGTTGTGTATAAGTGGAGTCCATGTAATTCTTATCAGTTACCGAGGTGTCACCAAGGCCTCAAGGCTACTGGATTATCCTGTCTATTAACGTTTAAATGAAATTGGTTTGATCTATCATCTTGTATCTAGGGAAAACATGAATCCTCCCAATCTCTTCTGGATATTCTTAGGATCTTTCATTTATTTAGTTGCTTTTCTCTTCAATTCTTTTGGTTGTGTGGAATTCATAATCTCCACTCTGTCACTCACCTTTAGCACACACTGCCCATACACACAAAATTCTACCTGTTGGGGACCCATGACCGATACCAACTTAATTCTGCCACCAATGCAAAGCTGTAGGCCATTTCAAACCTTTACAGAAGGCTTCAGGATGGGGAAGTACAGGAGAGTCTGGGTGTGGAGGAGGGGAGAAATCTCAACCAAGCACAGTAAATGACTTTTGTAATAGATAATTACCCGTCTCTCTTTCTGGGAGTCCCTGGGAACTTCTCACCAGCTATCCATTCCCCCGAAGGTCCTGAATGGTCAAGAACTCTCTGAAGTTTTATGTCAAATTTATATATGTGCATATATGTAATTCTTCTAGGAGGCAGGTCCATAATTTTCATCTGATTTTTAAAGGCCTCGAGATCCAAGAAAGGTTATAAGACCTACTTTATATTTAGATGAACATCAAAGCACACTCTAATAGCAGATGAAATCACTCTCTCTCTCTCTCCACCAGATACTCTAATCAGTAATAGGGAATAAGGGACATGCAAATTAAAATTATAGGATAAACCATTTCACGCCCATGAATCTGGCAACACTGAGTCTGCTAAGGACTGGAAAAATAGGAACTCCCACTTGTTGCTAGACTGAAAAACCACTTTGAAAAACAAATCGCCATAATCCTCTTTTTTTTTTTAGAAGGTTTTATTTTTAAGTAATCTCTCCACCCACCATGGGCCTCAAACAACTCAGAGATCAAGAGTTGCATGCTCTACCAACTGAGCCAGCCAGGTGCCCCCAAATCACCATAACCTTCTTAGGTTAACATTTAAACATATTCTGTTCCCAGCAAACTCATTCTTAGAGCAATTTTTCAAACTGATTTTTGTATCCCAATGGATCACTAATCAATTTAGTGGGTCACAACCAGTATTTTATTTTAATGAAAGAGAACCTTGCTACAAGCAAGTACTGCATTTTCCCTTATTACACATTAGTAAAATTTTTGTTTCAGTAGCGTGTACATGTGCACTGGGGTCATAATGAAAATGATTTCTTCATATGTGCTCATGGTTAAGAACACTTCCCAGAACAGTGACCTCGGCAAGCTCTAATGCATGTACACAAAGAAACACGTATGGGAATGTTTACCACAATGTTTTTCCAAAAGCAAAAAACTGGAAACAATGTAAAAAAATAAAAGAATTGTGGCATATTCATGAAATGGAACATAATAAAGCAGTGAATATGAATGAACTAAAGCTACTGCATCAACACGATCTCAAAATAATGTTAAGTGAAAAAAGTGAGGGAAAAATACATAAGACAGAGTTTATTTCAAGTTTAAAGACAAGGAAAACTAAATAATGACTGTTTAGGGGCACTCATACAAGTGTTAAAAACCATGAAGAAAAGTAGGAGAATAACAAAAACAAAAATTAAGATGGTGGTTACTCACCTCTCCGGGATGGAAAGGGGATGCGACACAGAGTCACAGGGAACTTCTTCAGTTCAGTAACGGACTCTTTATTAAGCTGGGTAGTGAGCGTAAAGGTGTGTGCTCTGTGTGTATCTCTTATATGCACTTTACACATATATTTTTCGTAAGAAGGAAAGTATCTTGTAATGAACAGGAAAACAAAGCTGTCACTAAAATTAGTTTAATGGCAACAGCTTTCAAGCACTTTTGTTGGTCACCAACACTCATGAGCTCCCTTGAGTCCAGATTTGACCTCTAATATTATTCCCCACTAAAAGGAATCAGGACTCCTGGGATGGGAGGTGACTCCAGGTCTTGTGGCAAGAAAACAATCAAGACTGTTCTGGCACCTTCTAGCACTGCCAGAGAGCAAGAATACCTAAGTCTGTCTGAGTTGTACGGGAAGGACAAAGGGGTCGGCTTAAAGACAAAGCCATTAGTCAGACTGCGACAGCTACAGCATCAAAAAGAAAATAACCATGGCTAACTGAAACAAATTTTGTAAAAATAATTTAGCATCACAAATGGGATGTCCAGAGGGTCTAAAATGGGTTTCTGTATATGGCAAGAAAACAGGAGCTCTCTTGCTCCAAAAGGAAGCACAAGATAAAGACAAAAACAGCAGATATGACAATAACTTTTCTATAGCACATTAAAATCCCCTCCCTCCTACTTTTCTATTAGCTGCAAAAAATCAAGATGATTGGAAATTAGCACCAGTTTACCCCCAAGCCAGATAATAATAAGTTGTATATTTTATGTTAAGTTGTTTAGCGCTTAAAAGAAGCCACATTAAATTTTAATTAATGTTTAATATTTAAACATTAATTTTCAGTAAACAAATTAAATATTAAACAAACCACAGAAAAGATAAAAGGTGTATGTACGCGGGTGCCTGGGTGGCTCAGTCGGTTAGGCATCTGACTCTTGATTTCCAGCTCAGGTCTTGATCTCAGGGTCATGAGACTGGGGCCCTTTGGTGGGTTCCACGTTCAGTGGGGAGTATGCTTGGGATTCTCTCTCTCCCTTTGCCTCTCCCACCACTCATGTGCAATCTCTCTCTCTCTCAAATAAATAAATCTTTAAAAAAAAGGTGTATATAAAACTTCTTTCCTTAAAAGCAATAATAAATAGCAGTTCATTGTCTACATGGTCTCTAGTATTCATACAACTTCTTGAATGTTAAGATATATTTCTGGCTATCTTTCAAACATACCACCCATTCCCCAATTTTCTTCCTATAACCAACCATTTGTTAATTCAACAACTATTTATTGAGTGCCTATTTTTAACATAAACTGTTCTAAGTGTTGCAGATACAGAGGTAAGTAAACAAAGCAGTCTGGCTTCCAAAGCCCTGGGGTTTATGTCCTCATCATATAAATATGGCCCTGGACACATTAACACTCCCCAACCACAGCAATGGGAACTTCTGTATGAAATTGTGGGTTTAAGTCACAGATTCAAGTCCCCATAAATGCCTCCTAGAATGATAACGGCTATCAGTGTTACAGAATTTGCTGCTTTGGGACAAGAGGTCCAACAGGAACTATAATTCTCGTTTCAAAACACAATCTTAGGTCTGATATAACAAAAAACTTAGAAAGGGATAATGATATGAAAAGCTCATAGAATGAAAAACCGTTCACAATACACAGTAGAACTGCCAAGGCACCTGTACCCTCCATAAATATACTATAGAAAATAACTCTGAACACACGGCCACGTTCTCTACTTGTCTGGTTTCTTTCTGAATTTCTCATGCTTGTTTCCTTTTTGGTTCCCTTGGTTTCCTTGTATTTGTTTTCAGAACTTTTGTTATTTCTTTGCTCTCTTCCTTCTCCTATTCTGCAGCGTGTAGCTACGGCAGGGGCTGGAAGTGTGGCCTAAGAAAAACAAGCCAAAGAGCCTGTCTTGACCAATAATTCCCATACCTTCAGGAAGTTATTTGCGTAAGACGAAGAAAACTCAGAAAAACCAAAGTATTCAAGGAAGTTCTTCTTTCCCAGAGGTGCTTTTACTAGCACTGAACACTCGCGTGTTCCTACAGTGTATGACCTACACAGATTGGGTGAGGAGAGTCACACAGGACAGTCCCGGGTCACCACTGGCTTGTCCTGTTGCCCCTGCAGGCTTCAAGGCAAAAGTGTCCTTCACACCAGAAATCACATCTGCATGCAGACCCATGGTTTGGCCTACAGTCCAAGGGGCAGCACCCTAGTTTGGTGGAGAGGCGGGGCCAGGGTGCAGTTCTAGGAGTGCTGATGTCAACACTGTGTAGAAAGACCAGCAAAGTAGAAATTAAAATACAGCACACTGCTATTTTAAAGAGTCAAACTCTTGTCTTCCTTCCAGACAAGGCAACCCTATCTGCTGGATTCTCCTAGACAGTCTCAACTTTTTAACTTTATACTCTTTAATGTATTAACTTATTTAACATTAACATTTATTAACATTTAACTTGTTATACCACTGTAATTCTTTTTTGGTATATAAATCTGCTAATAAAAAAACCCACAGGATCCAGTAATGAAGCTGATCTCAACCTACAACACACGTTGTGAGCTGCAGGACCTTCCATAAGCGTACTCTCTGCTCTTCATTGCTACACTTACAAACACACTTACAGTTCTGCTTACAAGAAGGAAAAGAATTACTTCACTGCGAAACTGCAGTTCACTGTGGGCCCTACTAATGACTATAAACCTTCTGCTCCAAGGGTTGTCTTAAAGAGAATAGACACGATGGGCACCTGGGTGGCTCACTGGTTAAGCGTCTGCCTTCGGCTCAGGGCGTGATCCCGGTGTTATGGGATCGAGCCCCACATCGGGCTCCTCCGCTGGGAGCCTGTTTCTTCCTCTCCCACTTCCCCTGCTTGTGTTCCCTCTCTCACTGGATGTCTCTCTCTCTGACAAATAAATAAGATCTTAAAAAAAAAAAAGAGAGAGAGAGAGAGAGAATAGACACGAATTCTTTTTTTAAGCCCTGGTGTTACCTGGAGCCAGAGGCCAGGGCAGACCGCGGCGAGCTGCAGCGCACGTCTGCTGCTATGGAAGCCACATCTTTGCGGCAGGAAGGGTCTTGGATCGATACAAACAAACCGCGGGCTCCAAGATCCAGCTGTTTGCCTCTTTGCCTCTAATGACCCAGCGGTGAATGAGCTGAGAATACTGAACGAACAAACCACCACAAGGAAACAGATGAAACACTTGGCTAACTTCATCCAAACTCAAAATGTGGCTGTTTTTTAAGTTGGTTCCACACCTACTTAGCGCAATGTGGGGTTTTGAACTCACGACCCTGAGATCAAGACCAGAGCTGAAATCAAGAGCTGGGCGCTTAACCAACTGAGACACCCCTGGGCACAAAATGTTTTGGTGTAATGCTCTTTACCTGGCACTAGAGTCAGGTTTGGTACAAATCCAAATGGGGTCTTTTTTTTCCTTTTTAAAGTTTATTTTATTTAGAGAAAGATAACAAAAGAATGAGAAGGAAATCTTTAAAATAGCAAGATGACTTCATGTATGAAAGTATGAACACAAAAGAACTATTTTGTGGCCCCCTCTTTTGACACATGCCTTGCCTTATAAACTGCTTATTAACACTCACTGCTCATCTCAAGCAACTGGGGAACTGGAACCAATGCAGGAAGCCTTTCGCCCACGCAAAAATGGCGTTTGGGTGGGATATCTGTCTTCTGGCAACCGCCTGTAACTGCTCAGCATGGACAAATGGGGAACTGATGTGAGCTCCCCAAAGATCCTCACTCACTGATTTAATGACTATGTCCTGACAAGCTATTATGAACCAAGTGCTAGACTGAGAACGGTATGCAAATGCCCTCAGGGAACTAACAGTCTCATGGGGGAGAACAGAGGTGAAAAAATAAAAAATACATGACAATCCCTGGAATTGAATGTTGACCTAAGTGCCACAGAAGAATCGACAGGAGCTCTGAGAGAGGATGACAGCTGCAACCAAGCAGACTGGAGAGCTTATCTCCTGAGGCTCTTCTCCCCTCTGACTGTATGTACCTAAAGGTAATTTTAAAAATCTACTACTTTAAGCACCTTCCTGCCAGAAGGAAAATATGAGTATTACTTAATAATTCACCTTTAAAAATGGTAAATAATGTACAAGACAAATTCCAAAAGGTATTTGAAAATAAGCTCCCTGCTCTCCTCTGTCTTCCAGCTACCAAATTCCCCCTTCCCTGAGACAAATACTGTTCTTACTTACTTGAGTATCTCTCTGGAGATGCACTAAAACTGCAGGTCCCAAAATGTGGCCCAGGGACACCTGTGATTTTACAGGCAGTTGAAAGGGTTAAAAGTAATTTCATGGCAGCACTAAGATATTACTTGCCTTTTTCTCTTTCATTCTTTCACAGCATCAACTGGAGTTGCCCAGAGGTTACATGATAGGCAATGGTATCAGCACTCACAGCTAATGGAACATATGAAGCAGGTATGAAAATGTGGCTATCGTCTATTAAGACATATTAAAGAAATTTGTAAAAATGTAAAACAATGCCACCCTTCTCACTGAATTCCTTTTTGTTTTGGAAAATATATTTATATTTCATAAAATGCCATTTATACTAGTATGTACTGAATTTATTATTACTATTTGCGGTAAGTATTTTCAATTTCTTAGTTTTAATTTCTAATACAGTAAATTCCAATAGATACCAAAAGCTCTTTGAGGTCCTCAATTATCTGTATGAATGTAGAAAAGTCCTAAACCAAATAGCTTGAGAACCATTCATGTAAACATTTATAAATGCTTGTTAGTCGTTCATTTTTAACCCTAGAAAACACTGGTCATCTACTGCATCATTCCAGTGGATGTCCTGAGTGTGTTTTAAGCGGTCAGGTGCTGAAAAGGCAACCAATTACTTCTCTGTGTCTATAATGTATTTTTGGTTATTTGCCCCCCAACACTACACAAATTTCACCATGGTGAAAGGCTAATTGTTTTTCCACATCATTTTAAATACCTGGTGTATTAATTTGCAGAGTTACTCTAAGCCCATAAACAGCTTACAAACCAGAAAGTAATTATAAAGTACATGTGATATCTGATGCTGAATGGCAAGGTTAAATGCATACCTGTGGTGGAAGAGTAGAGAAAGAAGCTTTTTTTTTTTTTTACTAAAGATTTTATTTATTTATTTATTTGACACAGAGACAGCCAGTGAGAGAGAGAGAGACAAGCAGGGGGAGTGGGAGAGGAAGAAGCAGGCTCCCAGCAGAGAAGCCTGATGTGGGGCTCGACCCCAGAATGCTGGGATCACACCCTGAGCCGAAGGCAGACCTTAACGACTAAGCCACCCAGGCGCCCCAAGAAGCTATTTTTATATGGAATAACACAGTAATGGTGGAGCAGCTTTTCTGGACTAACCCTCCCACAGACAGATAACAATTAAAAACTCTGGACAAAACATAAAAACAGTTACATGAAGGACTAGAGAGCAACCAATACCAACTGCGAGAACTAAGTGACAGCGTGCCGCCTGTAGGCACTCGCCCGTCCCTGTGACATGGCGTGGGGATGTAGAAGAGTGCAGTCACTTTGGAGAACTTGGCAACTTCTTCAAACAGACTGAGCATACCACCCAGCAATTACACTCCTCAGTATCAACCCAAGAGACATGACAACACGTGTCCACACAAAGACTTGTAACACGGATGTTAATTGGAGCCTAATAGCCAAAAAGTGAAAGTGATCCAAATGAAGAAAAACAAAATGTTGTTTATACATATAAAAGAATGTTATTTAGCTATAAAAAGAATGAACTACTGCTATATCCTATACCATGGATGAACCTCCAAAACATACTAAGTAAAAGAAGGCAGACATTAAAAACTACACTAAAGACATGAAAAATGTGACTCTAGTACAGGAAATTTCTAGAAAAGGCAACTCTACAGGGACAGAGAGCTGACCAGTGTTGCCTGGGACCAAGGCTGGAGCAGGAACCAACTATAAACGGGCAGGAGGGAGCTTTTCAGGAGATGAACCTGTCCTAATACCGAATCATGCATGATGAAGGTTACAATTTTTAAAGGTTTACTAAAAATCATTAAACTGTAGCGGTGTCTGGGTGGCACAGTTAAGCATCCAATTCTTGGTTTCGGCTCACGTTGTGATCTCAGGGTTGTGAGATCCAGCCCCACTTTGGGCTCTGCACTCAGTGTGTGGAGTCTGCCTGGGTTTCTCTCTCCCTCTGCTCCACCCCCTCCCCCATGCTGGCTTGCTCTCTCTCTAAAATAAATAAGTCTTTTAAAAAATCATTAAACTGTGAGTGAATTTTATGGTACAATAAAAAAAAGCTGTTAAAAAAACCAGAAAAAATTGCTAGGAGACAGGGGGAGGGTAGAGGAGGTCAAATGAGACTTCAAAGACTCATCAGTTAAATTTAATATGTGGACCTGTTTGCACCCTAGTTAGAGCAAATCAGCTGTTAAAAATAGAACCCTTATGACACAACTAAGGAAATATGAACACTAAATGAATACTCTAAGATGTCAAGGAACTGGTTTTATTTTTCAGATGTAATAATGGTAATTATGTCTAAAAGAATACTTCCTTTTTTTTTTTAAAGATTTTATTAATTTATTTGACAGAGACAGCCAGCGAGAGAGGGAACACAAGCAGGGGAGTGGGAGAGGAAGAAGCAGGCTCCTAGCGGAGGAACCTGATGTGGGGCGTGACCCCACGGGGATCACGCACTGAGCCGAAGGTAGACGCTCAACGACTGCACCACCCAGGCGCCCCAAGAATACTTCCTTTTTAGAGATACAAAATGAAGTATTTATAGATAAAAAGACATGATGTTAAAGTTTTGCTTCAAAATATTCAGTGGGTTTTTGGTGGAGTGGGTGGGGTGATCACAGGTGAAACAGATGAGACCTCTGCTGGTAAGTGTGGAAGCTGGGTGATGTGTCTGTCAAGATTCATACACTCCATGGTCTGGACTTTTCCACAGAAATAAATAAATAAATAAATAAATAAATAAATCATCTACCTCACAGATATCTGAATATTCAATTTGATAATATATATGAAGGGCTGAACATAAAACATGATTGGCAAAATGTTGGTAACTGCTGAAGTCTGATGATGGGTATAGGGTTTCATTATACTTCCCTCTCTACTTCTGTATACGTTTGAAGTTTTCCATAAAAAAGATTTCTTTTTTAAAGGAGTCTGAGATCTAGATGCTTCACTGGCATCAGCACTTCCATTTTTTAATAATTTAAACAAAGTAAGAGTAAAATGCCATAAAATATTCCAATACTTGCACTATCATGTCTTGCTTTACAAAGACCAAGAGACTTATGTGGCCAATCAGCTAATGTATCAAATTTAACGTTTAAGGTTTGGATAAAATAAGTAGATCAGAAACAGAAGTTAAATATATCTGTATCTATATATACATATATATATATATAATGTAAATAAATATGAGTTGCTCAAAAGTCAAAAGTAAATATAGTTCTCCTTTATAGTTTTAAAAGTAAAAATGAGGCTGATTTCATTAGGCATAGAGAAGTTTATTTTAATTGGGTAAATAATAGTAACAATAATAAAAGAAGCTTAAGGTACATACTGCTATGTAGAAGGTTAGCTGGATGTGGACTTCTGTTTTAACACTCTATACATTTAGACTCACAGCTTTGCAGTGAGTAGCCTATTATTCTGCAATAATCTAAACACAGACTATTGCTAGAGACATATGTCCCCATACTTGTTTCATCTGAGGAAATTGGAAAAACAATGATTGCAAATTGTCCACCAGACACAAAGGGGATTAGGAGGGGGAAATAGAACCAGTCTGTTCTCTACGCTAAGGTAATCTATTCTCTATATTCAGAGTCTCAAGAAATGGTTAAGGAGCCAGATCAGAGTTTTGAGACTGGCCTGCTTTTATTTCACCCACACATTGCTTTTTTAAAAACGGGAAAAAAATTCACAAACTCACGTAAAATCCAGATCCCTAACATCTCTCGAAAAACTGTAAGATCTGGTAACATTTCATGAGGCAACAACTAACTAGTGGATACTGGAGTTTGAGACTCCTGTCCTAGACTGATATAAAGACAGAAATAAGACATGATGTTCCCTGTCCTTGTGTCAATCAGGTAGAATTAATGCAACTGTAATGAATGTGGTGGTGGGGTGTGTGTGTGTGTCAGAGGTTCCTCTTAAAATTTTATTGTTATTTAAAAAATTTTAAGAACAATCTACTCCCTAATGTGGGGCTCAAACTCATGACCCCCAGTTGAAGAGTTGCATGCTTTATTGACTGAGCCAGCCAGGTGCCCCCGCCTTAAAATTTTTGAAACTCTCTTTTTAATGCTATATATTCTGGCATTCAGACATGGCCATCTTATATTTTGGGAGGTTTCATAAATTATATGTATCTTTAAATATAAGGGTTATATCAAACACTTCATTTATGTTCCTTAGGAGCCTTTAATTGGCATTAGGCTCAAAAGAAACAGTCTATAAATCTTACTAGACAACATTAAATATCAACTTGTAGAAATCAATTCATTTGCAAAAGGATCTGCCCACAACAAAATTCAAGACAGGACCTGCCTTAGTTTGTTTTATTTATTTATCAGATATGTCCTATATATGAGCAGATACTGTGCCAAGTACAGAAAAAGGCACATTTTAGAACTGTAAAAACCAACAGCTAAATATTCACATGTGCTTCGCTGTAGTCCTACACAAGGTTTTTCACCCTGGGCACTGATATCTCAAACTGGACAATTCTTTCTGGGCGGGGGGGCGGGGGCTGTCCTGTATAACACCGCAGAAGTTTAGCAGCATTCCCGGCTTCTAACCCTTGGACACCAGTACTACCCTTGCCTCCCTTGCACCCAGCTCAGCTTAAGACAGCCACAAATATTTGCAGATCCTGCCAACTGTTCCCTGGGACATGCTACAGATTAAAACATTTTAAATAGTGTCACTAGAAATATACGCAACTTCCTAGTTAGTGACCTCTCTCACTCTGTGTGTGTGTGTGTGTGTAAAATGATCAAATGTCGGCTAATTAATATCCTAAGTAAATGAAACTGAGGACTTAAAAAAATAGTGATACCAAAGCAAACTAAGAAACTTAAAGATTTCTAGAAACTCAAATGAATTTCTTAAAGGCTAATATCTTCATAAATCCTATGGTTAAATTTCCTCTGTAGCTGAGAAGTTCTTATTCTGCTAACTCAGGCTCTTTTCTGGATACACGTTTATATATTCCAACACACACAAACATTAATATAGCCTAACAGTCACAAGAAGAACCAATTTCTGAGTCTCCCCCCTCAGGTGTCTCTTTATACATTGGGATAAGCAGAGGAAAGAGAAAGAACAGTCAGTGAAATTTCAGCCAGAGAGCATTCTCCTCTAATTCAAAGACTTCACTAGAAGGAAAAGAATGTTAATACTGGTTAAACCTACACAGGTTTTTCATCAGGTTTAAGGTGCATCTATTTGTTAACTCTGTCTCCTATTTTTCCTGATCATTTTATAATTTCCTTGTCCAGGGGCACCTGGGTGGCACAGCAGTTAAGCATCTGCCTTCGGCTCAGGGCGTGATTCCGGCGTTATGGGATCGAGCCCCACATCAGGCTCCTCCGCTTATGAGCCTGCTTCTTCCTCTCCCACTCCCCCTGCTTGTGTTCCCTCTCTCGCTGGCTGTCTCTATCTCTGTC